>NC_056746.1:547914834-548112334 GCF_019279795.1 Protopterus annectens
ACCTTGTGCCACAGCACTGGACAACTGTCAAGTGCATTCTCTACACTGTGTACTATCCACGTTGCTGAGGACCATGCACTGATTCCAGAAACATTTGCTTTACATAAGGCAGCCTAAACTAAATTTATCACTTTTTTTCCATTATCAGTTAACTATTTTTGCATGCTGACAAGCAGAGAGCAAATGGTAATGCAAAAGAAAAAAATATATCATAGATAATAGCTGCCAGTAATTAAAATGCAATTAATGAGTATATGTAGCAATGACCAGAGCAAAAAAAGACATTCAAGTGACACATTCATCTTTCACACATCTCATTGCAACATCAGAAATTTACTCTGTGAAACGCATTATCAAATTTGTAGTTAATGACAAATAATGTGAAGATGGACAGAACAACTTACATGTTAGCAATACTAACAAGATTTGATTTTTAAACACCATGATGATATCATAAAATATGATTAAATATGTATTCAATCACTATCTGTTAAATTATCATTTAAGAGGATTCAAACCATGTATCAGCTGTCCTTTTTTTTCTAAGCTCATTGCATTTACACTTTGTTCCACAAAGAAAGCTACCTGAGAGGTGTATTTTCTTCACTGATGGCCACTGAACACCACTGAGTTGGTTTGCGCTACATAAGGCAGCCTTAACAAAACAGTTCACTATTTTCCTTAAGCTGTGAAAGTTCATTCCATGCATTCAGCCTTCTCATATCTCCTTGACACCTCAGTACTATCATGTACGTCTCATAAAATAAAGACTTTAACTAATGCCACAGAAATAGAGAAAGGCACAGGAAACAGAAGAAATGCTTTCATTGTTCACACAGCACACACAATTAATACTGACATAATTTCTGAGGATCTACTTCACCCTGTCGAAGGCCTACAATATCGAAGCTGATATTGGCACCAAAATGTTAAAAGCGAACGTCATTGCGCATGTAAACGGAACTCTCCGTAAGGGGAGATTTCCATTTACTGCAATGTAGTATGATCTCAGAGTTGGTATATTTAAGTAGTGGGGGTGAGGGGTATGCAGGGGGCCTTGCCCCCTTGCATAGAACAATTTGTGTTGTGTTTGGGTGGGTTTTTTTTTTTTTTTTTTTTTTTGGAGTGTGTTTGATGTTCGGTGGTTTCGACATTTTCATGTCAATTATTACGCTGTCGACAGTTTGAGTTTTCGATAGCATAATATAAATACATTTCAGATGACTTCTCTGTCTATCACTTTAAGTCAATACTGCCCTTACTTGAGTTTCCCTCATCGACAAATTCATATAACATAATTGTCAAGATTTAGTATGACCTTCCTCAGTAAAATGATTTGTGAACAGGTTTTAAACCCTACATTACCTGTATGCTCAATACATTTACACATTATGCAGCAGTGATAGGGGTATGACCACTTAAACTGCTAAATTCAGTACTGTCCAGACTGCTGAGGAAAGCAAAACAATTCCAGTCTTAATTGTGTTTTGATGGCAGTCCAAATAAAATTGTCTTTTTATACCTTGGGTAGTGAATTGACATTCACTGCTACTGACCACAACAGTCAAAGGAGAGCAATGCTAAACAGTGTATAAATGATAGAGGGTAAAAAAGGGAAAAAATGGAAACAAATTATTTAAATACATACTTCATCAAATGAACAATCATTAAAGAGTATTTCCTATAATTGACACAGAGAAAGACACATATTTGTAAGGAGGTAAAGCTGACAGTAACTTAGATGTACTGATAATGAGACATTGTAGCAAGTCACATAGAAAGTACAAACAAAAAAGTTATGAAAGCTGTCATTCACATTTGAGAGTAAATGACTGGATGATTGTGACATTTCCAACAGTTAGGATAGCTACAAACTCACACAATATTTAACTGCAAATGATGCAGGTGGATTCCTGTCTTTCTTTATGGTGCTTCATACCCTTACCTATGTTTTCTTCAAAACAATTTTATATGTTTTATTGCGTATGTTATTTGTATTGGTACTTAAAGTACTCATGTGGATATGAACAGCATTTCTTACTAAGGGACAATGACTGCAATCATTAAAGACAACATTTAAATGTTATGAATGTTGCTGTCATAAATCAGTCAAGGTCCTTTCAGATTTTTTGTAAGTCTCTTCTCCCTGACATGCCCTCAGTAAGTATACATCAAAGTGGGGAGACTGTGAAACCTTGATTGTTCCTGCAGTCAGTGTAACCACAGACACCTACAAGCTATTAGCAGGTAACACTACTCTGCACTTGTCTTTATAGTGCAAGGGTGTGTGCAAATAATTGTGTATATCCTTAAACCATGTTTATATTCCCTACACTCAGAGCATATTAGGTATTCAGGAATGCTAATGATTTCACACCTCATCTGCATATTTGCAGTGCTCACAGGTCTGACTCTGAACTATATAAAGGTCATCATGCAGCTAATGCCCTTGCATTACACTGGAAAGACTGTTTAGATCCAGATAGCTTAATACTGCTAAATAAATACACTTTTGGAGAATGATGTACTTTCAACACTGATTTTTTTGATAAGGTATGTTGCTATTTCTTTCATAATACATTTAGTGTGACATTAAAAGGTGAATTGCACTGGCCATTCAAAACCATTTTTTATCTTAATGTTTTTTTTTCCTTTATTTCTTTCTTTTTTTCATAGCTGTATTACAAAAAGCAAATTACAGAATGCTACATAACGTATATGTTTATGTTGTATTTAATTGTTGCTTGCATAGTTATTGCAGACGAGTGTACTGTGAATTTGTCGAAATATCTGGCATTCTTACCTGTGTTAGCATAAGAAAAATGTGATATGTTTGAAGTTTCTACTTGACTGCCCTCCACAGCAGTGACGATGGCACTTATAGTAGTTGTCTTACTTTTCTAATGCTACTTTGGGACTTTTTATTATTAATGCTGTGATGCATTAAACAGTTAAACCTGTGACATCTGCATTATATAACTGATTGTTGTTAATATTTGATTTAGAATTTTTTGGGGGGTGGCTGTTCTAACTTGTGTGGAGTTACGGGAATCATTAACTTTTAAATTGCTGTGTATATGATGGACACATGCATGCATGTATGCGTTCACACAATAACTGAGTTCACAGCTATCTTGTCTGTGTATTATACACTTAATTTTGTATCTGTTTTCTGTTTTATCTCATACAGGGATATGCCACCCAAAAAGAAATCAGTATCCTGCAAGCCATCGAACAGTGATGCAGAAAATGAGGTCATTATCAAGGCCTTAGGTCACCATGCAGTTTTTGTGTTAGGAGGAGGAGGTAGAGGTGACCAATCTGCTCAAGACAGGATATGGCAGCAGGTGGTCAATGATCTTAATCCTGTCAGAATGTATGGGAGAACTTACTCCCATGTACAACACTGGGCAACTCACATGAAAAACTCTGCCCACTGTATGACTGTTACAGTTGCTCAGGAAGAGGTGGCTATAAGGGGTGGTCCACCTAGCGAACCACTACTAACTGCAATTGAGGAGTTCTTGTCCACTGTCAGAGATCCTGATAGCTCAGTTTCACCAGAATCCTTGACGTTGGTGCAGAAGTGGATGACAGACCCAGAGTGCCACAAGCAGACCTTCCAGGTATGCAAAAAGCAAGTGTCAGTGTTATATATTTGTATGCATATAGCATATATCTAATGGCAGATAGGTGTTGACATATATCTATCTATATATATATATATATATTATAATAATAAAACTAAAACCGCACAAGTAAGAAGAGACTTATTTGTAATATAAAAAAACTTTTTGCAAAATAATTAAACACCATTAACACTGAACTATATACAACTAATGCTTAAAACAAGCAATAAAGGACACGGACACTGAACGGATGATTAAGCTTTCGTTCTTTAACGATCATAGAACTTCTTCAGAATGACAGGAGTTACAGTGGAGACAATACTAAATAAGAGTTAGTGTCATGTGATTGTACGGTATCCAATAAACAGATTGCAGTGAGTAGAGAAAGTACCTAATAAGTGACATATATACATTTGAAAAAAAAAAAAAAAAAACAAACAAACAAAAAAAAAAAAATGAACTGTAGTAACTAGGTTAACATTAATATGTAAGAGTAACTGTAAAATGTTTAAACAAGTGCAAAACTCTATACATAGTGATGTCATGACCAAAAATTAATGTGAATACCATTTCAGGGCACACTTAATATTCATGTTATCATTGAGTCCAGGGAACTGGTCTGCTCCCAAATGCAATTGCCACTTTAATTCCTTTACTTCTAAACATAAGTTAGGATCACCAAATAAAGGAATAACTTGTGAAAGAACAATAAATCTAAACTTTGTAAAAATTACTGCAAAAAGTGCTATGTTTAGCTAATGCATTGTTTGAATTTTTCACTCAGATGGCTCCCAAATGTTCCTTTATTCTATCTGAGAGCTTTCTTATTGTTTTACCTATGTAAAAACTGTCACAGGTACCACAAATCCCAGCATAAACTACAAATTTGGTGTGACAGTCACAATGTCTATTGAACTGAATTGTGAAATTGCAATGTTTAAATGTGAAAGAGGTACCTTTATAAATATATGGGTACACCACACAACTATTACAAGTATACATACCAGATTGTGAAACAGGTAGGTTAGAAGTATCTAACAAATAAGGCATATCTCTATTTTCTAAATGACTACGTATATTTTTAGTTCTTTTGAATGAGAAAACAGGATTGGAACCTAACAACTTTGCATATGTATGAGAATCTGTAACCAAGTTCCAGTTGTTAGAGATGATAGTTCTAATGGATGTCATAACCCTAGATATAGGTAGAGGAAAACTAAGAGATCTGTTAATATGAGATGTGCCTGAAGTGTTGTTATGGTTAGGTTGAAAACCAAAATGTAATATAGGTAGGTGTTTGGAGTATCTGTTAGCTGCAGCTTGTTCAAACATGTTATCAACAAGTGTAGGAGGATAGTTTCTTGCATAAAACATATGTTTTAGAATGGTGGATTGTGTGATGAATTCAGAGTCTTGGCTAGTTATTCTGGATATGCGAATAAATTGTCCCTTAGCAAGGTTTCTTTTCATGAAGAAAGGATGCATGCTATTAAAATCCAAGAAAAATTTTTCCACTATAACAGTTACAATCACTTACATATTCATGATTTTGAAGTGAACCATGACTCGTATCACACACAACACCATGTTACACATGATACACATACTACTACTATACACATGTCCACAGATAACAATTCCACCAAGATTTTGAATGATATTAAGTCCACAAACTACATTTCTACTGATACTTTGTCTGATTCTATGTCTAAAACATTTAGAAATAATACCAATGCTTCTAATGTTTTACATGATACCAATGTTACAAATGTTACCAATATTAACAAGGTTCAAAACATAAAACATATTCGGATGTCTGACAACTCTATTGTTAAAAAAGCCAATAGAGATATTACAGCCAACAGAGCTAGCAATATACATACTTATGACACTACAAACAATACTACTACAAATAATACTACTACAAATAATACAACTAGTATAATTAGAAATACTTTTAAACCTAACATCACATCCACTTCTACAACAGCTATTGATTCTATACCTAACATTTCTATTCTAAGTAACATTACAGAAAACACAAATCAAATTATAGAAAACACTCTGAAACACATGGATGTTACCATTTTTAATTTATCCAGCAAAAAACTTTCAGAAAACCAATTACAAGTCTTATATAAAGGTTTTAGTTTTATACCATCTCAAAGAGCGTACTTACCTGATCTTCTGGATCTCAGACTATTTGCTAGGAAAATTAATCTTACATTACTACACAATGCTAACAACACTAATAAATCTTCACATGTAAATTTAAATGCTTCTTTTGCTGACAACTCTGACAACACTGAAACAGAAGATTCAGATTCTTCTGATTTGTCTAATTCTTTATCACAGCTTAAACCTAAAACCTGTATAATCCTGTACTTAATTCAGTTCAAACTTTCCTCAAAGTATGTGAAAGAGACTTGAGAAACTTGTGCCATTCTAACATCACAGGTAAATGGCATAATTTCTCAGAATCTGAAAGATCAGCACTTAATGAACTCAGAAAAGACAAATCTTTACGTATTATGAGGTCAGATAAAGGCTCTGGACTTGCACTCATGGACCAAAATGTATATACTGAAAAAATGGAAAGGTCTTTATTTAACAATGATTTTTTTGAAAAGGTTGACACTAAAATTGTATCTAAAGATTTTACCATAACTGATAGAACCTTGAAACACCTACAACAACAGAATTTCATTTCTACAGATGAACTACTCTTCATGACAGTACAACAACCTTGCCTAGGCCGATTGCTCGGCATACCTAATTTCACAAGAATACTACAGATCCCCCTTTTAGACATATAGTCTCTAACAAGAAAATGAAAACTGAACAAATAGCACACTTTTTAGATATTATTCTTAACCCTCTAGTACAGGGCACACAATATTTTTTAAGACACTCTTGGGCTTTCTTAAATGAATTACACACCATTACAGATAAACTTTCAGATTGCATCTTAGTAACTTTAGATATCGAGTCCCTTTACACAAATATACCACACATTAAAGGCATTGAGTTACTTAACCAGTTCTTACACAAATACACCACCTTCTCAAACAATAAAATATTCACCATATCTACACTTGTAAAACTGGTACTTAACAACAACTTCTTCTTCTTTAACAACACTATATACAAACAAATCAAAGGTGTTGCCATGGGGTCTAAGGTGGCCCCAGCTTTTACAAATTTTGTATTTAGTGCATGGGAAAATGAAAAACTACACACATTACCTAATTTCAACAAAGTTATTATATACAAACGTTACATTGACAACATATTTTTTGCTTGGAAGGGTGACTTTCCCAGCTTACACTCATTCATTGCACACATGCAAGAATCTCTAGATTTTTTAAAACTTGTCATTTCTGGTTGTGGCAATTCTATAGCCTTCTTAGACACAAAAATCACTATCACTGCAGACAGTAACATCACATCCACTGTCTTTAGGACAGACACTTACAAAAATAATTTCTTGGATTTTAATAGCATGCATCCTTTCTTCATGAAAAGAAACCTTGTTAAGGGTCAATTTATTCGCATATCCAGAATAACTAGCCAAGACTCTGAATTCATCATACAATCCACCATTCTAAAACATATGTTTTATGCAAGAAACTATTCCCCTACACTTGTTGATAACATTTTTGAACAAGTTGCAGCTAACAGATACTCCAAACACCTACCTATATTACATTTTGGTTTTCAACCTAACTATAACAACACTTCAGGCACATCTAATATTAACAGATCTCTTAGTTTTCCTCTACCTATATCTAGGGATATGACATCCATTAGAACTATCATCTCTATCAACTGGAACTTGGTTACAGATTCTCATACAAATGTAAAGTTGTTAGGTGCCAATCCTGTTTTCTCATTCATAAGAACTAAAAATATACGTAGTCATTTAGAAAATAGAGATATGCCTTATTTGTTAGATACTTCTAACCTATTTCACAATCTGGTATGTATACTTGTAATAGTTGTGTGGTGTGCCCATATATTTATAAAGGTACCGCTTTCACATTTAAACATTGCAATTTCACAATTCAGTTCAATAGACATTGTGACTGTCACACCAAATTTGTAGTTTATGCTGGGATTTGTGGTACCTGTGACAGCTTTTACATAGGTAAAACAATAAGAAAGCTCTCAGATAGAATAAAGGAACATTTGGGAGCCATCAGAGCAAAAAATTCAAACAACGCATTAGCTAAACATAGCACTTTTTGCAGTAATTTCACAAAGTTTAGATTTATTGTTCTTTCACAAGTTATTCCTTTATTTGGTGATCCTAACTTATGTTTAGAAGTAAAGGAATTAAAGTGGCAATTGCATTTAGGAGCAGACCAGTTCCCTGGACTCAATGATAACATGAATATTAAGTGTGCCCTAAAATGGTATTCACATTAATTTTTGGTCATGACATCACTATGTATAGAATTTTGCACTTGTTTAAACATTTTACAGTTACTCTTACATATTAATGTTAACCTAGTTACTACAGTCCATTTGGGTTTTTTTTGTTTTTTTTTTTCAAATGTATATCTGTCACTTATTGGGTACTTTCTCTACTCACTGCAATCTGTTTATTGGATACTGTACAATCACATGACACTAACTCTTATTTAGTATTGTCTCCACTGTAACTCCTGCCATTCTGAAGAAGTTCTATGATCGTTAAAGAACGAAAGCTTAATCATCCGTTCAGTGTCCGTGTCCTTTATTGCTTGTTTTAAGCATTAGTCACATATAGTTCAGTGTTAATGGTGTTTAATTATTTTTAAATAAGTTTTTTTATATTTTATATATATATATATATATATATATATATATATATATATATTTGGGTTACCCTTAGCTCATCAAATGACCACAACATCAAAACCCACTTCTTCGACATGGCATAACATCGAAAACCAGAGAGCTGATGTTTCCCACATGGTAAGTAACTGTTTGGCCAGCAACTTGAACTTTGCCCCGTACCTCCACGGTAGTGCATTGTTGGAGTTGGAATATAAAGTAAGGGGGGTGTGGGAGGATGAAGCACCCCCATGGAGGGGGCTGTGAGCCATAGCCCCTACATCTGTCTGTTTGTTTTAGTGGTAGATTTCAACTTTTGGATGGCCAAACGGTTACTTAACATGTGGGAAACGTCGGCTCTCTTGATTTTCATGTTAAGCGATATCAAATAAGTGGTTTTCAATGTTGCGGCCATTCGATGAACTAAAGGTAACCCAAACATATATATATTCATATATGCACACACACACACACACACACACACACACACATACACACACACACACAAACACACATATATATATATATATATATATATATATATACATATCTATATATATATATACACATATCTATATTATATATATATATATATATATATATATATATATATATATATATATATATAGATATATATAGATATATATATATATATATATATATATATATATATATATATATATATATATATAGGTTTATTATCAAAATGTCAACATTCATATGGTCAAATGTTCATATGGTCGACACATTTGGATGACACATTAATAACTTCCGCGGTGGTGCAGTGGTAGTGTTATTGCCTCACAGCAAGAGATTCTCCCATTCGATTCTCAGCTGGAGTGTGGGGAGTGCCTTCTGTGTGGAGTCTGCATGTCCTCCCCCCGGTTGGGTGGGCGTTTGAAAGACATGCGTAAATGAGCGTACCTTCATTGAAGGTTGAACATCGAGCTGGCACCTCGGCGTTCTTGAAAATCTACTGCCAGTCATTAGCGGTCTGGAGTTACACTGTGACGACCCCAAACCAGGAAAAGCCGAAAGACAGCAAAAACATTAAGTAGTTCATTGGTCAACAGACAGTGCAGTTGAATGTCTGTCGACATTATGTTGACAACAGGCAAGGATTTATCCTTGTCAGAACTGTTGTATGATCCTGAAGTTGTAATATATAAGTAATGGGGGGGTGCAAGGGGGGGTGCAGCCCCCCTGCAAAAACACTAGTGTTAGTTTGCAGGTGTGTGTCAACCATTTAAATGTAGATATTTTAATACTGATATTTTGAACTGTCGATATAATGATTTCAACCAAATGAACGTCGACCATACGAATTTTGACATTTTGATAATATATATATATATATATATATATATATATATATATATATATCTAGGACTGTTGAATGAAAATTCAGCAGTCCAAATCCACTATCAAAAAACACACTTTAATGAAAGCGTTCACCAAAAAAGCACTTTCGTTAAAGTGTGTTCAAAAAAATAAATATATAAACATTACATTTATGTTTTTGCAAAGGGGCAAGCCCCCCTGCACCCACAAAGTGGGGGGCTGTGCCCCCCACACCCCCCTACATTTATATTCTCACTCTGAGGTTGCACTACAGTGGGGAAAAGGGAATTTTCCCTTATCCCCACTGTAGTGCAATCTCCACATTGAGCATACTTATGCGAAAGTGCTTCTTCGGTGAAAAGCACTTTCGCGTAAGAATGCCCAGCCATTTCGCATTCGGTGAAATGGTCGGTCGAACATAAGTCCTGTACCCATATATAGATATATATATATATATATATATATATATATATACACACACATTATATATATATATATATATATACATATATATACATATATATATATATATATATATATATATATATATATTTACATACAGAGAGAGAGAGAGACAGCTAAAGAGAGACAGCAATAACTGTGAGTCAGACTATAGTCATAGATAAGCAATTGAGTTTGCTTTGGGTTTGGGGTTAATTTGACTATTTTTTAATGAGAAATCTATACTTGAGAAGGGCACTGTTCTCTTGTTCTTATTTCATTTGCATTGTGATCTTAGGTGACTTCTTTACTTTCTATTCCTCACATGCAGGCACTTTTGGATTGCAGGTTGCAAGCCTATCTGCAGATAGTAAGCACCCATCTGATTATTGTTAATACCATATATAAGTTAGATTCAGGTCAATATGACAGTAAGGTTTCTGTAGCTTTAGCATCTGTTAAGAAGTTTAATATAACTTTATTATAAGGAAATATGTGATCAGTTTTATTCTCCATTTTTCAGTTTGTTTTGTTTATTGCTTGTAGTCTTAGTTGATTCTGAGAGTGGCAATGTGGAGCTCCTGCCACTTGATGTGAGAGTATCAGAAGCCTCTGATAATGAAGGTGATGATACATAGACACAGTCTGGGAGTGTAGAGGGTAAGTTAGACATCAAGGTTGTGACTCCCACATTCTCTGCCCATGTTTCAGACACAGTCATCATGTCTATGCATACCCAGGAATTAGAGGCTTCTGATATAGGTTAAGTTGAGGTTGACACAGTTGATCAGGCTTTCCCGGTTACAGAGCCAGTTGCACCTCTTGTAGTCATTGTGAGGGCATAGTGCCTCACAGGATGTTTAGTAGATGTGCTCATAAGAGCCTTGTTGTCCATTCTCCTTCTGAAGTTGGTGTGTCATTTGATGCCACCAGACATATGTGTAGGACCATACTGGAGGCATAGGCACATTCCACCTGGCTCTCATAAGAGATAGTGTGACTACTAAATACCATGCATTCTGACACAAATGGCTCCCTGATCCATGTGGGATATTCCTTAGACAGGAAGAATGACACACTGGATCAGCCAGTTTCTGTGATGGACTGTCTGTTGGTTGAAACTGGGCATCTATATTGCCGGAGAGCCATTCATCTTTTGGTGCTATCATACATGTTCTGTAAGATCCTGATCCCACAGTGAAACTACATTCACTGCTTCATCAATGATTGCAGTGTCCACACCTGGATGTGGTAGGTCACAGGGTCATGGCTCTAGACATAGTTATGAGGAGAGCTCGTCCAGCAGACACCACTCACATACAGATAGCACTCTGACTTATAGCCAAGGCCATGGATTTAGCAGATCAAGTCATGGCAGAGGTGGTTCCCATGACTGGGGGTGATGACGCTGAACTGACTAATATGCCATGCATGGCTCACACCTGTCTAAGATACCAAAATATAGTGCTAGCATAGTGCTTGATTGTGTTCATGCAGGCGCACACACACAATGAAAAAAAATAATTTGCTTGCCCATACCACTTTACAAACATGCAAACCATGTAAACAGTAGTGTTCAGTGCTGTACATCTGTTGTTAATGGCCCTGAACACTGTATACTCTGACAGATACATGTGTTTCTTACTTGCACACGCTCGCTTCTTTGGAGTCAGCCTTGTACTCCTACACCCCCACCACCCTGTGCAAATAATGATGACCGATTCCTGACATTTGTACATGTCTTTATGACTTAGGGTTGCATATATATCTGATGCCCACAGTGGATAGCTAATGCTTATTTATTCAGAAGACTGGATTTATCAATAGGTACTGCAGAGCAAAAGTTGTCAATTTCTTGTTCCTACTCATTTGTGAATGACTACATCATATTTTAGTTGGCATTGTCAGTACTACAGTGGAAGCATTAGGTACTTCAATTTTGCATTTTTTGTATAGTTGTGCAAATGATAGCATAATTGACCTGTTCCATGTTTTATAATCAGTGGTCAGTTGAAATGCTTGATGCACACTATTGTTTCTAACATGTAACTGTATGTTGCAAACGTCTTCCAGGGGAGATAATACTGACATAACTGTACACCTCAAATAAATGCTCTTCATAGGGGAATAAACATATTTCCATATGAGAATAATCAGTTAAATTATTTTTTTTTTCTTTACAGGTTCCACACTTGCCTTGTCATTATTACAGGTAAAAAAATTGTGACCCTGTGAGTTTGTCCCTGTCTGATGCTATCATAGCACAGCCATTATATGGTAAAGTAAAGGTTGTAGAGTCTGACAGGCATCAGTTTTACTATTTGCATGTGCGTGGGATCTTAGGCTTTGACATAGTTAGTGATTGTGTGTGCCATTCTTTGCCGCTTAGCCATAGCCAGGACATACTGTGCATGCCTCCGTCTGTGAGCACTATCTGCAGCTCTTGGTTCTCTCTCAGACTCCTCATCTATACCTGTTGCTGCTGGCCCTGCCTGTGGTCCAGGAAACTGTGTTTCAGCCCCATGTTGTCTTTCTTGAAGCTGTTTCCTGAGAATTATATTATGAAACATGATCGCACAGCGCTGCAGCGGTAGTGTTGTCACCTCACAGCAAGAGGTTCTCCAGTTCAGTTCTTGGCTGGTGTCTCTTTTGTGTGGAGTCTGCATGTCTTCCCTGTGCTCAAATGGGTTTTTTCCGGGTACTCCGGTTTCCTCCTTTTTTATAAAGGCATCCATCTGGAGTATTTCTCCCCAGACCTCCCCTTAAAATTGGGTTCCTATCAGAAGAGTGAATGCTCTTATATCGAACTTTAAAATGCAAAACCTGAAAATGTCAAAGGCACGGAACATCAATTTTTTTTTTCACAGGGAAAAAAAATCGATGGCCTGTTCTCCAGACTTTGCTGTTTTCTCCACTGTAGTGCAATCTTGGACTTAGTATATTTAAATTGGGGATGGGGTGGGAAGTCCGACCCCCAAATTGGGGGTGTGGGGAGCAAAGCCCCCACTTTATTTTGCCTGTACATTGGGTTTTTTTTTTTGATCAGCAAGTTTTTTCCGTGGTAAAAAATTCACTGAGCTGTTCATTCGATATTTTAAACTTTTACGTTTTTAAGTTCAATAAAAGAGCATTCACCATTTTTAGAATTCAGTCTTCTGATATAGACACTGACAATTGGCTTCATTCAAAGTCAGACTTTCCTGGTAAGCAAACATTAAATTAATAAAATAAATGACACTGACTGTAAATATTTCAGCACAGGTGACCAGGTCATACTAAGGTTCACCTCCTGATGTGTCTAGATACTGGAGCCTTGATTTGAGCAAACCAAGCACATCTTCTATGGTATTCCTAGTTTATCCCTAGTTTGAGAGTGGGTCTTGTTGTATCCTTGCTCAGTGGGTGTCATGAGGGTTTCTCCTGCATGTCATGAGCCATGGCTCCAGTGCATAACTAACATCCCCCATTAGATGCCCCTGAAGAATGTCACCCCTAGCAAACCTGGTGTACAGCTTACAAATGTGCTATATGTGTCAGTCATGGATACTATCTGGGTTAACTGCACAGACACTGTTGATGAACCCTTGGTATTACAGACAATGTGACAGTTTATAGAATGGGAAAGGTTTTCTGTTGGTTATACCTCCTTCCTTACTCCCCAGGTGGAGCTTTTATTTCTATTTATGTGTAATTTATGGCCCTCAACAATTCAGGGAAATGTGCTGCTGCATTAATGCATAGGTCTTGCTCTCTTCTGTGGGCTTCAGGTGAAACAGATAAGCTCCTTTACATATAGAAACATTGCATTTAAAAACTGATGTTATATTCTAGAGGCTGATGCCTGTGATACCTCTAATATATCCCTTACGGGTCTCTGGAAAGTACCAGTACTACTATAAGCAATACTAAACATATCTTTGTTTACACTGGGATGATTTCTCCATGATTTCCCTGTGGCCTGAGGTAGAGGTGACAAAGGTTATATATTTCCTCCAGTGTTTCCCTGTCCACTCTATATCTAACATAATTTCTGTTTCAAGCAGTCCATTATAAGCCATATGGAGTCTAAACACCCTTTATCTTGCATGAGGTCTGTTAGCAGCAACAGCAGCATCCTGATTTAAAGCCTGTTGCACATACAGCATAATAATAACAGCAGCAACCACTGACATATTTTTCTAAGTATAATTGTGTCTGTATTTCAAAGAATTTTGATGTACAAGGTAAACGTCTACACTGAGTATACAATATTGCTTTATAGCTTCCTGAGTAGCCCCACCATTTTGCATTGGTTAATTAGTATGTACTTGTGCTCTTTATGCTTTCATTAGCATATTCATTTCCCTTTATTTGGCAGCTCTATGTGTCATGTAGAACTGCTTAAGGAATACCGAATAGCACAACATCATTGCTATACTTTGTGCACCTGTTAATCTGGCACATTGTTGGTCCTTTGGAACATCATTGCAGTGAATTTTTACTGGACCTTTGTTTTTTTGTTTTGTTTTTTTTTACTAGTGACTAGAACTGTGTTTTCATTGGTGGACAACATAGAATTTAAACACAACTGTTGATGGTTTGTTATTTGGGTTGTCAAGGACTGACTACCCAATGTAATGAATCCAAAAGCTTTGGTTTTATGCTGAGAGTGCTAGCTGTAACATGATGTGCCATGCTGGGTTTATGAAAGGGTATAAATGTCATAAATTGTGTTTAGATGACATTATTTGTTGTAAATGATTGTATTATTGTACTAAATGAAGTGTATTACTGTGTATCAGAACCTAGGTCTTTAAGGAACATAACATATGACTGCAATAATTCACTTAGTGGGTGTTGGAATGATCATTAACTGAATTGTAAGAGATGGCTAAGGTAAGGGTAAGTCCAAAGCTAAGAACATTTATCCCTATGAAGGTGAATTGAGAGAACAGTGCAGTGACTCTTGGGGAGTTCCAGGTGTGAAAGAAGGAAACCACAGAGGAGTAGCTAGAATAGCTCTACTGAAAACTCAAGGTCAGAGAATTGTTTACTAGAGGTTTTCCCAACAAAAGCTTAGACAGTGTTAAGGTACTATGCTACTTTGTGTGAAAGGCAACAAAATGTGTGTTATCTGGAAGAACTGGCATCATTTTTATTCCGTATGGAATATATATATATATTTATTTATATATATCTATATATATATATATATATATATATATATATATATATATATATTTTTTTTTTTTTTTCAAAGTCTAATGTCTGATTTACATTCATTTGCAAAATAGCTGTGGAATTTATACATTCTATACTCCTGCATTGTCCATTTTATTTTACAGAGTATATCTTAAGGTACCGTTGGACTGTTTAGGAAGTGTAGTCTAAAAAATGGTTTTGCATAGTCATTTCATATCAAAACACAACAACTTAGTTACAATGTGGTACGAATAATCCTAATTGTCTTTAAATCATTTTGTTGTATATTCTGTTATGTTCCTGTTACTCATACCTCTCAACCTCTTAGCATAGAAAATTTGGACAAAGCCAAACATAATGAGGGGGGCAAAGCCCAAAAATAAGGACAAATGTTAAAAATTGCTAACTTAGAAAGTTGCTTGAAGGAAAGATATTGCATTATTGTGTATTTTCTGAAGGATATTTTAGATCAGAGTGTATGTGCTGTATCTTTAAGAAGCATATCAAGGACTGAATGTGCACATGTAAATACCTGGCACTTGCTATTCCCAGTGCGTTTTTGAGAATGCAGCCAGGGAGTGAGCATGTATGATTGCAGTAGTTTGTATACAAGTCACTTAAGTTAAAGTTAGTAAACTTCTATTGTGATGTGTTTGTGTATAATAAAGTTGCTTGAACAGAACCCACAAAGACTATTCTATTGTATCCAAAGTAGGAGAGCGACATGGGGTCAGAACAGGAATTCCAGAGAATGATATTCAGAGGCCTGAGGTGCAGAGATGACGTTAAAGGTAAACTAAGAGAAACAAGCATGAAAAAGAGCCAGAAAAGAACCAAAGGTAATGAGAATTGGCACAAACTGCTTATTTTTTAAAAAAGACAAAACGGAGCATTACAAGGGCACAAACCGCATTATTAAACAAGCGGGAGGCACAAAAGGTATATTAACTAAGGAAAATGTTTACGATTAAGATATTTGATGAAATGATGATCACAAAAGCAAAATAAGTGTGTTTAAAAGCAAAACAAGCATGTTTATAGTAAAACAAGTGTGTTTGAGGCAAAACGGGCATGTTTAGAGTAAAACGAACACAAGAAAAGTACAATGGGCATGAACAGAGATTAAACGAGTAAAATAAATATAATAAGGGCAAAAAAGGGCACACTAAGAGTAAATAAAGCAAGGGGACTGCATAAGTTTTGGCAAAGTGCTGAGTTTTGGAATAACTACGACTTCGTATTGTATCAAGGGCATAACTAGACGTATTCAAAATATCTCAAAGTGTGTAAAAGTGCTTACAGTGTGTGCTTATTACTGTGCATGTATTCTGAAGAATTATTTGTGTGCAAAGTGCAGCTATGTCAGGAAGTACAGTCAAAGTATAGCCATTTTGAAAAATTTATTGTGCTGGGGTTGTCTTTTCACAAAGTGCCACCATTATGGAGTGTTTCTTGCACTGTAAAGAATTGCCTAGCAAGGTACTGCCATTTTAGGGAAATGTCAGTGTGCTGAATACTGTTTATTTGCAAAGTGCAATTACTTCAAAATGTGTCTGACACTGAGCTTCTCCTGCTCCATTCATTCACATTGTGCAGTTATTTGAAATGTTTCTTATACTGATGAGGTGATTTCTTGCAATACAGTAATTTCAAGAATATCACAGTGCCCGAGAGACTTAGTTTGCAAAGCTCAGTTACACAGAGGCTTGTTGTGCTATTGGGCAAAATCACAGATACTGGCATAAATTTCTGGCATATGTGTATGTGTATGCGTTTGTGCTTATTTGCAAAACCCTTCACTGGTATGTGTTAATATGGCAGATGGATTTCAAAAGCCCTTCCCACTTGTATTTTATCAGAATATTGCAGAGAATTGGAGAATATCTGAGCAGGAGTATGATATTTTTATACAACCAGATTATTCAGATAAAGATGCATGCACCAGGGCTTTCATTTTGCTAAACCTAGCTGGGTCAGAGGCCATAAAAAGAGAGCACTCAGTTGTGTACGCACCTGCAGTATATGAGGGAGAAGATGAAAATTATCATATTGCTGTACAGGCTGAATCAAGGCAAGACCTGAGTGTCTGAAGTGCAAATTCAGAGAAATGTGTAACCCCCCCAGACAACTATTACATTAGAGAGGCATTTGTTATACACAAGAGATCAGAAACCAGGGGAAATGTTTGCAGCTTATATAACTGACCTGAGAAACAAAGCTAAAATGTGTCGGTTTGGTGACTTAAAAGATGAGTTAATAAAGGACAGGCTCATGTGTGGTATTAATAGTGCTGCTGTGAGAAAGATTTTGCTTTGTGACAGTGATTTAACATTGACTAAAGCCATTTTAATTTGTCAAATCCATGAAGTAACAGAGAAACACACAAGTATGCTTGCAAGTGACAAGAGCATGGTTTCAGCAGGCTCCAGAGCAAATGTAAATAGCATACAACATGTGGCAAACAGAAGTAGGCCTAAGCACATGGCAGCCACAAACCCTGGTGGCTCATCAGGGAAACCACATAGTTTTCCAGCAAGTTGTAAGACCAGTTCAGTTAAAGGAGCATGCTCAGTGCAGTACAGACGGAATCAGCAAAACCCAAGTCCATCTTTATTGTTAACTGTCGCAACTGTGGTGCCAGTCATGAGTCTAGAAGAGAGAAATGCTTAGCATTTGGTCAGCAGTGTCATAAGTATAAAAAATGGAACCATTTTCAAAAGTTTTGTAAATCAAGTAAACCCCACACAGTTGTAAAGAAAGGTCACTCAACAAAACAAATTGATCAAGTAGGGTTGCAGCAGTCTACTTTTTATGTAGATGGTATATCAGTCACTGGTGAAAGAGTTGAGGCAGTGAATTTTTGGCAAAGAACAAAGTATTTTTTACAATCCAGATCAATGATAAATCCACACAGCTGGAAGTAGACACTGGTTCAAAGTGTAATGTTATATCAGCAGACACCTTTGCTAAAATGAAAACTAATGAGCAACTCAATGTGGCTGGTAGTGTGCTTATGGAGGTGAAGAAATTCAAACCGAAGGCTCAGTGATGCTTTTATGTTATTTGGTTGAGAGCTGTTACAGATTGTTATTATATGTAGTTCGAAGACCAGTGCAGTTATTTTTGGGTCTCAGAGACAGTTTGAGAATGAATCTGCTTTCTTTTACCAAAGAAGTTCGTCATATACGTGCATATCCAAGTTCCAACTTTTCTGAAGCCATTTTCTCAGAGTATGCTGATGTGTTCGCTGAAAAGTTGGACAAACTTCCAGTCGTGTACTCCATTAAGTTAGACCCAGAGGTCACTCCAGTACTTAGACCAGCAAGAAGAGTTCCGATAGCTATGCAGGCTAAAGTCAATGGTCAGCTGGATAAAATGGTACAGGAAGGTGTAATTTGTCCAGTTAAAGAACCAACTGAATGGGTGTCGTCCATGGTAGCAGCTCACAGAAAAGGCTCAGATGAAATCAGAATATGTATTGACCCGAGATCTGAACAAAGCATTAAAGAGACCGCATCATCCAATGCACACAGTCAAAGAGGTCGTAGGTCTAATACCGAATGCCACTGTTTTTTCTGCCTTGTATGCAAAAGGTTCATTTTGGCAAGTGATACTTGATCGCAAATCCTCATTACTAACCACTTTTGGTACCCCATTTGGCCCATTCAGATTCCTAAGGTTGCTATCTGGAATAAATTCTGCAAGTGAAATCTTTCAGTGTGCAATGGAGCAAATTTTTTCAGATTATCCTTGTGCCATAATAGTAGATGATTTATTGGTTGGGAGCAATGGTGAATCAGAGCATGACCGAAACCTAAAGAGAGTTCTAGACAGAGCAAGTGAAGTAAACTTAAACCTCAGTTTTTTAAAGTGCAAATTCAGACTACCAGAAGTTACATATGTAGGTCATTTATTTACCTGCACTAGCTTGAGGCCAGACCCAACCAAGAAAACAGCTGTTCTTGAGATGTCAGCTCTAGATAATAGTCAAGCTTTACAGCATTTCCTGGGCATGGTGAACTATTTAGGCAAGTTTATACCAGATTTCAGTGAACTGACAGCACCTTTAATAGAGGTGCCATGCAAAAAATGTACATGGTCATGGTTAGAACAACAACAGAAGTCATTTGAAGACCTTAAGCAGAAAATTGACACCCCACCTACATTAAGATACTATGATGTAAATAAGCTAGTCACTATTTCTTATGATGCTTCAAAATTTGGTCTCGGTGAAGTTATTCTTCAAGAGGGCAGACCAGTAGCCTGTGCATCTAGAACACTTACCCAAACTGAAATGCAATATGCTCAAATTGAGAAAGAACTTTTGGCAATAGTATTTGCATGTTCAAAGTTTCATGCCTGTATCTGTGGTCTAACTATTCAGATTGAAACTGACCATCAACCTCTATTTATTATGCTAAAGAAGACTATGCATTCAGCTCCAGCAAGATTAAAAGAATGATGCTCAAATTGCAAAAATACAACTTCAAGATGATCTATACAAAAGGCAAACTACTTTAACTGGCTGATACCTTATTCATATCACCCAAAAATATGACAGAACAGCTTGATGCAGAGAATTTTGACTTTGAAGTGATGGCAGTGCATAATGTTTCTACCACTAGACTTGCTGAGCTAAGAAATCACACAAAGACTGATCCAATTTTGCAAAAGCTCAATCACTGCATTAATGTTGATGACCGTCAAAGCAATCTAGTGTACCACCTAAATTGTAAACCTATTTCCCTTACAGAGATGAAATGTTGATGGAAGATGGCATTATTTTCAAAGGTCCAAAATTGTTGTTCCTGCTTCTTTACAACAAGAATATATCCAGATTTTGCATCATGGTCACCAAGGTTCCACATCCACTAAGAGAAGAGTGAGAGAACTAGTATTTCGGCCTTCATTACTGAAAGACATTGATAAAGTACCTTCTTCTTGTTCAGTATGCAATAGTACTAAACTGTATTTGCAAAGAGAACCACTTCAGCTAAGTCAAGTTCCTGAGCTACCCTGGTCAACAGTAGCCAATGATATCTTCGAGTGGGACAATCAACACTACTTAGTTTTGGTAGACTCTTATTCAAATTGGTTTCAGATTGACTTACTACCTAATTTAACATCCACTACTGTTATTACTGAGTTGAAACATTATTTCTCAGTCCGTGCTAGTCCACACAAAGTTGCTTCTGACAATGATACTCAATTTACTAGTCAGTTGTTTCAGAAATTTGCAAGACAATGGGACTTTGTACATGTCACTAGTAGTCCTGAATATCCACAGTCAAATGGACTAGCTGAACATGCAGTGTAGAGTGCAAAGCAATACCGATGTCTTTTTGAATTTATTAAATCTCAGAAACATACCCCGGGATGACATACTTGGATCACCTGCTCAAAGACTTCTATCCAGATAAACCAGAAAAATGTTACCTATTAGTTCCAGTTTATTGAGGCCTAAAGCTAAGAAGAACAACAGAACAATTATAGCTCAATTATTCAAGAAGCGTTCTATCCAGAAGGTATAGTGACGTTAAAGGTAAACTAAGAGAAACAAGCATGAAAAGAGCCAGAAAAGAACCAAAGGTAATGAGAATTGGCACAAACTGCTTATTTTTAAAAAGACAAAACGGAGCATTACAAGGGCACAAACCGCATTATTAAACAAGCGGGAGGCACAAAAGGTATATTAACTAAGGAAAATGTTTACGATTAAGATATTTGATGAAATGATGATCACAAAAGCAAAATAAGTGTGTTTAAAAGCAAAACAAGCATGTTTATAGTAAAACAAGTGTGTTTGAGGCAAAACGGGCATGTTTAGAGTAAAACGAACACAAGAAAAGTACAATGGGCATGAACAGAGATTAAACGAGTAAAATAAATATAATAAGGGCAAAAAGGGCACACTAAGAGTAAATAAAGCAAGGGGACTGCATAAGTTTTGGCAAAGTGCTGAGTTTTGGAATAACTACGACTTCGTATTGTATCAAGGGCATAACTAGACGATTCAAAATATCTCAAAGTGTGTAAAAGTGCTTACAGTGTGTGCTTATTACTGTGCATGTATTCTGAAGAATTATTTGTGTGCAAAGTGCAGCTATGTCAGGAAGTACAGTCAAAGTATAGCCATTTTGAAAAATTTATTGTGCTGGGGTTGTCTTTTCACAAAGTGCCACCATTATGGAGTGTTTCTTGCACTGTAAAGAATTGTTTAGCAAGGTACTGCCATTTTAGGGAAATGTCAGTGTGCTGAATACTGTTTATTTGCAAGTGCAATTACTTCAAAATGTGTCTGACACTGAGCTTCTCCTGCTCCATTCATTCACATTGTGCAGTTATTTGAAATGTTTCTTATACTGATGAGGTGATTTCTTGCAATACAGTAATTTCAAGAATATCACAGTGCCCGAGAGACTTAGTTTGCAAAGCTCAGTTACACAGAGGCTTGTTGTGCTATTGGGCAAAATCACAGATACTGGCATAAATTTCTGGCATATGTGTATGTGTATGCGTTTGTGCTTATTTGCAAAACCCTTCACTGGTATGTGTTAATATGGCAGATGGATTTCAAAAGCCCTTCCCACTTGTATTTTATCAGAATATTGCAGAGAATTGGAGAATATCTGAGCAGGAGTATGATATTTTTATACAACCAGATTATTCAGATAAAGATGCATGCACCAGGGCTTTCATTTTGCTAAACCTAGCTGGGTCAGAGGCCATAAAAAGAGAGCACTCAGTTGTGTACGCACCTGCAGTATATGAGGGAGAAGATGAAAATTATCATATTGCTGTACAGGCTGAATCAAGGCAAGACCTGAGTGTCTGAAGTGCAAATTCAGAGAAATGTGTAACCCCCCCAGACAACTATTACATTAGAGAGGCATTTGTTATACACAAGAGATCAGAAACCAGGGAAATGTTTGCAGCTTATATAACTGACCTGAGAAACAAAGCTAAAATGTGTCGGTTTGGTGACTTAAAAGATGAGTTAATAAAGGACAGGCTCATGTGTGGTATTAATAGTGCTGCTGTGAGAAAGATTTTGCTTTGTGACAGTGATTTAACATTGACTAAAGCCATTTTAATTTGTCAAATCCATGAAGTAACAGAGAAACACACAAGTATGCTTGCAAGTGACAAGAGCATGGTTTCAGCAGGCTCCAGAGCAAATGTAAATAGCATACAACATGTGGCAAACAGAAGTAGGCCTAAGCACATGGCAGCCACAAACCCTGGTGGCTCATCAGGGAAACCACATAGTTTTCCAGCAAGTTGTAAGACCAGTTCAGTTAAAGGAGCATGCTCAGTGCAGTACAGACGTGAATCAGCAAAACCCAAGTCCATCTTTATTGTTAACTGTCGCAACTGTGGTGCCAGTCATGAGTCTAGAAGAGAGAAATGCTTAGCATTTGGTCAGCAGTGTCATAAGTATAAAAAAATGGAACCATTTTCAAAAGTTTTGTAAATCAAGTAAACCCCACACAGTTGTAAAGAAAGGTCACTCAACAAAACAAATTGATCAAGTAGGGTTGCAGCAGTCTACTTTTTATGTAGATGGTATATCAGTCACTGGTGAAAGAGTTGAGGCAGTGAATTTTTGGCAAAGAACAAAGTATTTTTTACAATCCAGATCAATGATAAATCCACACAGCTGGAAGTAGACACTGGTTCAAAGTGTAATGTTATATCAGCAGACACCTTTGCTAAAATGAAAACTAATGAGCAACTCAATGTGGCTGGTAGTGTGCTTATGGAGGTGAAGAAATTCAAACCGAAGGCTCAGTGATGCTTTTATGTTATTTGGTTGAGAGCTGTTACAGATTGTTATTATATGTAGTTCGAAGACCAGTGCAGTTATTTTTGGGTCTCAGAGACAGTTTGAGAATGAATCTGCTTTCTTTTACCAAAGAAGTTCGTCATATACGTGCATATCCAAGTTCCAACTTTTCTGAAGCCATTTTCTCAGAGTATGCTGATGTGTTCGCTGAAAGTTGGACAAACTTCCAGTCGTGTACTCCATTAAGTTAGACCCAGAGGTCACTCCAGTACTTAGACCAGCAAGAAGAGTTCCGATAGCTATGCAGGCTAAAGTCAATGGTCAGCTGGATAAAATGGTACAGGAAGGTGTAATTTGTCCAGTTAAAGAACCAACTGAATGGGTGTCGTCCATGGTAGCAGCTCACAGAAAAGGCTCAGATGAAATCAGAATATGTATTGACCCGAGATCTGAACAAAGCATTAAAGAGACCGCATCATCCAATGCACACAGTCAAAGAGGTCGTAGGTCTAATACCGAATGCCACTGTTTTTTCTGCCTTGTATGCAAAAGGTTCATTTTGGCAAGTGATACTTGATCGCAAATCCTCATTACTAACCACTTTTGGTACCCCATTTGGCCCATTCAGATTCCTAAGGATGCTATCTGGAATAAATTCTGCAAGTGAAATCTTTCAGTGTGCAATGGAGCAAATTTTTTCAGATTATCCTTGTGCCATAATAGTAGATGATTTATTGGTTGGGAGCAATGGTGAATCAGAGCATGACCGAAACCTAAAGAGAGTTCTAGACAGAGCAAGTGAAGTAAACTTAAACCTCAGTTTTTTAAAGTGCAAATTCAGACTACCAGAAGTTACATATGTAGGTCATTTATTTACCTGCACTAGCTTGAGGCCAGACCCAACCAAGAAAACAGCTGTTCTTGAGATGTCAGCTCTAGATAATAGTCAAGCTTTACAGCATTTCCTGGGCATGGTGAACTATTTAGGCAAGTTTATACCAGATTTCAGTGAACTGACAGCACCTTTAATAGAGGTGCCATGCAAAAAATGTACATGGTCATGGTTAGAACAACAACAGAAGTCATTTGAAGACCTTAAGCAGAAAATTGACACCCCACCTACATTAAGATACTATGATGTAAATAAGCTAGTCACTATTTCTTATGATGCTTCAAAATTTGGTCTCGGTGAAGTTATTCTTCAAGAGGGCAGACCAGTAGCCTGTGCATCTAGAACACTTACCCAAACTGAAATGCAATATGCTCAAATTGAGAAAGAACTTTTGGCAATAGTATTTGCATGTTCAAAGTTTCATGCCTGTATCTGTGGTCTAACTATTCAGATTGAAACTGACCATCAACCTCTATTTATTATGCTAAAGAAGACTATGCATTCAGCTCCAGCAAGATTAAAAAGAATGATGCTCAAATTGCAAAAATACAACTTCAAGATGATCTATACAAAAGGCAAACTACTTTAACTGGCTGATACCTTATTCATATCACCCAAAAATATGACAGAACAGCTTGATGCAGAGAATTTTGACTTTGAAGTGATGGCAGTGCATAATGTTTCTACCACTAGACTTGCTGAGCTAAGAAATCACACAAAGACTGATCCAATTTTGCAAAAGCTCAATCACTGCATTAATGTTGGATGACCGTCAAAGCAATCTAGTGTACCACCTAAATTGTAAACCTATTTCCCTTACAGAGATGAAATGTTGATGGAAGATGGCATTATTTTCAAAGGTCCAAAAATTGTTGTTCCTGCTTCTTTACAACAAGAATATATCCAGATTTTGCATCATGGTCACCAAGGTTCCACATCCACTAAGAGAAGAGTGAGAGAACTAGTATTTCGGCCTTCATTACTGAAAGACATTGATAAAGTACCTTCTTCTTGTTCAGTATGCAATAGTACTAAACTGTATTTGCAAAGAGAACCACTTCAGCTAAGTCAAGTTCCTGAGCTACCCTGGTCAACAGTAGCCAATGATATCTTCGAGTGGGACAATCAACACTACTTAGTTTTGGTAGACTCTTATTCAAATTGGTTTCAGATTGACTTACTACCTAATTTAACATCCACTACTGTTATTACTGAGTTGAAACATTATTTCTCAGTCCGTGCTAGTCCACACAAAGTTGCTTCTGACAATGATACTCAATTTACTAGTCAGTTGTTTCAGAAATTTGCAAGACAATGGGACTTTGTACATGTCACTAGTAGTCCTGAATATCCACAGTCAAATGGACTAGCTGAACATGCAGTGTAGAGTGCAAAGCAATACCGATGTCTTTTTGAATTTATTAAATCTCAGAAACATACCCCGGGATGACATACTTGGATCACCTGCTCAAAGACTTCTATCCAGATAAACCAGAAAAATGTTACCTATTAGTTCCAGTTTATTGAGGCCTAAAGCTAAGAAGAACAACAGAACAATTATAGCTCAATTATTCAAGAAGCGTTCTATCCAGAAGTCCAGTTATGATAAATTGAGCAGATTTGTCCATCCATTGAGAGAAGAAGAGACAGTGATGATAAAAATGCCAAAAGGTTTCGACCAGATTGGTCAAGTTACAGGTATATGTACTGAGCCGAGATCCTACCTTGTAGAATCTGAGGGTGTGGAGTACAGGAGAAATTGCAGACATCTTCTTCCTCTACCAGAATCATCATTGCAACAGTGTTACTGTGATACGGACTCTAGAGTGAACCAGACATTGTTCCCATCCGAGATTGCGTTTCAACCTCTACTTCCATTCCTGAGGATGTTTCAAATACTTTCAAGGTTTAACATTCTGTAGAGACAGCTCCAGTTGCTAAACCTAATTCCTAGTTTTATGTCACACGATATGGTTGAATTTCCAGGCCCAGTGTGAAATATACACCAACATGGACTTAGCTGTATATATGTACCTCGCTTTATATAATTGCATGATGAAGAACTATTTGTATTATCTGCATGCCAAACAGATTCATAACATTGCATGATCTCTTTCTCAAAGAAGGAGGATGTAGATCAGAGCATATGTGCTGTATCATTAAGAAGCATATCAAGGACTGAACATGCACATATAAATACCGGGCATGTGCTATTCCCAGTACCATTTTGAGAGTGCAGCCAGAGAGAGAGCATGTATGATTGCAGTAGTTAGCTTGTATATAAGTTACTAAAGTAAAAGTCAGTAAACTTTGATTGTGATGTGTTTGTATATAATAAAGCTGCTTGAACCGATCCCACAAAGACACTTCTATTGTATCCAAAGCAGGAGAGTGACAGATATGAAGTCTAAAACCTCAAATGTCTGTATTTAGTGAATTCACTCCTAACTGCTTTGCTACAGAAATCCAAAAAAACACAAATTTTAAGAATAGACCAAAAATTTGAGCTAAAAATCTAGAGATTCTGTGAAAATCTGGACAGTGATGAGGTATGCTTCTACTGTGTGCTACCACCAGCAGAGTACTCAGCAGGTATTCATTATTCAGTTTCTCATGACCAAAGTGGAAGATCTCTTAATGACACTTGACCTTTCAAAGTAGAGAATACACTCTAACCAGTGAATAAAGACTTAGCCTCACAGTATCATCACAATGAATCTTTTGTCATCCCACACCTTAACTGCTTATTGGTTTTATTTTACATTAATGCACTGCAGCAGTAGTTATGGTTTCTTGCAGCATTTACCAGAATGTTATATATTGTTCTAGATAAAAAGTAAGGCTAAGGGTTAGCACTTTTCTGTCCCATACGTACATGACACAGTTGCTGGATAAAACGCAGATCTGCAAATATCTGGGTTGACAGTGTCCCTGACTGATATGCTACTGAACTTATTTTCTTTATTTCAGGCTTCATTGCATGTGAGTATCATAAATAATTGTTATCTTTAAATGCTGGAATCTATTATACCCATGACTGTGTATAAGGGGGCATAACCATTTGGGTGTCCAGTATGACAAAACATGCTTTGCTATTATGAGTCACTTTTGTGTTGCAGATTTTGAATACTTTATTTGTATATTTTACATCAGCAGTGCCATTTTATCTTTTCTCCTTGATTCAAAGGCTGCAAATCTGACGGATTAAAAACAAGCCAATTTAGTAACACATAATTCAGTACTAAAGTAATTTCTAACTGTAGCTACAATAAAGCATGGGTGAACTTGCTCCATGCATTTTGCTGCATATATTCAGGTTAATTCAATATTTTTCATACAGACATGTATATCTTCATCAGAAGAAAGTCTTGGACCAATTGGTTCAAACAGGTGCCCACTATAGAGATAATCTTTCCTTCACATATTTATATATCAGCTACAAAGCAGAGGAAGAATTCATAAAGATGTGCAACACATATAAAAATAAAGAACACGTATGCAAGTATCCCCCCATCCCGACGACAAGCTTCCACTACATTGTCAAGCTGAGTTACGCACTTGAATCAAAGTTGCAAACTTGACACTTTCAAGGTAAACCTAGATGACTGAATGGGCAGCCTAAGATTGTATTCCTGTGTCTTTTAGTTGGATGAAACATTTTAATATGGTTTACTGGCAATGTTTATAGTGATCTTTAGAATAATTGCCTAGAAAGTACTTATGAACCTAATAGGATTTGATACAGCACAGGAACAGCAGTCTATAAAGATTTCTTCCACTTGAGTTTTAGTGACAGAATTCTGTGGAACGAGGGATAACGAAAACTATGGGCAGCAATGGAAGTGGCATAGCACAAGGGGTTTTGAGTATTGCCTCCCAGGAATTCTCATTCTGTAGGTCTCTGACTCATTCATTCTCCACCTCTGACCCACCATACCGAATAACTCGGAGCTAGTCATTTCACCAGACAGTGCTTCTAGATCCTCCTTCACCACAGAAATACTTCTGCCATTGCAGGTAACAAATGAAGATAAGTAATGCATGGATCTTGCTGTATGTAAATGCAACCAACCTGAGAAAAGGCTGATAATTGCCTCTAAGTAAAGAAGCTTTTCTTGATTCCTGCTCTTGCCAGTTTGTAATTTCTGTTGTTGCTTTTGCTGAAACACCAAGCATTTGGATCACATTAATATGAGGAACATGCTTCAAAAACGGTATTTTACTCCAAGTTTGAAGAATAAAGAATAGTAAATGCTTGATGTGATTCTGGGAAAACTTCAGGTTTCTGGCTTTCTTATAAATAGTGTTGTCCACTGAAATGATTATGTGAAGGAGCAGTGAGCACATATTAATTAGCCACTCTCTTGGGGGTGTGGTGATCTTCTACCCCCTCTTCATATAAAGCACTAATATTGGGCAGATAACCTTTCCAGAGCTTCTCATCCCAGTCTTGTGTAATCATGATTAAACTTTCAGTATTTTTAGGAAATCTATTTCTAATGTGATTAACATCATCCATTTAGGCCAGAGATAAATGTCTATACAGTTATATTACCCAAAAAATGGCAAATGGTGAACGTTCAGTTATTAACTTTTAATATAACGTTATCACAAACAGATCGGTTTCGGCATTAATTTCAAGCCGTCCTCAGTGTAAGCACAGAAGTAGTAAGACACTCCTTATATACACATATCCATATAGAAACAGGAAAATCATTGGCTGTTCACAACAATTCATTTAATCCTGGAGGAATTAAACCCCCCAACTTAATTATCCATCTTTTTTCTTTATTGTTAAAAATGTTGTGCCAGCCACTCTTGTTTGTTCTATCTCCCTTAATAATGTCAGTGACCATAAAAGTGAAAGTTGCCGAGCGATGTTTGAGAACATGCATATATAATGCATTTGTCTGCTTTTTAAGTTTGATGTCACGTATGTGTTTACTGATCCTAAATTTAATGGGCCTGGATGTTTGGCCCACATAAAAGGCTGAGCATGTATAGGTGGCAAGGTGTATAACCCAATCCGATGAACAATTGGCAAAGAATTTTATATCATATACTTGACCGGTATTGCAACTGCTAAAAGTTTTTGTTTGGTTAAGTCTATTACAATGAACACAATGACCACACCTGAAACATCCCTGTAGTGTATCCCCCGAATGTGTAGATTGTTCATAGGTTCATAGGTTGGTACTAGGCTATCAGCCCTAGGGCCTATGCAAGCCTAGCCGTAATAATTCCCTGGATATTTCTTCCCACAATATTTACTTCTCTGGACCCCTGTCTAACAGGGTGACTGACATGATCCCCAGGGTGAATTTCCTATCTCCCATCCAATCATCAAGGTTCCTTTTGAAGAGGGCCAATGAGGTGCTCTGCTTGACATGTATAGGCAGTCTATTCCAGAGTATGGGGAGTCTCTGGGTAAGGAACCTATCCCTCCAGAATGTTTTGTTCATTGTGATGATAAGGTTTAGATCTCTGGAGCATGTGGCTCTGAGGGATTGGGATTTCTTTAAGTGGAGCATGTCCAACAGCTCAGGGTTTGACACGGCCTTGTATGTTAAGCAGAGATTGCCTCTGAGTAGACGATATGCCACAGAGTATAGCTGGAGTTTTTTTAGATGGTCAGCATATAGCATCTGCTTTAGGCCTGTGATTCTTTTAGTGAGGTATTTCTGTGGCCTTTTCAGCTGTTGCAGATGTCTTGTGAGGTACATACCAAATGGGCATTATACTCTATAATGGGTTGAATGAGGGATGACTACAGTGGGACAATGACCTCCTTTTTTTTTCTGGATGAAAAGCCCTTAGTGATGAGGTGTGCCACACAGAAGGATTTTCTGACTGTTGTGGTGATGTGGTTATCAAAAGTGAGACCACTGTCCACCTGTGTCCCTAAGTCTCTCATCACACTTTCGATGTCTAGTGTCCTGCCACCTATGTGGTAATTCATGGGTACATGTTTTTTTCCAAAGGGGATAACTATACATTTCTTGGCATTAAGCTTGAGCCCATGGCACTGGCACCAGGCATCTGGTAGGGGATCGCTGACTGAACCACCGGCTGTTTTTTTGATTCAATATCTGAAACTTCTGCTGCCCCTAGTGAGATCTAGAATATGTGATACCGCTGAATTTTTACAAATAGTATTTGATGCCCAGGTTGAATCACATTGGTTCCTTTGTACACTGGATGTGGCTTCCCTATATACCAATATTCCTCATTGGGCTGGCCTTTTGGCCATTGAGTATTGGTTGGGAGTTGCCAAACTATATGCCCCAGGATTCAATACTTTGTTAATACTCCTGACAAAACATGTCTTGACCAAGTGTTTTTCACTACCAGGACAAATGCTTTCTGCAAACTAAGGGGATGGCGATGGGGGCATCTTTTGCCCCCATTTACACCAATTTATTTATGGTTTATATAGAAGAACACCTCATATATAATCCCCTACACAATCTGTATTTTCCAGAAATGGACATCTGGCGTCAATATTTGGATGACTGTTGGCTTATATGGAAGGCTGATTTGGAGTATTTACGTGAATTTGTTGATTACCTCAATGGGAACAAATGGGGTATTGAGTTCACCTGTACACAAGATCTTAAGCACATTACATTTTTGGATGTCCTAGTTACCAAGAATGCAGATGATACTCTGGACACACAGGTGTTTTGTAAATTCTCTGAATATAACTCACTTTTACATGCGACCAGTCATCACCCACCACATGTCATTTGTTGTTGTTGTTGTTGTGTCTTTCGGCTTTTCCCGGTTAGGAGTCGCCACAGCAGAACTCCGGTCTGCAATGATTGACAGTAGAATTTTACGTGCTGAGTTGCCAGCTCTGACGTACAACCTTCAATGAAGGTAGCCCATTCACGCATCTCTCCACACAGAAGACGCTCTAGCTGAGAATCGAACAGGACAACATCTTACTGTGAGTTGACAACACTACCGCAGCACCACCACCGCAGTAATATACCAAAATCTCAATTCATGAGAGTGAAGCGCATTTGTTCTGGTAGTGACAAACATAATTATTATAAAGATGATATGGTCAGGAGGTTCAAGGAACATGGATATAAACCTGGGGTAATCACTATGGCTTGCAGGGAGGTTAGTGGTATGGCCAGACAGGAATTGTTACAATATCAACACAAATCCACAAATGAGTCAGCCCCTATCAGAATGATCACTACATATGGATGCAACACCAGTATTTTTTTGTGAGGTGGTACAGGAAAATTGGAACATCTTGTTGGCTGATGAGAAAATCAGGACTCTGATTGATGAACGGTGCCGATTTGGCTTTAGGAGAGGTAGGACCCTGGCGTCCCACTTTAATCATTATAAGGTGGGTACCCAGGCAGCTGTTCCATTTCAACAATCTACACTTTCAGGGGACACACTGGAGGGATGTTTCAGATGTGGTCATTGTGTTCATTGTAATAGACTTAACCAAACAAAAACTTTTAGCAGTCGCAATACCGGTCAAGTATTTAATATAAAATTATTTGCCAATTGTTCATCGGATTGGGTTATATACCTTGCCACTTGTACATGCTCGGCCTTGTATGTGGGCCAAACATCCAGGCCTATTATATTTAGGATCAGTAAACACATAAGTGACATCAAACTTAAAATTTATTTATTATTTTATTTTTATTTTACATTTGTTGACATGGCTAGTCCAGCTGGATATATGTCCATTTTCAGTAGAGGCCCGGGGAGAAAAGCTCCAATGGATTATTACAAGTTTATACAGCAATAGGCAATACAAGATTAAAATTTAAAAACAAAGTTAGACAATATATGTAATGTATAACTATCAGATATCGTAAAAAAACCTCAGGACACACCACGAGAAGGTAAAATCCAATTTATTCAATGGACACAATCTAATAACAACAGATTTCAACACAGAGAAATTTTTAAACAAACAGAAGCGGGAAGTCAAATCAATGCAGCTTTGGCGCCTTCAGCTTTGAATACACCCAGCTTGCCTCGAGCCGGTCCTTCCGGTCTACCCACAGCAGCAGAAGGAGACGACTGCAATACTCCACCACCCAACCAGCTAGCATTATTGACAGAAGATGATTCCAACAGAACAGGGACAGTAAGGAGAACGAATGTTGTGTTTAACAAACTGGCAGAGGCTCCTTTTCCAATTCGAACGGGACAACGTTCAAGAGGAAGGTCAACAAGCAGAGGACCCAGGAAAAGGAAAAGTTCGTCAGACAGGTACGGTCAACAGAAAAAGTACATGTTCTGACTGATTTGGTGTTTAATTGTTCCAGTGTACATCTTACACCATCTGACTGTGCGTTACTGAATCGTGGACTGAGTTATATACCGTCACAATCCAGTAGAACCACAGAAACTTTGGTAGACCTACGAATGTTTGCAAGGAAGATAGCGCTTAAATTATATTTTGGCAGTACTGACTCTGTAGATCAACATGACAAGAATAACATGACTGTTGAATTTAAACGTAAAAGTGTGTTTTGTCCTCCTCTTCCACACATGGTGGAATGTTTTGTGAAATCGTGTGAGAGTGATTTTTACATGTTTTATGCTTCTAAATGTGTTAAGAATAAATTTTGCAACCTAAACAGGGCAGAACATCAGTCGTTGAAAATGCTTAGTCAACATCCTAGCATAATTATTACTACAGCCGATAAAGGAGGGGGCGTTGTAGTAATGGATAAACAAGAATATATTATGAACATGGAACAATCTTTGTTGAATGATAGCTATAAGGTAATCACACTTGAACAAGTACGGATCATTATTGGGAATATTCATTCAGACTTGTATGATTTACTTATGGGCAGACAATTGAGTTTTGAAATGTTTGATTATTTAAATATAGATGAACCGTTGATACCATCTTTGAAAGGTTTACCGAAGGTCCACAAGGGAACTAGACCTATTCCAATGCGTCCCATTGTATCTGGGAGAAAATGGGCCACTTATAACATTTCAATTTTTATTGAAAAGTTATTAAGACCCATGGTAGACCGAGTAGCCACAGTACTGAAAGATACACAAAATTTACTACATGACATCCAGATGTTCAATACACAGGACAACTTTAGAGATTCTTTTTTATTAGTCACCCTGGATGTATGCAATTTATTTACTTGCATTCCCAATGCATACGGGTTGCAAGCTATACGAGAAGTCATGGTGAGTGCGAGTGGCTTCTCCAATGATAGGCAGATACTAGTAGGCCATTTACTTGATACGATACTTAGCAACAATGTGTTCACCTTTAATAAGAGGTATTATTTACAGACATGGGGTGTGGCCATGGGCACCCCATGCGCGAATTCGTATGCCAATTTGGTATTACACTTTTGGGAAACACATTGCTTGTTCAATAATGACTGGATGGATAAAATATGCCTATATAGAAGATTTGTAGATGACATCCTGATATTTTGGAGAGGCACTACTGAAGAGCTGAGCCTTTTTGTTCATTACCTACACTCTACCACAGACTTCTTGAAGTTTACTTTACAACAGTCTGAGGAACAAATCAACTTCTTAGATGTTCATCTATACAAAGATAATGAAGGCAAAATTCAAACTGGACTCTACAGGAAAGAATGCTGGAGGAACAGCATTCTTGAGTCCAGTAGCATGCATCCCAGGCATGTTTATCCTGGTATAGTGAAAGCCCAATTTACTAGGTTGCAAAGAATTATACAACATCCCACCATTTTGGAAGAGGAAGCTGATAATATGACCAAGATATTTCTAGCTAGAGGCTATGATAATATCATGGTTAATGAGATAAGACAGAGAACTTTATATCATCATTCATTGAATACTCAGATACATGCAGATAATACCAATAATGTGACACATAGTCATTTCTCCAACAGAGGCTCAGCTCAGATGAAAGGTACATTCAATAAGAATAGATTTTCTTATATGATGAAATATACCAATGATAGTGAGCAGATTAGAAAGATAGTGTCTAAACACTGGAACATTTTGACAGCCACTGAAGAGATCAAAACTTTAGTTGGTATGAAACCCCATTTTATTTTTCGTACTTGTGATAACCTCAAAATGATATTCTCTAAGAATTTTAATGAGGTAGATACACTTAAGTTACACAATAGAGTAGGTACCTTTCCCTGCACAAACTGCAACATGTGCAAATGGATAACCACCATCCAGGGTTTCACACATATGAATGGGATTTTTGAATTTGAACCCAGGGCATACTATGATTGTAATACTAGCAATTTGGTTTATATGGCTAACTGCCAATATTGTCCAGCATTTTATATAGGTTTAACAACTCGAAAGCTGAGAGAACGTATATATAATCATAGTTATGATATACGGAAAAATAAAGAGTCCAATGCTTTAGCTAGACATATAGGAATACATCCAGAACATGTTTTTAAGTTCAGGGTGTTACAAACTTTAAAGAGAAGTGGAAGGCTGGGTGATAATTCTAATCAGTTAGCTAAACTAGAATTAGAGTGGATCCTTAAAACAGGTGCCCATATTGAGCCAGGCATCAATAATTACATATCGTTGAAGCCTATTTTGTCTGATAGATAGTTTTATTCTGAGTGTTTATAATTCACATTCAGTTGTTTTTATAAACAATACTATAAGATAAATAGCTGAGTTGATTAGTTTGCATTGATTGTTTTGTCATTTTATAGAACTTTACTGCTTATAATGTGCCTTATATGGCTACTTTTATGCTATCAACTGGTAGTTGATGCAGCCTGAACCATATGGATTAACATCATAGATGAATTATTGATCTGAATTGAGTTAGCTAGGATAGATGTTAGCCCTTTATTGGAGACATCCAGCAGGGCTATATTATGCTACACTTCAGTGCTTGTATATATTAACTCTTGTTTGAGCGAATCCCGGTTTAGAATTTGATTTTGACATTTTGACATTTTTTCAACTTGTTCGAGTTTAAGTGAAGTTTGAGAATGAACATTTCGTTCATTTTCTTAGAGATTTTATATCTTTTATATGCCTCCAGGTAATTTTTTTGTTCGGACTTGCAGCCTTTGATAGTGATTATATGGATGCGTCCTTAAAGCAAGGACTCGCTAATAACGTGAAGTGATTAAATACATTTTTTAGATGCTAGCTGAAACAGTATTCTCCATTCAGAGTTTTGGTTTATACCAGAAGACTGCTCTTAAAATTACTGACTCTGTTGATTCAGTTAGTGTTGTTTAAAGGCACTCATGCAGACTTCCGTGAATTGTTGATAAGAGAAGTTCGTTAGTGAAGTTTTCTATAAGAATGATCATGTTTTGTCAGGGCATGCTTGGTCTCTGTAGTTAATTATAATCAAGCTAAGTTATTTGATGTATGCATTATTTGGTATATGTACGAGATTTATGTTATGCCATATTTATATAGCTCTAAGCGATTGTACAGAGTTTTTATTTTACATTTCCATGAAATCATAAGTTCTGACAGTTATGTTGTGATGAATGAATTTAGCTTTTTAATAATTATTAATTAGAAACAGAAAACAATTGTTGTGTTTTTAAGTTACACATTTTTTATGTTATAAATGTTTTATACTTGCTATGATATATTGGTATTTGCTGCAACCTGATGCTTCTGTGTTGCGGCGTGTGGGCGGATCACAGGGGTAAAATACTTGGTTAAAGAAAAAAAGGGGAACTGATTAATTACAGCTGCTACAATGATTAATTATACCTTGATTGGTTTTGGGTTGCTATTGGTTTTTAGTTAGTTTAAAAGTGAAGCACTTTATGGCATTGAATGAGATCTGATGAAGCGTGCGTCTTTCAGCACGTGAAAGCGCTTATCTTTTTTACTTTTTTATGTTCTATGTCCATTGAATAAATTGGATTTTACCTTCTCGTGGTGTGTCCTGAGGTTTTTTTACGATATCTACAGTGGTTCACATTTGCCAGAGGACACTTTGGAGAACGGAGACATTTCACATTTTTATTTTAATGTATAACTATGATAGGAGCAAAACAAAAGAGAAATAATAAAATGCCATAAAACAAAGAAATATATATATTTTTTTTTACAATGGTCGTACAGTATATATGCGATAACATTTCTCTACATAGATATTATGTAAAGGAAAGTTATAAAGGGTATAGGGAGAGAAGAATGAAGGTATTAAGGTATAAAAAAAGAGAGAGAGGAAGAGGGAAAGTTAATCTGGGTTGGTACAGGGGCAAAGCCATTGATTATTGAAATGCATTTCCAGTTGTCTTTTAAAAAGTGAAAGTGTGGACAAAGATGTGATATCAGAGGGTAGTCTGCTCCACATTTTTCCAACAGAGTTGGCAAAGAGGCAGTCCCCTGCAGAGTTATTAGGTTTGGGAGTATAAATCAGTAGTTTGTTTGAGGAGCGTAGGTGTTTCATGTTATTGTAAGGTGTAATAAGGTTAGAGAGTATTGGTATTTTAGTTGGTTGGTATAGAAGTCTGTGAGCTATTAAGAGCTGTTGAAGTATTAATTTGTTGGGAAATTCAAGCCAACCTAGTTGTCTTAGGTTCAGGCAGTGGTGAGTTCTAAACTGGGATCCTGTTGCGAATCTAGCAATATTATAGTAAGATGTAGCAAGTTTCTTAAGGTTGCTTTTGGAGAGATTAGTATAAATGGGGGAAGCATATAGAAGAGTAGAGATAAGGTGAGATCTGGCTAAGGTGGTTCTTGTTTCATGTGTAAGGAAGGGTTTAATTCTGTAAAGGGATCCAATTTTTTTGTTAACTGCTTTCATTGTCAACAATTATTCCTAGTAATTTTGTAGTTGAGTCAGGAGAAATGAGAGTGCAATCACTGGATGTGAGAGTGAAATTAAGTGGGGTAGATTTACGGGTAGGTGAGAACAGTAACAGTTTGGTTTTCTTGGGGTTGAGGAGAAGGCAACGATCAGAGAACCATTGTTCAACAGTAGGAAAATCTTTTTGGGTAAGAGTCTGGAGTTCATTTTGAGAGGTGGCACTGCATATTATAGTAGAATCATCTGCATATTGTATGCAGGTGGTGTTAGGGATGGCTGATTGGAGGTCATTAATAAAGATCAAAAATAAAAGGGGTCCTAGGATAGAGCCTTGAGGTACACCTAAAGAGATAGGAAGAAGATTAGATAGTGAATTTTTCCAGAGTACTGCCTGCTGTCGGTTTTCAAGGTAAGATGTAAACCAAGTTAAAGAAAGGGTATCAAGTGAGAGAGATTTTAGTATGTGCAGGAGAAGTTTATGATTAACCATGTTGAAAGCTTTAGATAAGTCAATGAAGACTGAAGATGATAGATAATTATTGTTGCGGTTGTAGTTGATGGTGTTGGTAAAGGAGAGTAAAGCAGTGGTAGCACTGTGGGAATGTCTGAATCCATGCTGGCAGTTAGCAAGTAGATTGTTTTGGAGAAGGTGATTAAGAAGTTGTTTGTGGATACATTTTTCCATGATTTTAGCTAGAGGTGATAGAAGTGCTATGGGGCGATAGTTTGAGAAGTCATTACAGTTCCCCCCTTTGTGTATTGGGATAATGTGAGATATCTTCCAGATAGAAGGGAAAATTCCTTCATTAATAGATCTATTTATCAGAATAGAAATGGGGTTTGCAATGGCTTTGGCTTTGGCTCCAATTTGCAAGAATTCTGCAGGAAGTTTGTCTGCAGAGGGGGTGGTAGGTTTTTAGTTTTTGGAGCAGTGATGAGACAAAGGTGGTAGATACAGGTTGTAAGTGAAGAGAAGGAGAAGTATTTCCAGCAGGTAAGAGTAGTTTAGAGGTGTCAGGGGATAGGTGACTTGCTAGAGTTTGGATGGTATTAGTGAAGAAAGAATTAAAGTCATTGGCTATTTGTGTGGGATTGTCAGGGTTAGAATCCTGAGGGTTTGGTGTGATAGACTGGCTTGGGGATAAAAGATTATTAATACTGGCCCAGAATTTTTAGGTTCATTTTTAGAGGTTTGTTGTAATTGGAGATAATAGTTCTTTTTGTCTGTCAGGATGGCTTTTTTCATACTGTTCCTAAGCTCTTTGAAGTATTGGTGGTCTGTTTGGTTTTTTGTGGTACGCCATTTTGCCCAAGATTTGTTTCTGAGAATAATTTTTTGCCTAGTATTGTTGGTCAGCCAGGGAGCTGTTTTAGCTTTGGTTCTAATAGTACGACTTGGGGCATGGTGATCAAGGATAGACAAGAAAGTGGAATTGAAGTAATTTACTGCTTCGTTAAGTGGGAGATATTTTAGTGGGGACCAGTTACATAGTCCTAACTCAGTTTGAAAATGTTCAATGTTAAATTGCTTTTTGGAGCGTAGTGTTCTGTAGGTAGTAGGTAAAATTAGGTTGGTTTTATGTCTAACGATATATGTTAGTGAGTGGTCACTTAGGTCTTCTGGTAGGGTAGCTGATTGGTAGTTCTGTTGGGGAGTATTAGTGAGGATCCAGTCTAAGGTGGTTTCATTACTGTTGGTTTTGTTAGTTCTAGTAGGACTATTAATGAGTTGTATGAAGCCATAAAGGTTTATATGGGAGGTGGGATTTGTATTGTTACAGGTATACCAATCAATGTTAAAGTCACCGAGGACTAATGTTTCTTGAGGGAGGTTGGTGGAGAGTGAATTTAGGAAACATTCGAGAGTGTTAATGTTATTTTCTGGAGGGAGATATACACAAATGATATTTATGGCTTTACTAGTGTTGACTTGAAGTTTGGAGCTGATTACTTCGGCTTTGTTATCTATGGTAAAAGTCAGATTTAGATTACTAAGATGGAATTTTGTTTTGTAGAGAATTGCTACCCCTCCTCCCTTTTTGGTAGTGCCATCAAGTCTAATGATATTATACCCGGGTGGAGTGATTTCATTGTCTTTAATGGTAGGCTTAAGCCACGTTTCAGTTAAACATAAAATATCAAATTGATGGACTTCTAGAAGGGCATGAACTTGAGTGATTTTATTGCAAATACTTCGTATGTTGAGATGGGCAATAGAGAGAGAGTTGGTAGGTATGGAGGATAATAGAGAAGTAGGTTTGTCTTGATTTCTATGGACATTGGTATTGGTATGGTGTGGGCCAGGGTTAGGATGAATATCTCCATCCAATAGTGAGTGGAGGAGTTTAAAATATTTTGGTTGGAGAAGTTTATAAATACAGTCAAATATTTTCCTAGTTTTTAGTTTGCTTGATTTGAAGTGTGCTAGTCTGTGGTATTTAGCTAGTAGGTATTTAGGCTGAGAGGTGAGATTTAAGAAGGTGGGAGAGAAAGGTGATATAGCTGTAGAGGTATATTTAGAGGGAAAAGGAAGAGAAGAGTTAAGTAAGTATTCGTAGGATGTTAAGAGGTATGTAGTTACAAGAGAAGATAAAAGTGATAAGCAGATAAGTAATTTATGTTGTGAAGGGAAGAAAGTTGTATACATTATAATGATTAGGGTAGTGAGCAAAGGGATGAGAAGTAGATTGTAGGTTCAGATGGGGAGAAGCAGTTTGATTAGGCAAGTAGGGGAGGAGCTAGATTAGTTAATTAGTGGGGGTGAGGTACAATAAAGAGGTTTGGAGGGGTTTATGGAGTTAACAATCTGATTGGATTGGAGAGGGTAGGGGCATGCCTACTAGAAGAATAAATGTATGTCCACTGGGGTGAGTGGGAATTGGGGGCAGGGTAGGGGAGAGGAGTGAGCCCGAAGGGCGAATGGAGCGGGTTCAGACAAGAGAGTGGACAGCGAGGGAAGACAATCAGTAGAGAGGGAGAATTTAGCAGTTAAGTTTGAAAGTGAAAGAAAGTAGAGGTAAGTTAAGAGGCTAGTATAAGGAGCATATATATGTCAGAGAGCTCAGATGAAGAAAAAATGTACTCTGGGACACAAGTGGGAGGTGGAAGATGTCTATGTAGGGAAGAAACTGAAAGAACAACAGGGTTTGGAGGTCTGAGTAGAGAAATAAGTTTAGTGAATAGGGATACAGAACTGGAATGATAAGGCACCACCTAGTGGCCAGTAACTTAATTGCAACAAATCTTTCTAATACAAGGGTAGCAGACTACAAGGAGAGAAGGAGTTGGGCTGCGTTTAAAAAGCAGAGAGTATAGGCTGTCTGTGAGCGTTTGGTAATAGGACAGAAAGAGATAGTTGAGGGGGGGGTTATAGGCTGCTGGCTATCCTGAATGGGAAAACTTGCCTAGCGTAGCAGGGTTTATAGACCTGAAAAGTTGGTGATAAGGTCTAGTATCTAGAGCTGCACATACTTTAACTGTCTTAATAAGCTGGCTTCTCAGGGAGCTGGTGGTAGATTTCTTAGTTCAAATAGCTTCCACACACTTCTAGGAGGGTGAAGATAAGTATTAGGTACATGAGTGTATCGGTTCACCAGGCTGGTAAAGTGGAAGAAAGATGATAGTGAGATATATAATACCAAGTTTAGAAGGCAAAAGAAAACAGGTATACAGCTGCAACTACATGTAGTAAACACATAAACATTTAGTAATCTAAATTGTTCTAAATATACTAGCCAGAACAGTCATTAAATTGTCTTAGAACATCTAAAGAGTACAGTACTTAACACATCTAGCCAAAACAGTCCTTAAATTGTCTTAAAACATCAAAGAGAACAGTACAATAGTACAGGTACAGTTATAGTTTCAACAATCTACTACATGACATACATAAATCAATGTTGGAAAGAGCTGCATTAGCTTCTTCTAGGGATTAATAGTTGGATATTATCTAAAGTAAGCTATATCCGAACTTGAGAGGAATAGTATAAGGGAGTGATAAGTCATCAAATACTAGTAGAATAATCACCGCTAAAGTACGACAACATTACTGAAGTCTTTAGTAGCATTCCCTTATTTTCAGCTCTATGTGGGTGTACTCACCTGTAGCGGGCGCTTTGTAACTGTAACAGGTAAGTTTGTCTGATAATTGTTATGAAATAAAAATATTTTAGTGATGCAGGGCAATATTCAAGTATGAAGTCTTTTATCAGTAGCAGACTGTTAAGGGCTATCACTCAAAGTCAGCGCTATATCGGTACAAGCGTTTGCATCGAGAGCGTTAAACACCAACAATTACTGATCACAGCAAACAGTTGTGGAACATAAACAGAGCCATAAAATTACTACTAACTCTACAACCTGCCTTCAGCTACAATCCACTAGTAAACGCAATGTGGAAGACAATGTTACCAGTGATAGCACTTAACAGTAAAAACATCACATATCTCGCCTTTAAAGGCAACAGTAGTAGTTCATTTAGAAATAATCAGGCATGCACAATTCTGTAGTCAATACAGAGACAATGCATATACTTATGATAGGACAAGCACCCAGACAAAGTTTGCAGCAGCCAGGTAGAGAGCAGGGGAATAAAGATGGCGTCCCTGCTTGTGGGGTATATTTATAAGGTGAGATAGAACATGAGGGCAGTGGGGGAGGGGAGTAAATTATAAAAATGTGTGGGGCAGGAGTCCCGAGATAAGGACAGTTCAGTTTGTTGTCAGAGGGAAAGAGTTATGTAGATGGGAGAGGCACATAGGTGTAGCTATAGGAGTAGGTAGGGAATAGCAAACACAGCTAAATGAAATCCACAGATTCGGAGTAAAATAGATTGCATAGAGCACTATGGACGGAGGAGGAATACTAAGGGTATGATAGCTCGAGAGGGTAGGAAAAAACTAGGTCGCAGAGACAAGAGTGTGGACAGCGAGGGAAGACAAAAAGCAGACAAATGCATTATATAAGCATGTTCTCAAACATCCCTCTGCAACTTTTACTTTTATGGTCATTGACACTATTAAGGGAGATAGAACAAACAAGAGTGGCTGGCACAACATTTTGAACAATAAAGAAAAAAGATGGATAATTAAGTTGGGTGTTTTAATTCCTCCAGGATTAAATGAATTGTTTTGAACAGCCAATGATTTTCCTGTTTCTATATGGGTGTGTGTGTATAAGGAGTATCTTGCTACTTCTATGGTTACACTGAGGAAGACTTGAAATTAATGCCGAAACCGGTCTGTTTGTGATAACATTATATTAAAAGTTATGTAGTTTTTTACACCTTGGTGCTGGCTATTTTGTTTTTGCATTACTGTCTCTTTAAGCCGTGCACTGCTGAACTTGCAGGGGAACATTCTGGGCTGTGTTCAGTTATTGACACACTGTATGTATCCCTCTAATGAAGGCCTTCATGTATCTAGTCTTACATGGCCAGCTATGATATCCAAACAGGTGGTTAAAGTAGGTTTCTGTTATGTTTGCCTGGTAGAGGGGATGGTACAAAAGGTATAGAAAGATCTATATGATTGTAATGGCTACCCTTATCGTATAATGTGTGTGTGTGTGTGTGTGTGTGTGTGTGTGTGTGTGTGTGAGTGTGTGTGTGTGTGTGTGTGTGTGTGTGTGTGTGTGTGTGTGTGTGTGTGTGTGTGTGTGTGTGTGTGTGTGTGCGTGTGTGTGTGAGAGTGTGTGTGTGTGTGTGTGTGTGTGTGTGTGTGTGTGTGTGTGTGTGTGTGTGTGTGTGTGTGTGTGTGTGTGTGTGTGTGTTATACAAGTAATAGTTTCTGCCGTTATTATATCTATGTATGCAGCTCCTATAGTTATATTCCCATACTTCATACTTCTTGATATTTTAGTGAAAGTAAATAACCTATGTATTTTTTCATTTTTTGAATTGTTCTTTATTAAGGTGAAGGAATATACATATGCTTAACATCACAAATGAGCAATGGACACTTTAGCACAAGAATTGTAGGTTAATAGCTGTTGATATACTTTATTCAGTAGACCTAAATTTTATTTTCTCAGTCTTTATTTTCATACTATGCATTTGTGAACAAATCATTTAAGTAAGCAGTTCATAATTCTCCCAATAAGGAAGTAAGCATGCCTTTAACATTACTTTGATAATAAATGTCCTGATAGTTCCATGTAATTTTGTTACTATACACAAACAAGTATTATACTCATGATACACTGTACTTAGCATTTCAACAGATGTAAGAGATTGTGTACCTTGCATGTGGCAATGGTTTAGTTTAGACTTCCTTGTAATATAGTAATTATGTTTAATGAAAAAATAGAGAGTGTTATAATATAACTACTACTTATGCTTAAGGAACAAACAGACAGTGTTATAACAGAAATGCAATGTTAGTCACGTATGACCCCCAACATTATGCTGACTCATCATAACTGGTGCTGAGTTTGCCAATGTGGCATTGTATAATTTTACCACTGTGTGTGTTCCTAGAATGTGAACTCCTTTTTGGAAGTAAGTTGCACTGAGAAGCTCCTCGGAGTGATCGCAGATATTGCACAAGTAATATATAAAAAAGCTTTAATTAACTGTTTGCAACAAGTTGTAGTAGATATTGATAGGAAGAGGAAGAGGAAATGAAAATAATGTGCCAGTTCACCAAAAAATGTTGCAGTACAGTTTCCTTCCCAGGCATTATTTCCCTGTTCTGAGCAGGTATAAGGCATGAGTAACGTTTGCATCTGCTAAATTAGATATTGAAAACAAGCAGTGTACTGCAGAGAAAACAGACAGTATGTCATAAAATGTAAAGCAAATTGCAGAACCACTCTAATATTGTATGTTAAATTAAGTGACAGAATAGGAAAGATAAGTTAATTAGTGCACCCCTGTATCACCTATACTTAAATGATACATGGATAGGAATATAAAATATCTATATAGCATTGGACATTAGATAAGTATATTGGCACCCATGCCTCTCAGCTGTTCCTGATTTTTGAAGAATATCCCAGATTGTGCTCTATATTTTTGCCCAGTCCCTCATAAAATTGGCTATTTTCTAGTAAATCCTGATGACAGCAGTCAGTCAATAATGCCTTTCATTAGAATTCATTAATTCCTATTGCTCAGGTAATACATGCTAATGCAAATTTTGTTCTTTTTACTTTTAAATTAATTAGAGTAACGTTTAAAAACTGTCACTTGTTTGAACCTTTGTCCCCCAATTTTTTTTGACTTTATGCAGAATTCTTCAGCAAAGAAGTTGAGGTATGATAACATCCATGTAGAGTTGCAAAATAGGATAACTACAGTACCTTTACTTTGCAACGAAATGGAATAGCCATACAGCCTGCATTAGATGTTACATTGCAGCCCATTATACTGAGCAGGACTGCAGAAAAGCAACATTGCAGACATTTCTGCAGGTATCATTGTTAAGGCTAATCAGTGCATGTGACACAGGTGTGATGCAAGTAACATGCCTGCCATTTACAAGCAAACTGCATGCCCACAGTCAACATAGAATGTGTTGCAAGAAAACTACATTTACTGTTTAGGACAGCAACAGTGTTATGTAGCAGCATCCTCTTCTCCTCATGCACAAGGGCAGAGTGAAAACTGTAGTACCACTGATCAGGTTATGAGCCTAAAAGTAACTCTTAAGACTGTTCATAATAAATAAAATGGACACAAAAATGTATTTGCAGTCTTAGGGACTGCAGCAATGCAGAGCTGATAATTCAAAGAAATGCAGAGAATGTTGAGAATGGTTTGATTTTTAAAGTCTAGTTGGCATTATATATCCAAAGTGTCATTTCTGAAGTTCTGTGTTAAACAGGTATTAATGTATTGCACTGCAATGTTGCAAGAAAAGGATCATCAAAGAAACAAATGGATGCTGTTTGTCATTAAGCTTTAGACATAGCTCTAAATGAAACATATAGAACATAAATTGATGCAACGATGTATAACATTTTGGAGAATAAGTCTTTTAAAGCTTTCAGTGGAATAGCACAGTGGTACAGCATTTACCTTTACTGCCTTACTGAGATTGGTTCTCTAATTTGATCCCTGACTAATGCAGCATTGATGTAGAATCATTGTGTTCTTTATACATAACATGGGTTATGGGTTTTGATGGGGTTTCCATTTTTCCGCATCCCTATGACATATAGTAGGTAATCTGATGAGGCTCTGGATGGTGTGGGTGCATGTGTGTGTGTGTGTGTGTGTGTGTGTATGTACACAAACACAGACACACACACACACACACACACACACACACACACACACACACACACACACACATACACACACACGTTATAATCATTATAAGGCTGAGGCTGAGAACAAGATGCCTGTCATTTTTTTGTAGAGGCTAATATAAAAGAGTTGACTTTATACATTTCTTCCCACTTTGGGACTTACAACTCTCATTCCTTCATTACAATGGGTTGTTGTACATGACCTTATTCACTTATATATCACCTGTTAGTTTTCAATGGTGCACCTACATAGCTGCTATGTGTATTTTGTTCAAAGTATGGTGATTTAAGGAGAATATCTTGATATATATCTTTCTTTAACTTTTCTATTGCTTATCCAAATAGATGGAGATTTAAGAAAATGTCTTATACTTCACTCCAGATTAGATAGTTTTGTCTATTTCTTGGATCTCTATTTGCCTCTAATTACACGCCAGTAAAAGACATGCTGGGAAGAGAATGCAAAAAGTCATTAGCCACTTTAAATGATTCTGCAGCTGAGCGTCTAACAAAAGGGATTTATATTTGACAGACAGAGCCCAGAGCATTTCAAAATAGGTCACAAGGTGACAGAGGCTGTTAGGTAGAAGTAATTGCAGTGTAACACTCCAAAGAGCTAGTCCATGAAGTCAGTGGGGCTCTGCTGTGAAAGAATAATCTGTCGCTTCTCTTTCAGGATACTGAGCTTGGTTTCATTTCTGCTACTCCATGGACCTAAAGTGTACAGCTATTATAAACACAGACCTTTTGATATAGGAGCACACTTGGACTGATATATAATCTGCAGGGGGTTCTCAAGAAATTGGCACACAATGCCTACATCAGAAAAAAAAAATCTGTACCTCAGATGTGCTTTTAAACAAAAACTGTTTTCCAGTCTTCAAGGTGATGCATTACTTTGTAGAAAGACATGTAATGGACTGCATTGTTACATTCATAAGAGACAAATGCAGAATCAGAAATACGGATCAGTACTTTTAAAGGCAGTTTTCACAAAAGGGTGTCTAGTAATTTAAAGGTTTATTAAGGTTACAGCATTGGCCAAAAAAAAAAGAAAATAGAAAACTTTATAAATTCCTTATTGAACGATAAAGGACAGGTGTTAATTAATCAATTGATAACATTCATGTGATGGAATGATATTTCATTGCATAACCAGTTTCTGACTAATAGTATAGAAAGATTTGGGTTGAATGTCAAACTGTTTCTCTTGGAAAAGGATAAACTACAATATTAGTATGGCATGGTATAGAACAATGCAAAATGTATAACTTAGTGCAAAATACTGAGCCGTGACTGCATATTATGAAACTTCGGTCCTGATTCTGAAAAGTTTGCTCTCAGTATAAGTGACCAGGTAAGCAGGTCTTTTGGAATCAATGCCGACTCGTACTGAGAGCAACTCTTTTTGGAATCTGGCCCTCTACAAAATATTTAATAATGCTCAATGACACTGCAGTATAAAATGTTGTGTAGTGCAGTCTGCCATTCAGGGATGACAATTAAAGCTATGAGCTGTTAATGCTCTGCTTCTGTAGCCCAGGGTTTGATTCACACAACCCCTGTTTAGCTATGCACCGACTACACAAATCACTTAACCAGATTGCCCCTGGATCAATTTTGAGGAAAATAAATAGACTAGTCTCTTCAATGGTGTGCTGGACCAAAAACTTATGAACAAAGTTATCCCATTTGTTTCTAGGACCGTAAATCCTGAAAGGTAGTTTATTTAGTTAGTAGTGTCCTGGTGGTGAAGTGGAATACATTCAACTGCAAAAACTTTTAGTTTTTAGTTCAGTTTACAGTTGTATTAGTTTTATATAGTTTTCACAACTATATACATTGTATTTTTCTTTCTTTTAATATATGCTCTATAAGGCTTTACAACAGGTGCATTTAACTTCAAATATTTCTATGTTTCATTATTGTGGATGTCTTCTGCAGGGATTCTGTTACCAAACGTTGAATCTTGTATTACATACCTTACAAAATAAAATAAATAAATAAATAAATGCACTAAAAATGAGAAATAGACATCCAGACCTCTCAACCAATTGGGGACAAATTTCAACAGAATCAGGGACAAGTCAAGAAAAAAACAGGGACAATCAGGGACACTTTTAAAATATTAATGCTATTAACTTGAAACATTGACAGAATCAGAGTATATGAATTAATACACATTTTCTGAAGTAAAAGAAGTTTATAACTCTTAATTATTGTCATTATTCATTAAGTGTAATTCATCACCTTTCCTCCAAAGGTCACTAGTTTTAGAAGGGATTAAGAAGGACAGAGTTAAAATCTGAGTCAAAATCATCAGGGACAGTTTAGAGGTATGTAGACATCTTTTTCTTTCTTTTTTTTTTTTTTTCTCTTCATTACATTTTGAAATGAACATACTTTTGAACATGTTATAAAGGAGCAAAAATACATTGAATCATTTTCATGATATTCTCTGGTCCTATTACATATCGATGGAGAATGTTTTTTCACTAATATTCTAATAAGTGGCCAGAAGAGCAACTGCCCTAGCTTACCGTGGACCCAGAAATTCACACTTTGTAAACAGTGTAATGCAGATGTATATTATTCAAAGACCTCTGCACAATTTTTGTGGTTACCATGATGTTAATGACTATACCCTGTACTTTTTGAATGTGTGAAAAAAAGGCAAATAGTAGAACCACTTGGGAAAATAGAAAACACTAGCACAAGAGTAGAATGGATGCTGCTATTTAGTGAAGGTTTTCTGATGTTGTTAAACCTAATTGCTGAAGAAAAACTTATTGGTGTTAACAATGGTATTGTTGAATGCCTTGCAAATAAAAAAATATAAGACTATTAGCAAATGTATAGTAATCTGATTCTAAGTTCTACTTCCAGTTTAAAACAATCTGCTTTTCAAGAAAATGTGTACTAAATAATTCAGCAGAACACCTGCCTGTGGCAAGATGTGCCATGGTAGATATACCATGTACCTCACAATCTGTTACTCTGGGAGAAGGAGTTTATATGTAATATGTTATTAATGCAAAAGAAGGGAATGGGAGACTGTAAAATAACGTTTTGTTGGACTATATTAAATGCGTTATCCTTTTCTTTGAATGAAAAGAGCAAATTGTCTGGTATGATACCTGTGAAGAACGATACATGAATATGACAAGAGAATAAAACCTATTTTAAAATACAAGGTAGAGTTTATAAAGAATCACTACGCAGCACAGACACAGATAAGTGCCATTGCATGGAGCAATGAACACTTATTATAGTTGTATGCATAGTCACATAGACAAAGAATCCCTTCTCAGCCTGGATTTTATGAGAAATGCTGCAATGAAGCAATTGTTTATAGTGGGCACAGCTGTGAAAGAGTTGGGGATCACAGTCATCATCATTTGTATAGGGATCATGGAATAGCACAAGACTGTCAGCACAAACTGGGTGGGGTATATGTTATAGGAGATGCAGTAGATTTATAAGCTATTTACAAGCTACTTTCTGTAGCCCAGAGTCTGATTCTCTCAACCTCCATTTGCATACTGTATGATTCTGAGCAAGTCACTTAAATTATGCTCCTCAGCTGAGTCTGAAACCTGACCGTGTGGATTACTGCTCAACCCAGTTAAAATACAAAACTAATACGCATATGGTTTTGTTGGAATAAAACAGAATAGAATATTTTCTGCCTCTTTGTTTAAGACCATTCCTCAAAGTTTGGACATTATCTCTCCTGGTACAGGAAAGGTCATAAAACATGACAAATGTTTTACTTTGGAAACATACAGAAGAGGAAATGGTACTCAGTTCTTAACAAACTAAGTAATAACTAATAAAACACTAAATTAAATGGGTGCTTAAAAAAAGTATATTATCCCTTATATAGATAAAGGTAGTAATTCACTTCTTCATTCTACCTTTTACCCTCTGTCGCCTTTCTTTCTTTCTTTCTTTCTTTCTTTCTTTCTTTCTTTCTTTCTTTCTTCCTTTCTTCATTTTGAAAGTGCTTTCATGCTAACTTCTTAGTAATGCCACTATACAAATGTACATGAGCAAGAATACACTTAGATCTGCCTGCCTTTAAAATAGGACAACATTGTGATAACCAGACAGGTGTTTGTAACATGTCAGAGTACTGGCAGTGTTCCTGAATCCATGCTGGAGCCTGATAAAAAGCCATCTTTGTTGAAGTGTTCAAAATGTTGGATATAAAAAGTGTCTCAATAATGTTAGTTATTGGACTGAGTATGAATATGGGGCAAAGGTCTAGAGAGGAGTGTGGAGTTTTTTTTTTTTTTTTTAAGAATGAAAGGTGAATGGCGAATATTATTTTGATTGTGGTTATCTTCTGTGACCAGTTTCTATAAGTTTTTGTTTAGAGGAAATATCCCTGAAATGTAAAATTGGAGATTCAAAGATTCAGATTCAGAGATTCAAAGAAACATTGTCATTTAGGACCACACAAATGTAGCCTAAACAAAATTACAAATGTCAGGTCATGAGAGAAATGCAATGCAAATAACAGTGGTATCAGAGAATAACATAAGAAAGAAAATAACACGTATGACATGCAAGAGGTAGTTCACATTACATAAACACACTCAATACCCATTGTCCAATGATAAATAATAAATACCCACCCACCACAAAACCCCTTCACCATTAAGATAGAGAATAAATAGAGACTAGTGAATAGCAGCTGTTTAGTTACTGTACTGCACTTGTTAACCTTAGATGTGATGCAGTTTAGCCATCATATTGCATAATAATAATAATATTGGTGGTAATTGCTCAGAGCAGCAGGATTAAATGAAAAAAAAAAGATGCTTCAACATATCAAGTATTATGGTTGGTGTCCGAGTTAATAAGTTTCACGTTTTAAAAACTGTTCCTGAATCTGGTAGTCCTACAGCAGAAGCTGCAGTACCACCTTCCAGACGCAAGTTGTGGGACAGATGGGTTGAGTCAGCTAGTATTTTGTATGTTCTCTTTCTTGCTCTTTCTTGCTCTTGTAAAGAAAAGCTCCTGAATAGAAGGGAGGTTTGTGCCCAAGATTTTCTCAGCCACCCTCACCACCCTCTGTAATTTCTTCTTCTCAGCAGCTGTGCAATGGCCGAATCATGCTACTAAGTTGCTAGTGAGGATGCTCTTGATAGCTCCCCTGTAAAAAGTGGTAAGAGCAGACAGTGGGAGCCTGGCCTTTTGGAGCTTTCTCAGGAGCTGAAGCCTCTGTTGAGCCTTCTTGACTATATGGTTGATATTAATGGTTCAGGAGATGCCATCTGAGATGTGAATGCCCAGGAACATGGTTGTTTTGACTTTCTCTACTACCTCCCCTTTGACAGTGAGTGTTGAATTGTTGCCTTTCTCCTGAAGTAAGTAATCATTTCTTTGTCTTATTAACTTTCAGGCCCAGATTTTTCCTGTCACACCAGGCAATCTTGTTCACCTCGTCCCTGTAGTTATGTTCATCCCCACCACTAATGAGACCCATGACTGTGGTGTCATCAGCGAATTTTATAATATGGTTTGAGTTATGTTTTGCAGTACAGTTATGGGTGAGAATGGTGAAGAGCAAGGTGCTTAGCACACAACCTTCGGTAGCACCAGTATTCAGGACTATGCATTGAATGGTGTTGTTTCCAGCACATGTCCATTGGGTCTACCAATCAGAAAGTCAAGAGTCCAGTTACATAGGTGCTTGATAATCCTGAGTTTCACAAGATTATCTACCAGTTGCATCGGTATCAGAGTGCTGATCGCAGAACTGAAGTCGATGTACCGCAGCCTTACATAGTTGTTCCTCCCTTCTAGCTGTTTTAGTGCAAGGTGTACTGAGATTGATATCACATCTGCAGTCAATCTATTTGCCTGGTATGCAAACTGGAGTAGATCAAAGGACATAGGCAGACCCGCAGATAGATGTTTTTTCACAATCCTCTCAAAGCACTTCATGACATTTGAAGTTAAGGTTACTGGTCTGAAGTCAATGAGGCAGGTACGGTTTGATTTCTTCAGAAATGGGACAATACTTGTTTCCTTGAAACTCAAGGGACATTTCTCCATATCAAGGGATGAGTGGAAGATGCCTGTCAGTGACAGACATAACTGACCACCATACCCCTTCAACAACTTTCCAGGAATGTTATCTGGTCCAGCAGCCTTCCCAGGATTCACCTTCTTAAGATGACGTCTCACTTCCTCGCAGTTTAAGGTGAGCACTATCTCCTCTTTGCAAGAGTTTGTTTTACAATGAACAGTGGTGTTCTTCCCCTTAAATCTGCCAAAGAAGGAGTTCAGTTCACTTAGGAATTCCAAGCTGTCATCACATTCGGGTGTTTTGGTCTTATAGTCCTTGAGCTGCTGTATCCCCTGCCATAGGCTTCTCATGTCCCTGTTGTCTTGGAAGCAGATCTGAATTTTCCTCCCATACTCCCTCTTTGCCTCTTTGATCCCCTTTTTCAGATTTAACCTGGATGGCTTTAACCTTTCTTTATCATTTGCTTTGAAGGCTGTGTTTCTTTCCCTCAGTAGCTCATAAACTTTCCTGGTGAGACAGGACTTCTGATTAGCTCTTATAGTGATGGCTTTCATGGTGGTTACATCCTCCACACATTTATTTATGTAGACAAGAACTGATTCAGTATAGGTGTCTATGTCTAACAAGAGGTTTTTGTAGCCACTTCTTTGAAGACCTACCAGCAGGTGGTATTGAAACAGTCCTGAAGACAATCCAATGCACCCTCCTGCCAGTCTCTGATCTGTTTAGTTGTCATTTTTTTCTTTGATCAAAGCTGCCTTATAGGTAGGCAGAAGTAGGATGGCAGTGTGATCAGAGCTGCCTATGTTGGAGTACTTCAAAGTTTTAAAGGCTCCTTTAACATTCCTATAAACTTTGTCTAATGTATTCTGCCCTCTGGTTGGGAAATCCACATATTGATAAAAATGTGCTAGCACCTCCTTAAGTTCAGCTCGGTTGAAATCACTCTCTATCACATGTGCAAATTATGTGTTTCTGTTTTGTAGCTCACAGATAATATTATGGAGTTTATTTTGAGCTTCAGTGGTGTTAGCATGGGGGGGGTGCACACTGCTGTGACATATATCCCACTGATTTCCTTTGGTACAGAGAAAGGTCTGCATTTTAGTTTCAATATTTCCACATCTTCAGAGCAGTATGATTGAACCAGCTTACAGTCTTTGCACCATCTGTTATTAACACAGATGCATACATCACCACCTTTATCTTTATTACTCTGTGCTTTACATCTGTCTGCTCTAAAGGGAATTAGCCCATCTAGGTTCACAGCATTGTCACTAATGTTACTATGCAGCAAAGTTTCAGAGAAAATGAACAAACAAGTTTCCCTCACTTATTTTTTGTGAGCTCCATTCTCAGATAGTCCATCTTATTATCCAGTGAGCAGACATTTGTAAGTAATACTGAAGGTAATGCAGGCCTCTGGGGGGTTTCCCTTCAGTTGAGCAGAAGATCTGCCTCTGCAGCCTCTCTTTCTAGTTCTTTCACATCTTTTTCTTTTGCAGCTGCACCGAGGCATTCCAGAACCATCCCTGTGAAGTTTCAGAGCTCTGATGACATTCCTGTTTAAAATGCAGAGATCCAGATTTCTGCAAGTGAAGCATGCCCTGAGTACTCCACAGACAACAGAGCTTCAAGCCAGCAGCTCATTTTAATTATCCATTTAATTTCCAGCAATTACCTTCTGGTATAAGTAGTTGTATTCACACAAAAATGTCTGGAAAGTTTTTTTTTTTTTGTTTTGTTTTTCTGTGTGCAAAAGAAGCAGAAATGAGAATTTCTCCCTGACAAGCTATTTTTTGGAAGAAAATAAGGGAATAATGGGGGTGGGTTAAGTGACCTTAGAAGAAATTGAGATATTTGAATCTTCAGTAGTGTGACTTCTTGGAATTGGGGTATGATAGGGGAATACCAGTGTGTTAAATTTTCTCCACTGCAGTTTTGTAATGTTACAATGTATCTTACAATGACTTCATCTTGAGCCTTTTAACAAAATGAAGTTACATTCTTAGGGTTCATACAATTTTTCATATCATAAAAATCATAAATGCTGCAAGGGAAGTATAAGCTGGAAGTTGTTCATCACAAAGTCATTTTCACACTGTATCATTCATTAGATTCTATGTCTTAAAGCTGTATTTTATATTTCTCAACACAACAGATATTAATTTTGTAATTCTTTGTAAATAACTTGTAATACCTCGATAATCACTCAACCTGCACATATGCTCTCAGCATAATTTTGTATTTTCAGTAGTGAGTTTGCAATTAAGGCTAAGCAATTCTGTCTCTGTTGTTTGGATATTAAGATATTCACAGACATATGAAAATTATTGCAGTGAGAATAGTTTACAAATAACACATATCTCTTTAGCCGCATGAGGCAGAGGGCAAATACGGACATACAACTATGCGATTTCTTTTGTAATCTTTAATATGAAATATTTCAATATTTTGTATGTAAAGTAGTTTTGAGATACTTAATGTAAACATAAACAGGCAATATTAGACATCTAGCAGTATCAGGGTTCATGGTAGAATTACAGTTGCATGACTAGTGTTTTCTAATTATCCTTTGTCCTTTGCTAAGGGTTGGGAGGGTGGTCTAATGGTTAAGGTGTTTGCCTTACAAACGCAAGGTAGAGGTTTTGAATCTCACTAACTGGCTAGACTTAAAATGGCTCGCAAAGGAAGTTAGCCTAGTGCTAGCCTATGAACCTACTGTTCCAAGAAGTTTGGGCTGTAAAGACAAAAATGTTAAATTTGAATAATAAGTAGAAGAATGTAGCTTCTTTTATTTCAAAGCTGCATTAGTTTCTCACAATACAGAGTTATTTGTGATACACTGGATTGCTGCTGCATTTTTAAGTTTTTCAAACTTTATCTTTAACTGTAAATATTTTTTTAGATGATGGGGTAAAGCAGAGACAGAGATTTCCTCTAACGTCACAAATTTGTATAGAATAGATTGGAGTGTGATGATAGGATCTACTGCCAGCCATGGCAGGAGAACTAGGGTAGTGGTTGTGTAATATATGCCAACACAGCTAGCTGGAATTTTGTAAAGAATTATATGTCATTTGTGTATCAAATTGATTTGCACAGATGTTTGTGTTGGCAAATGTATTTGTAAAGCTGCTTGTGTTAAAATGTATTCACAGTGTGCCTTGCTGGAAAGAAAAGAAATGTACAAATATATATGTTTTGACAGAGGATACTGGAAGAAAAAAGGTTAAGCCCAAACTTCAAAAATAGTAAGAACATTAAACTACTGGCCTTAGGCCATAAAGATGTTATCTCACAGTTTTGAATGAAGCCAGAGATGTTACTGTATGGGGCAGTCATTATTTTTTAAAGGATTAATGATATAGCAGACATTATTGCAAAATACTACAAATAAAAGCTCAAAAGCAAAAGTATGCATGTGGTAGAGGGGGGCTCCAATACAAATGTGGAAGATCCAAGTGGCTGGTATTCACTACTAAAAGTCAGTAGTGCAGTGCCACAGTTGTTTTCAAACAAAGTCAGCAAATTCCATTCATGGATGGCCCACTACTCTCCTGACATCTTAACCCTTACTGAAAACTGGCTCAAACCTAAATGTCTGATAAATAAATCCTACTCCCTGGATACAACATCTTCTGCTCAGACAGGGTCCATAAAAAGGGAGGTGACCTAGCCATAATTTACTCTGATCAACTTTGGTTATCCCCCCTGTCCATTTCATTCTGAAAATTTCACCCTGCAAAACTTTTAATAGTAAACTGTAAATTTAATAATCACAAAAAAAGTACAATTGTTACAATATATATATTCCCCCAGGTAACAATATCCCCATTCTAGAACACATTCTGTCCTGGATCACTCACAACATACCAAATAAAACTACAATACTAGGGGATGTCAACATTGATTGGAAAACCCTTACATCTGACTCCCCTAACTCTAGTATTAATCTACATGGCTTCACCAAGATTATCTCTACCCCTACCTACTTTACCAAGCCAAACATCTCAAGCTCCATGCTGGACTGGATCCTTGTATACAGACCTATACCATAACGTTAAAACTCTACCCGTATCTATAAGTGGCCATTATCCCAATTGCATACAAAGATTCTCCTTTCAACGAATTAAACCTCATAAATACAGGGACTGTCATAGTCTCTCTAACTTCAACCCCAATGTACTTAACATTAGACCCCCCCTCCATAAACCTGTATTCCTTACATACTAACCCTTAGATCATGCCGTACACAAATCTGACAATATCTTTCTCAATATTCTCAACTCCCTTGCTCAGCTTAGGAAAATCTGAGGAAAATGTCTCTTTCAATCCTGTCTGCTACAATCCACTCAAACATTGATGCTAAAGAGGGACAATGCCTGGAAAAACTGGTTAAAAACAGTCCCCTTCATCTCCAAACTTACAAAGAACTAAGAAATTCCACTTAAAAAAGATGTCAATAATGATAAAAAAGTTTCTACCAAAAGCCTCAGACAAAACAAAAAATCTTAAGAAATTCTGGAACACTATCAGTAAGATCATACAACCTGGAAACCCCTCTACAAACCGGGCCGTAACAACACTCCCCTTTAAACTGCCACTATACTAAACTTCTTTGCTGCCTCCATCAGTAAATTAACCCAGAATGCTAACATCTCTAATCAGCCTAATCCTCCCCTTCCCTCTAGTCAAAACATCTCCTTTTCACCTAAACCTGTCCCTACTAGCTATATAATGACCCAGCTTAGCAAAGTAAAACCATTTTCTCTCCCTCTCTCTGAAAGATAATCTACCTCCACTCTTTTTCAAACTTGCCGCTAACTCTATAGCCTACTCAGTCTCTATCCTTATTAACTGATCCATCAAAGAGTCTACTCTCCCCATAATCTGGAAGCAATTTTATACCATATCTATCCATAAGGGAGGACACTCCAGAGAATTATCAAACTACCAGCCCATAACTATTCTGTCTCTTCTCTCAAAACTACTTGAAAAATGTATATACAAGCAGCTCATAAGTTATCTCCTACATGAAAACTTATTAACTCTCACACAACATGGCTTCTTCCATCATCACAGCACAACTTCTGCTCTACTTTCTTTCACACAAACAATTGCACAAGCCAGAGACAGCAACAAATTAGTCTCTTGTCTTTTTTTAGATCTCTCTAAAGCATTTGACACTGTCTCCCACCCCAAGCTTCTCGCCAAATTATCTGATCTTAACCTCTCTAATCCTACTAACAGACAACAGTCTGTCAAATGGCTTTCTTCTTTCTTTCCCTTTCTCCCCACCAAAATGGGAGTTATCCAGGGATCCATTTTTGGTCCTCTTCTATTTAACATCTTCCCTAAGTGCCTCCACTCCTCCTGCCCACACTTGTCCTTATACAGTATGTTGATGATTCCATTATCATCTCTATTTCTGACATTCTCTCTGACCTTGTCTAACTAACTCAAAAATATTCCGACTCTGTTGAAATCTGGCTCAATGACAATCAGTTCATACTAAACCCCCAAAACAATTCTCATATTCCTCCCAAAATCCCTCTCTCATCACAAACCTACTTTTCATATCTTATCTCTTAACAACACTGTCATTAACACAGAAACACATACCAAGCTCCTGGGGGTGATTGATGATCGACTCATATTTAACCACCATGTTCACTATTGCATAAAAAAGACTCACCAAAAACTAAACTTGCTATTTAGACATAAAAAATTCCTCACCAAAGACTCTAGAATCTCCCTATCCTATTCCTACCTTCTCCCTAGTCTTCTCTATGGCTCACAGATCCAAAGCCATCTACAAACCTCTCTAAAAACTAAACAAGAGTTCACTTGCAATAAAGTAGCAAGGTTCACTGCTAACCACCTCTACAACTCCAACCACTACATCTCTCTCAAATCTATTAACTGCCTACAATTCTCCCACCTGCTCCTACTACCTCAGCTACTAATCATTCATGCCATCCTCAGTAAACCTACTTTTGGCCCCACCATCTCCTCCATCATGTCATTTTATACTCCCATTTGGAATTTGAGGAGCTTGGACCTGTCCCTCTTGGAAATCTATAAGCCCAAAAGATCAATTACCCAATAACTATATAGCTACTCAACTGCCTTAGCTTGGAACAAACTACTCCTCACCCTTAGAACTATAACCAATTCTCATAATTTCAAAAAAGCACTAAAAGAAAATCTACTGAACTCTTAGTCCTGTCCCTGCCTTCACCCAACCTAACCTTTTTCCTCTCATACTGTTTGGTTTGTGTTTCTACTTCACTTAACCATTTATAATCTGTTCTGCATAAAAACTGCTCATGGATACTTTATTGGTTGCATCCGTTACCTAAGTTAAGTACTCCTGAACTTGCTTACCTGCTCTTCATATATTATATAAACTTCCTCATTCTTAAGCTTAATCAATCTTTCTATCTGTTGGCTAATTGTATTATGTGCTATATCTTTGAAATTTAGCTTGTATAACAACCTCTGTATTAACTCTGTAGTAAGATTATTACTTTTACTTGTAGTTTTTATTGTAATGATTTCTTGTATCAATAATGTCTACTGCCTACTGCCTGGAGCTTTTCTCCTTGGGCCTCCACTGAAAAGGGAATCATGCCTAGTTGGACATACTCAGTTAACAAACGTCAAAATAAATAAAAATAAAAACTTTCATCAAAATGTCTGAAATCTGGAGAAACAGCTGGAAAATGGGAGAATGGAAATTTTCTTTTCTTAAATTTGTGGCTGTGTTCTTACATTTGTAACTATGTGGGTTACGATGACATCACTAGAGGCTACATTTATCTTCAAGCTGCAGTGAGATATAGAACATGACCTGTGTCTCCTTCCTTTCTACATCAGGGACAGGTCAGGATGAGCAGCACACCAAAAACAAAATTAATAGTATCTAGAATTCAGTAGGTTTTCTTCTGCTTTAGTTGTGGCTGTATTGGCCATGTCACGGGCTCTAGAGACTAGAGTTATTTTCAGGAGCTATGGTGAGATATAGAATCTGACCCGTTGCTTTTTTCCATAGGGGTTTCCTGTCAAAAATGCTTGGTGACCAGTGGTTGATATTGGGCTCACCTCTTTTTAGCATTTATTTCTCTGATCTCAACACTAACACTGTGGGTCTCTTGCTGGCAAAGTTTACCAACAATTGCAAGTCAGGTGTAGTTTTCAAATCAACTGTTGATGCAAATTATATTCAAAGGAACCTATCATGAATTAAAAACCTGATACATTGAGAAAAGGCTCAACCTAAACACTGAGAGATGCAAGATCATCTCATTTGGAAGGCAATAAATTGCTCCCACCTACTGTATCAATAACACCTGATTCTCCAATTAGTCTATCAGAGACATGAGCACCTGTGTATATGGTTCCCTCTCCTTTGATCGCCATATAGTGGCCAAAGTCAGGAAGTACTTCTACATAGCACAACTAATCACCAAGGGCATCTCTTTCAGAACCAAGGTGGTTAGTGCTCCGCTGTACTTTGCCTGGTTAGTCCCATTATGTAATATAATTCACCTTTTGGCATGTATCTTACTAGGTCATAGGATCATAGGAGGTTGCTAGGGTAATGGCCCTGGGGCCCTTACAAGCCTAGCCAAGAGTTTATCCCAAAAAAAAAAAAAAACAGTCAGCATCTACTGCCCCTGTCAAGGAGGGACAAAGGTGGAACCCCTGGAACAAATTTGTGGTTTCCCATCCACTCGTCAAGGCTGTGCTTCAAGAGGGTCAGTGACGTACTCTGACATGTATGGGAAGTCTATTCCAGAGACGGGGCATCCACTGGGAGACAAACCTGTCTCTCCAGCAGGTTTTGTTCATGTTGCATATTAGATTTAGGCCTTTTGAGCGGGTAATGCTTAAGGAGTTAGACTTATGGATATGGAGCATCTTTAGTAGGGCAGGGTCTGATATTGCCTTGTAGGCAAGATACAGATCACCTCTGAGCAATCTGTATGATACAGAGTAGACTGATAGTGATTTTAGTCTGTTCGCATAGGACAGGTGTTGGAGGCCAAGGATTCTCTTTGTGGGGTATTTCTGTGGCCTTTCCAGTTGATGCAGGTGTCTGGAGAGGTACATATCAAATAGGGCGTTATACTCAATTATAGGCCTAATGAGGGAGGAGTACAGAGAGGCAATAACCTCCTTTTTTCTGGATGCAATCCCAGTACTTATGAACCAAGTAAAAGGCTTTTCTGACCACTAGTAAAGATTTGTTGCTTTAGAACACTGTCTGGTTTCATGATTTTTAGAAATTATTGTAACAGAGCTCATCAACAAAAATTTAAGACCACTATCAAAAACTATATATATAAATCATATATATCAAAAACTCAAAAGACTTTAGAGACAACTAAAAATAATCTCAGGCCTCAACAATTGTAGTTATCAGAAAAGGCTGGAATCACTCCCCCTGGACTCAGTGCCATTATGATTCTCATGATCACTCCTGTGCCTTACTTTCCATATATTCAGTGTTTCCATTATCTGACACCTAAAAAAAAAATGAACAAGCACAAGAATCTGTCTAGTTCCAACCTCACCACCATGAGTATTGAGGAAAAAATAAAAAAACACTCACACTAGCGCTCTTAAAACTTAGTTGATGAGCTCAGTCACAATAATTTCTAAAAATCATGAGACCCGGGTAGTGCTCCAAAGTAACAATCCTTTATTTGCCACAGACTAGCAATCTTAAGTAATAAAAAAATCAGAAATATTTTAACAATGTTAAACATATCACGGTTTATATACTTAGAAGGAGGTGTACCAAATGGATGTATTGTTTATTTTAAACCAGAAAATAACACTAAACAAACTGAATAAACCAAAAAAGAAGGAAAAAGTGGAATCCACAAATCCTCAAAACCCTGAAAGTTTTATTGTAAGCGCTTGCACTTCCTCAGACAAAAATACACACAATGGCAAACTTTATATATAGTGTAAACAAACACCAAATTACAATTAATTAATCAATTAAAACATTTAAAGCATTAAACCAACCCTTACATTTAAAAAGACATGACATGATAAAATGCACTCATGTAAAAGCGTGGTTATTCTCAGCTATAAACTTAACTCTCCAAAAAATATTTTTTTCACACTGGAAAATATTGTAAGTATTGGACAAAACATCAAATTTAAAAACAAAATATAAATAATATATCTTATAATGGACATTGCTTAACGTTCTAGAGCTCTCAATCTGAGTAAGCATTTTATGGAACAAGCATCATTGAGTCCAGGATAAATATATGCATTAGTTTGTAATTGCCACAAAAGCTCATGCTCTTCTAATTTGAGGTGCCATGGTCCTCATCTTGGGTTCCTTAAAACACTTTGCACTACTATAAATTCAAAACTATGTGTATTAAATTTTCCTATATGCCTAGCTAAAGCATTGGTTTGGATGCCTCTAGCGATACTATATATATGTACATATATACGTTGTTTAAGTTGTCATTCTGTTTTGCCCATATAAAAAACTGGGCACGATTTACAAGTGGCTAAATAAACAACTCCCTGACTTTCACAAGTATATTTATCATTAACTGAATATTGAATTCCTCTAATATTAAAATGAGAAACTGTTTGGATGTATTTACAATATTTACATCTACCGCATTTAAACATTCTCCTTGTATGCTTATATTTATATATCTGTTATGCGGTATTTCAAATAACATTTTTAAATTAGGCCCTTTTCTAAATGTTATTAAAGGTTTGGGGCCAAGAGTCTTATTAAGGCCCTGATCCTGTAAAATAAGATCCCAAATATAACTTAAAATTTCTCTAAGTTCTTGTGAGATGTCATTGAACTGAGTCAAAAAGCTGGTTGTATATTTAAATTTATCCACTGAAACTACATGCATATTATTCATTACAGCCATCCCCTCAAAATTAGGTTCATTGACACCCAGATAACCTCTTGTCAAAATAGGACCTAAAGATCCACCTTGTCTCTTAAAGCTAATTTCTTTAATCAAAGAATTAATTAACATTAAAGGATAGCCACGATTAATGAACATATTTCGTAGACAATTGCATTCTGTAACAAAGTCATCATCATTAGAGGACATCCTCGAAGCTCTAACCAACTGGCCCTTCACTACGCCTCTTTTTTGAAAATATGGGTGATTACTTGTGAAATGTAAAAATGAATTACTATAAAAAGGTTTCCTATATATGGTTGTCCTAAATCTATTATTAGGCACATCCTTACTTAAAAGGATGTCCAAAAAATGGATTCTATCCTCATGAAATTGCAACATGAATTCCAAGAAGGGAGTGAAGGTAGTCATGGTTTCTACTAAATTTTGAGCATCATCATAATTACCTTTCATCATAAAAAACATGTCATCTTGGTAACGAGTGTACCAGATGACCATGTTTTTAAAAAGAGAATGTGGAAAAAGATAGGTATGTTTCCAGAAAGCCATGACTGAGTTAACAAAGCTCCCTCTGCATGGAGAGCCCATGGCTACACCTGATTTTTGTAAAAATATTCATCTTTAAACATAAAAAAGTTATTATTATTATTATTATTATTTTTTATTTATTTTAAACCAGCCTGTTCATGGCAAACAATATAAATAGGGCCGTAAAAGTGCTGTTAGAAAGAATAGTTATATAAGATCTTACCATGACCATAGATGTTCTTCTCTTCTATATGCTGCAGTATTCATAACATAAGGGAGTCCTCTTCCGACTGACTCGTACATCCAGCCAGTATCCTATAGCCTTAATGCTACTGTGAGGTACATGTTACACCACACCACACAACGCATGCATTCGCCATAAAGAGATGTCGGATAAAAAGCAGACGTCAGCATGGACCTACCTCAGAACTATATGCCGCCCAGCACCAACTTGAGATTCTAATTGAGAAGCATATCAGCAGGAGAACCAGGCAAGCATCAGGGGGAAGGCAGGGTGAGAAAAGCAATACTGCATCATATAGAAGAGAAGGGCATCTATGGTTGTGGTAAGATTTTATACAACTATTCTATGGCCTTCTATTTATTTGCTGCAGTATTCATAACATAAGGGAGAATGCCAAAGCTCAAGCTTGAGAGAGTTTGGGGGGAGGATTAGCCAATGCTTTTTCAATAAATCCATCCAGGATTGTTCTTGCAAACCCAGGTCTGGACTTAGAGATGATGTCAAGCTTGTAGTGTTCAGTGAAAGTATGGATAGAGGACCATGTAGCTGCCTCCAGTATGCAGCCAATGTCCAAACCTTTAAAGAATGCCCCTCCCTGAGGAAGAAATTGCTTTAGTAGAATGGGCCTTCACAGGGGAAGCAAGGGTCTTACCATTCGACAAATATCAAAAGAAAATGGTTTTAGAAATCCAGTTGGAAATAGTTTGCTTGGAAACTTACTTACCCAGAGCTCTTGGGTGGTAAGAGACAAACAGGAGGTCAGATTTGTGAATAAGCTTGGTTTTGTCATGGTAGTATCTGAGCTGCCTGTGCACATCCAGGGTGTATTCTCTCACTGTGACATTGAGGTGAAGGAAAAAAGGTTGGAAGGTTAATGGTCTGATTTAGGGATAACTAATTAACCACTTTTGCCATGAAGGAGGGGATAGTGAGTAGGGAGACCTTATCTCTATGAAAGACAGTGAAGGGAGGATTGGACTTCAGGGCCTGTAACTCTGAGACCCTTCTAGCAGAGGTAATGGCCACTAACAAAATAGCCTTCCAGATATAATGCTGCAGAGAAGAGGAGCTTACTGATTCAAAAACTTTGACTGCAAGCTTCTCCAGCACAAAATTCAGATCCCAAGGAGGAAGTACTGGTTTCTTTGGTGGTCTGATATGAAAGACACCTTTAAGGAGCAGTTTTACTTCTAACCTAGAGGCCAAATATGGAGTCATAGGCAGACTAGTTGCGGGTTTTTTGTCCTCCTACAGAACTTTTAGCATGACCTCAGAAAAAAGGTGTCTGTAAGGGATTAAAACCCTATGACCCACAACATCAGATTCAGAGTCAACAGTTGTGGATGTACTAGGGTCCCACTGTCCTGTGTGAGTAAATCCATCCTGTGGGGTAACATGTGATGATTGTCCCTGGCTAAGTGCAGAAGAAGGGGGAACCAGTGCTGCCTTGAACAAAAGGGAGTCACCAACTAGATTTTTGTCTGTTCCTGCTAAGTCTTCAATAGGACCTTCTGTAGAAAAGGCAAGGGGGGTGCGTACAGAAACATCCTCTTCCATGAGAAAGACTGAGCATCCACCTTCCACACCATGGGATGTGTGACCCTGGCACAAAATTTTGGAAGTTGGCTGATCATGGGGGAGATAAATATATCTTCCTGAGACATACTCAAATGATGGATTAGATCCAGAAACACATCACTGTGCAACATCCATTCATGCGATTGGGTAATGGACCCACTTAAAGAGTCTGCCACTGTATTCTGGGCCGAAGGGAGATAAGCCACCTACAGGGAGATTTGGCTTTGTAAGGCTAAGTTCCAGGTGAGTAGGGCTAGTCTGCATAGAATGTAAGACTTTGTTCCTCCCTGCTTGTTGATGTAACAAAAAGCTGTGGTCCTCTCTGTGAACAACCTCAGTACTCCTGGAACAAGATTGTTTTTGAATATTTCAGTGCCAAAACCAGTGCCCTCCTCTCCTTTACATTGATGTGTTCCTGGGCCTGCTTGGAAAACAAAACATCTCTGACACTCCAGGCTTGGAGAGTTGCACCCCAACCTGTGTCTGAAGCATGTGTGAATAACTCTAGGTTAGGAAGGAGTGGTTGTTGTGGTAGGACAAGGTTTCTGTTTACCTGGTGGATCCACCATTCTAGTTCCCTTTTTAAGAAAAGCTGGAGTGGAATCAGGAACTCTAATGGATTAAGTGTTGCATCCACACAGTTCTTAGATACCATTGCAACTTCTTCATGTGTAGTCTTTCTAAGGGTATCATGGGGATAGTAGATGCCATGTACCCCAAGAGACGAAGAAAGTCCCTTGCTGTCAAGGACCAGAGAGGAAGAATGCTCTGAAAACAGAGAGTCAGCAACAAAACTTTATTCAATGGGAGAGGGGATAGCATTTTGTCTGTTTGTATTCTGCATCCCAGAAAAATTTGATCCTGTGAAGGGACAAAGGAAGACTTCTGGATGTTTATAGTGAACCCTAAACTCTGTAGAAGGGCAATAGTGAAGGAAAGATTTCCCTGAAGACGTTCTGGGGACTGAGCCTGAATCAGAAGGTCATTTAGGTAAGGGAAGATTTGAATTTCCCGTGTTCTGCAAAATGCTATAACAGGGACCAAGCACTTTGTGAAAACCCATGGTACTGTAGAGAGTCCAAAGGGAAAAGCACAAAACTGAAAATGCGAGGAAGCTACAGAAAAGAGTAAAAACGTCCTGAACATTGGGTCGATGGGGATATGAAGTTAGGCATCTTTTATATCCAGGGACACTATGAACCTATGTGTAAGAATAAGAGGGAGAAGGGAAGGTAGAGTCAACATATGGAAATAAGGGACTTTCTTAAAGTTGTTTAAATGGAAAATGTCCACAATGGGTCTCCAGGGGCCATCCTTCCTGGGGACCAGGAATATCTTGGAGTAAAATCCCTTTCCTTGCTAGGAAGTAGTAACCTCTTTGATAGTTTCCTGAAAGATCAGGTCTGTAATGACCTGAGGAAAGAATCTTAACTGATCTTTGGGGGGTGGGTGGCGGAATCCCTCTGAATGAGTGGAATTTTCCCAAACCATGAAATATCTGGTTTTGGTTATGGAAAGTACTCAAGAGTCCTAAGTAATCAGTTTCCAAGCAGCAAGAGATATGCTGAGACGATAAGACAATGGAGTGGATGGCCCTGGTAGCTGGCAGTCACAGACTACCAACCTTGGGTTGGGACTGCAAGGACTGTTTTGAGGCAGGGGGGAAGAAGCATTATTAGAAGAGGCTGGTTTTCTAGGTCACTTCTTACACTTAGAAGAAGAGGATGACAGAGAATGTTTTCTGATAAAGGCAGTCTTAACTGGACAGTTTCTTTGAAACCGTAGAACTGAAGAAACAAGAATGTGTTTAAGATCCTGTATCTCCTTTCCTTTCTCCTGAAGAGCCTTGAAGAGTTCTGCTGCTGAACTCTCAAACAAGCCTTTGTTATCCAACGGTATATCCAGCAATTTGGCCTTGAAATGTTCAGGTAGAGGTTGTAGCCTAAGCCAAGACTATGCTCTCAGAACAGATCCAGAAATAGCTGCCCTAGCAGAGGCATCAGCAACATCATAACTGCAATTGATGGAGTGCCTAGTCACTTGTGCAGAATAATGAAGAATAGATTCTAGTTTTGATTTTGCTGGAGAATCAGGGATGTCTGCCAACATTTTCCCTGCAGACGCCAGAAAGGCAAGGGAGTACTTTGCCATTTGGGTCTGAGAATATATTGCACGGAAGGCCAAAGTGGCAGAATTGTATACCTTCTTTCCCAAATGTTCCATGACCTTACTGTCCTTATCAGAGGACAACAAGAACGTGGATGGTAGTAATCTTAAGGCCTTATCAATGAAAACAGAAATGGTAGCTAGATCAGCAGCAGGAGCCTTGAAAAAGAACTTGGAATCCTCAAGTACCTTATAGAACCTATCTGGATGCTTGGGGGCAGGAGGCTGAGAGTCTGGACATTTGAAGGCAGCTAAGAAAACATCCAGAAAGGCAGGCAAGACTGGAGGTATAGCAGAAGGAGAAGGGGAGTCCATTTGGAAGAGGTCATAATACCTGTTTTGAACATCTGAAACTTGGGAGAAGTCCCACTTAAAAAAATTATTTCATTTTGGGAATGGTCTCTCCAAAAGAGATGTCCTCCCCAGAGGAATCTATACCATAAGATTCCTCTCTGGGAAGGCATACCCAAAGGAAAAGCCAGCTGGGTTGAGTAGGCTAATGACTCCTCTCCAGTGGAATCCTCCTACTCTGAGAAAGTATCTAGAGTTGTCCTTTTGAAGGATGTGGAAGGAGAAAAGGGCTGTAGAGGAACAGAAGATGGAGGGGGTTGGTGAAGGGCCATAAAAGCATTAAAGAGGCTTTGCGAAAAAGCTTCCCAGTGCAGGGGCTGCTGAGGGGGTAGCAGGAGACACATGTTTAGTTTTAGCCTTCTTCTTTTTAGGGACTTCCATACAATGAAATGTGGAAGGACCAGACGTCAGCCTACACTCAACGATATCAGGAAGCACATCTTCATGCACTGTGATTTGTGTGATGCCACGAGGGCCCTCAGATATAATGAGCCTGGGTTCCCCCTTGTCACCCTGATCGGACACCTGCCTTCCCTGTCAGATGTGCCATTGGATTCTTTCGGGGCCTCCACTGTGGTACCAGCTGAAGGTACATACACCACCTCTGGCATGGTCTCTGGCCCTACACCAGCCTTGGGAGGAACGACTGGAAAAGAGGTCATAGTTGAAGATTCAGGCTGCAATTTTTTGGCCTTTTTTGGTACAGGCTCATCCCAATGGCACAACATCACATCCATTTCAGGTGCAAGGCATTTAAGTCACTGGTTTTCTAAATATAATTTTAGAGAGGTTACCCAACTCCTGAGGGTCTTAGGGACAAAGGATTTGCAAATAGGACACTCAGTGTGGTTGTGGTCTAGGCCTAGACAAAAAAAGGCGAAGATAATGGGAGTCTTTATGTGGAATCTGCTTTCCACACTGACACTTGCCCATACTAGCTGACATGAACCCAACAAACAAGCAGCAGCAAAAAATATTTAGAAGAAAAACCCCCCAACAGGGACATCTGATAACTGGAGCACAGCTGTTCTGGCGAGCGAACGTCTGGGGCAGGCAATCAGACAGGCAGCAGAAATGTTCTGAGGTAGGTGTGTACTGAAATCCACTTTATACCTGATGTCTCTTTATAGTTGATGTACACATTATGTGGTGTGGTGTAGCATGTACTTCGCAGTAGCATTAAGGCTTTTGGATACTGGCTGGACGTACGAGTCAGCCGGAGGCAGACTCCCATATGTTATTAGTACTGCAGCATATGAACAGAAGGACATCATCAAGTATCCACCCCTACACATTACTACTGACTAGGTCAAACTAAATCCTTGTTTAGGAAAACACTACCTACCTATCTATTTGCAACCCACATTCTAAGATCAGGTATTAAGAATAGCAAAACGTATACATAAAAACAGTTTTAACTAAAATTGCTTTTGGCTAACTAATGCAATAAAGCCTTCATCAAGTCTGTGACAAGAACTAAAATCAAGAAAAGACATTGCTATCTAACCATAAACATAATCAAACTAGAACACTATAAATATAAAAATACAGATGTCTAATAATATCTAGTAAAAATCCATCCATGTGTATTACTGTCCATAAAAAACTAAGTTATTAACAGCTCAGAAAAAATGTCAGCACTTTGCAAAAAAAAATGTCATGACAATTTTCATGTTTAGAGCCCCAAAAACATGTTTCTACAATGAAAACTAGTAGAAAAAACATGCAAACAAACAATGGCTGAAGTAAACTAGTAATGTATAAAAGTGTGCAGGTGTGTGCATGAGTGCACATGAGCATCCACCAGTGAAACCTCAATTTTCTTTATGTGTTCAACTAAGTTCTGATAAAATTCAATTCATTTTTGAAATAAAAACATTCCAATTTCAGATTAAATTGTGAGAATCCTTATTAGGGATGTGTTTTTTCTTGTTTTCAGTGTTTTTGGTCATGTCTGCCTTTGTTTTACTTGTTGGGTCATGTCAAAGATATAGCACCAAGCCTTATCCCCAGATCTAGCATCCCTTCATCTCTAAGTTAAGGAGCAAAAAAAAAAATGTCTTTCCTTATAAACTCCAGCAGCTGCCTGCTACTTATTCACATTTGAAAAAGCAGCTGCTACAGTCCACAGAAGGAACACTTAAGCACTTTACTTCTGAAGTCCCAGAATGGGATTTACTGTAAAAAAAAAAAAAAAAACTCTTCTTTCATTTGAAACCAGGGAAACTACTTCCTACATTTGTAGCAATAAGTTCTTATAGTCCACTTATGTAATGCTAAAGAGCTTCAGTTCTAAAGTCATTCTTAAATGGCTGTGATGCACATGCACAAAAGACTGAAATGCATCTGTCTCCTTTGCCCTACACTGGCTACACTACTGATCTGAGCAGAGAATATACTTCAACACAAAATCAGTCTTTACCAAATCCTCCAAGAACTCCTAGGTCAAGGTATCTGACAATTGACACCTCCATGCAACTCCTCACCAACAAATCAAAACCAGTATGCAGCAAACTCTAACTTTAAACTACAGAAAGGGGGTTCACTCGGGTCTATATTATATGCTTGAAGGTTTAAAACTTCGACTCTCATATGATCAACATGATGAGTGAAGTTTTAAAACTTCAAACAAATAATAAAAAATTAAAAAAAAAAAACTTACCTGAACGCTCTGGGCAGGGAGGCAAGACCCCCTGCACCCCCCACACCCCCCGCTACTTAAATATACCAACTCCGAGATTGCACTACATTGAAGTAAAGGGAAATATTCCCTACAGTGATCTCCGTTGTAACTTATCAGCTTTCAAAAGTTTGTTCATATGGTGTCGACCATATGAGGCTCGTACTTTTGATGTTCACGATTTCTAATAGAACCAGGTTCACTCATATGGCAAGAACAAAAAGCCCTTATGGCAGCAAGACCAGACAACATAGTTGCCAATGTTCTGGTCATAGATGACTCCTTAAACAGACACACAGATGCACCATTTACCAGGCTGAGCAAAAACAGAGTTAAGGTAAGCTGCCTTTCAGATGTGAGGATCTGCAATTTAGTTAGGACCCTCAAGTCCTTTCACCCAAGGTATTCATATGACTTAGCCATTGTGCATGTGGAAGTGAATGACATGAGACATACCACCTTGTATCATATGAAGAAGTACATGATGGATGTCTCAGAATATGAATTAGAGCTTGGTATAAAATTAGCCCTGAGCAATATCCTACCATTGCTTAGAATGATTCCAAAATACAAAAAAAACATGATTTACTTTAACCATTGGCTTAGCTATTTGTGTCATTCAAAGGGGGGTCAAATACATAGCAGCCTGGCAGGAGATGACTGGCAACCTTAATTGCTTTGCTAGGGATTGCTTGTACCTCTGTCTTTACGGTTTCCAGACTTTCTCTTTAACATTTTAGGCATGGCCTGTTTCTTCAAATTACCTACATTACAAGACAAAATCAAGACTACATAAAGGTAGCACTTCTATCCTTGAAGCCTTAATGGGAAGTTGCACAAAATACAGGCATTTCTAACTCCTGAAAATATAGATACCTGTATAGTTACTGAAAGAATGGCTTAAAAATAATGATAGCACTCTCACAGTGCAGAGTTTTAATGCCTACCACTCTTTCAGGCCCAACACCAAAAATGATGAGGCCGCTGTTTCATGTGGCATATCTATCTTCATAAGAAGTCAATTCACCTCTACACTCTTAAGGCAAGACAATGAGGTTGAATGCTTCCATATCCTTCTCACATTAAACAGAACTCTGTGTTGCAGGTGCTATGGAAGGGATTCAATAGTTTGCAGTGATGCGACACAGAGCAGTGTGTCAGTGATGCAATACAGAACTCTGTGTCCCATCATTGCAAACTATTGAATGCCTTTCATGACACCTGAAATCCATGAAGCACATCTTATTAAACTTGTGTCCCTCTCTATTTAACCCAGCTCTATTATCTTGGGTGACTTCAACTATAAGTACATTAAATGGAAAACCTACACACACACACACACACACACACAGATATGTGTACCCAAAGAATCCTGGACTTCATTAATGTCTGCTCCTTGCCCCAACCACTTCTGATTTCAACTAGGTGTGCTAAGATACTGGATCTGGTTTTCATTAATATAGCACCCCTATGCTCAACATCTTTAGATGGCATATCACTAGTCAGGTCTGACCACTGCATAGTAAACATTTACTATTAGGGTAAAACAGAATTTGCTTCAAAACTCTTCTGTCTTAAGGACTATTCTAAAGCAGACATACTCCAGCTAATCGATGACCTGATGAAACCTCATCCTAATGACCCAATCACATACTCTGCCACAGTTGCAGATAATTTCTATGCTCACCTTAAAGCATGCATTGAGGAATACCCGCTTAAGACACAAATACAATGCTAAGTTCAGATATAAACCCCAGTGTTGGACCTAGTATAGACAAACTATACAATATGATGAAGAATCTCTTAGCCCATATGTGTGAACATATTGTTCAACCATGTAGAGAATAACTCAAAAGGGTAAAAAAAAAAGAACTTAGAAGCTAAATCAAATCCTCCAAATGTACGTCTGAACTAAAAATTCCACCTATGTTAAGATCAACCACAATGGCTTCATTAGCTGTGCCAGAAACCTTAGAACTAATGTCCAACTTTGTGCAGAGCTAATACATAACAACAACAAATAACCTTTACCTAAGGATACAGGTGACATATTGGCTGAGAAATTTAGCTCAAACTTTATTCATCCAACCCCACTAAATTTACTTAATAAATTAGCATGTTCATGTCACTACCTCTGATCACTTCTGAGCAAATCCAGGTTCTATCTTCAAGTCCAAAACAGCGCCAGGTTGCAATCTTCTAAGTACTAGACACTACCTCATATGCTTGCAACTAATCCTGTTTTACCTCAGCCTCTCCAAGGGATTCATAGCAAAGGTATGGAGAACCGCTGTAATCATCCTACTCCACAAGGGAGTATATGTATACTGACACTTGGAATTATAGACATATAAGCCTCACCAATCTTAGAAGTGAAGTAATGGAATAAATCATTATGGAGCCTATTAACAAGGACATATGCAGTTTACAAGAGATGCACCTAAGCCAATATGGGATTTGATAAAGTCAGATCTTACTTCCTGAGCTTGATAGAGTTCTTTGAATTGGTCACTGATACAGTAGATGCAGACAAATTGGTTCACACCGCCTACCTGGATCTTGCAAATGCCGCTGAAGCCATTCCAGATTTTGACATTATTAATAAGCTAGTCAGATTAGTTGTAAACCCCTATGTTACCCACTGAATATCAAATTGGCTTTCTAAGAGCACCCAGTCTATTAATGTTGGTGGCACAGTCTCATTGAAAAGAGTAGTTATTGCGTTGTTCACCAAACATTGGTCCTAGAACACTTTTTCATTGGTATTCATCTGATATCAAGGATGAGAACAATCATCAGTGGCTAAAATTGCTGATGACTGAAAACTTGCAGCAGTCATAATCTCTGCATCTGACATTCAGATTACCCAGGAGGGCCTAACACAAACTAAAAAAATGGTGCTTGGGACATTACATTAAACTAATTCAAAATAAAAGCATCATTGTTTCCTTCAGCAAACATGTTCACCCATTCACCTACCACATAGATGACACACCTTTGAAAGTTAACCCACTCATCAGGGAGTTAGCCACTTAGTTAATGAACTTTTGTTTGATCATCATGTATCTACTGTCAATGGGAAATCATTTTATCTAGCCAGACTGATCACCAGGAGTATATAAGTGCAAACAGGGAGAACTATCTAGTAATAATGACTAGTAACAGTCAGCTGCCTGTCAGGTGCCAGGATCTGCCACATAACGCACACACTCAGGTCCCTCAAAAACAGGTACATATATGACTTTGTCATTGTACATGTGGGTGTAAATGACTTGAGATGTACCTCCCTGGACTACATGAAATGAGACACGGAGGAGCTCTCAGATTATGTAGCCCAGGAGGGAATGACCCTAGCCCTGAGCAGCATCCTACCATCACCCAGAATGATACCACAGTACAAGCAGAAAATGATTGATTTCAACAATTGGCTAAGTTTCTGGTGTCATTCTAAGGGAATCCAGTATCTGTCTGCTTGGGATGACATGACTGACAGGCCTTGATGCTTTGCCAGAGATGGCCTGCTTCTGTCACCCCTGGGCTTCCGGATACTGGCCAAGGCTCTTGCCACCCCTATAGTGCATTTTTTAGGTGGTGTTCCAAAGACCAAATTATCACCATAGCAGCTACAAACAAATGCAACCTGAGGGTCATGCTGCTCAATGCTAGAAGTCTAAATCTCAAAATGCACTCACTCAAAGCACCCCTTAAAATGGAGAACATCGACATTTGTGCTGTAACAGAGACCTGTTTCAAGGCAGCAGAAAATAGCCCTGCACTACCAGGCTATAACTCATTCCACACCTTTTGGCCACAGAACTTGGACCAAAGCTCCAAAGGTGGTGGTGTTTCCATATTCATAAATGATGTGCACACCTCCAGACTGGTAGGCCAACATAAGACATCAGAGATACTTCAGGTGCAGCTAACTTTGGGAAAGAGAGTGATTCAGGTCATAGCCTGCTATAGGTCCCCAACCATGACCCAAGACTCACACTCAACATTCCTAAGTACCCTGGTGAATATTAGGGTCAAACCTAACATTCTCTTACTAGGCGACTTCATCTACCCCTCCATTAACTGGGAAAACTACTCATGTACCAATACACTTGCACAACGTTTCCTGGAATTCATTAATTCCAAAGCCCTGCACCAGCTCGTTATTACCGCCACTAAAGGTAGCAACATCCTTGACATGGTCATTACTAACATGGACGACTGTTGCGCTACACAATAGTTAGCTCCTCCCTGGTTAGATCCAACCACAAATGAATCATCTTGGAAATCCACATCCCTCCTACCCCCCTGCAAAGGTAACCACCATGAAAGGCATCTCCAAAGCTAACTTTGGTCTCCTAAAAACATATGTGGCTAACTTCACAGCACCCATGCAAATGGAGAATAGTTGCATGACCACCTAATCATACACCAATGCACTGTATGAACATGTACACAAATGCATGGATCTTGCCATACCAGTAGAACCAAGACTCTCTCGGCCAAAAAAAGGAAGCCAATCTGGTGGTCCCCTGCCATAAACAAGTTCTACAACAGAAGGAGGAAACTGATGCAAAATAAGGTGAAGTCCCAAGACTGGAAAAACTCCCTTATCAGCCTCAGCAAAATGTTCAGATCCCTCATCAAATCCTCTAAAGCTAGCTATGAAAACTGAATTGCAGCAGATAGTAAAGACAATCACAAGGCCTTCTATATTTATGTAAAGAATCTCTATGGCAATACCCAGATTTAATCTGAGATACTGCACAATGGTACCACCTATACCAAGCCAACAGATATTGCCAGTATACTGGCTGACAGATTTAGTGCCAGCTTTACCCCTCTTCGCCCCCCAAAGGACCAATCACAATACCAGTAGACTGCCAGGCACCCAGTATTACTGCTGCACAGGTTAAAACAGCACTGTCCAAGGCCAAGAATACAGCTTCCATGGGACCTGATAATATCCCTGGCAGTGTTCCACATGAACTACAGAGGGAACCGGCACCTCACCTGTGTGTTCTGTTCAATCACAGCCTCACCTCAGGCTTTGTCCTGACCAAATGGTGCACTGCTGCAGTCATCCCTTTCCACAAAGAAGGAGTAAACTACAGACCCTTGGAACTATGGTCCCATTAGCCTGATGAGTCTGATATGCAAAGCTATGGAACGCATCATCATGGACCTAATAAACAAGGACATAGGGAATTTACAAATGCTGGATCTCACACAGTTTGGTTTTGTGAAGGGTAGATCATGCCTACTCAACTTGGTCAACTTCTTTGAGTCAGTCACCAGAGCTGTGGATGAAGGCAAGGTGGTTCATACAGCCTACCTTGATCTGGCCAAGGCTTTTGATACCATTCCCCACTCAGGTATCATAGAAAAACTCACTAAGCTAGGCATCAACCCCTATATCACTAAGTGGGTTGCAAACTTGCTCACTGATAGAACCCACAGTGTGAAAGTAGCTGACACCAAGTCAGACTGCTGACTAGTCACGAGTGGAGTCCCACAGGGTTGGGTCCCGGGTCCTCTCCTGTTTGATATCTGTTTCTCTGAAGTCTAGGCCAACACAAGGGGACTCTGGCTGACAAAGTTCACAGACATTTGCAAGTTGGGCGCTATTATTAACTCCTCAAGTGATGTTGACATCCTACAGAATGTCCTCACTGAGACCAGCGACTGGTGTCAGAACCATGGCCTTAAGGTCAATGCCAAAAAATGTGTCATCATCCTCTTTGGGAAAAACCCAGTTCCCATGAATTACCACATTGATGCTAGTCCACTGAGCACAGAAGGAGTTATAAGAGATCTGGGAACACAGACTGATAGCAACCTCTCTTTTGATCACCACATTGCCACTGTGGTCAGAAAGTCCTTCTATGTGGCACATCTCATTACTAAAGAAGTCATTGTCTCCCTCTACTCTTCCCTCATTAGGGCAGTCATTGAGTGCAATGCCTCATTTGGCATGTACCTCACTAGACACCTGCAACAACTGGAGAGGCCACAAAAGTACCTCACAAAGAGGATCCTAGGTCTTAAACACTTGTCCTATATGAACAGAGTCAAAAAACTCCAACTGTTCTCTGTCTCATATCACCTACTTAGAGAGGATCTCTGCTTGACTGCAAAGCCATGTCTGACCCAGCTCTGTTAGAAATGCCACATCTAAAGAAATCCCAATCCCTCCGCACCACATGCTCTAGAGACCTCAACCTCATTACCACAATTAACAGAACATGCTGGAGGGACAGGTTCATAACCCAGAGACTGCCCATGCTATGGAATAGACTTTGCATACATGTCAAGAAGAGCACCTCTCTGACCCTCTTCAAGAGAAATCTTGATGAGTGGATGGGAAACAGAAAATTCACCCCGGGGATAACTCCAGTGGTTCTACTCGACAGAGGCACTGGGAAGTAAGGTAAGGTGGCACTATGCCAGGGTAGTTCTATGGCTAGGCTTGTAAAGGCCCCTGGGCCATTAGCCTAGTACACACCTATGAACCTATGAAATGGAAAACTGGATTCATAAAGCAATATTGTCAGGATCAGTAGCCTAGTGTGGTAGTAAATGGTTGAGAAAAAGATTGTTAGCTGTACAGAGGAAACTGGTCACATCTTTAAAAGACACAGATCTGTAGTTCAGAGACACTTAGATTTTATTTTTTTTTATTTAGTTAACATTTGTTTACCAGGAAAGTCCAACTTGGAACGAAGCAAATTTTCAGTGGAGGCCCGGGAAGAAACACCCCAGACGCATGTCTTTGTAAAGTGGGAGGAAACCGGAGTACTCAGAAAAAAACCCAAAACCCACATGAACACATGGAAGACAAGCAGACTCTGCGCAGAAGGCATTCCAGCCGAGAATCAAACTGGAGACCCTCTTGTTGTGAGGTGACAATGCTACCACTGCATCACTGCACTTGTCTGCAACCAATTGAGAAAGCATTGAGTTACAAAAATGTACTGGCATCATGTGAGAAAATAAGTCTTACTTTAAGAAGACACTTTTATTGTGCCTTCTTCAGTATCAGAAACCAGAATTGTCCAGAAAGGAAAATCTGAAGTGCAGATAAATCAGTCATGCTAAATTTCTAGTTGTGGGAGACTGCTGAAGAAACCAAACAGATAAATGGACAGCTTAAGAGTTGATCAAGCTATTAAAAACTGAAAAGTTGCATTCAATGAAATGTCTGCTGAAAGTGAAGAAAGATCTAACTTAATGTAAAAGCCCATGAGCTGTTTGTAGTAAAACCTACAATCTGCTTGTTGTGCAATTAAAATGATTTTAAAATGAAGAGTGAGTAGAAGTGTATCGCACCACATAAAGTACTTCTAAAATAGTATGTTTTATAATGAGAACATTTATTTATTTATTTAACATTTGTTTACCGGGGTGGTCCGACTAGGTCTACAGAACTCATTTTTAGTGAGAGCCCAGGGAGAAAAGCTTCACATACAGTACAATACAAATACATTATATTCTAAAAATAATACAAGTGACATGAGGAATACTGTGCAAAAATAAGTTGATAGACCATAAACTAAGTTACAAGATACTACACATCTGGACAATTCTATAGTGTTATATCATTATAGACAATTTTAATCATTCTAACAAAATATACATAGTCTATTAGTAGATAAAGTGCAGAAAATAGTATGTAGGTAGTACAATGTATGACATCAACTGTTATAATACATGAAAAATAAAATGATGGTTTAAGTTAGGAAAATAATAGCAGAAGAGTTAATGATGCAGAAAGATAGTGAGAGAGTTAAGAAGAATAGAGGCATTACCAACTAGTAATTACCAGTAGCTTAAGGGTATGGTATAGAAACAGAGAAGGAGTTAGGAGAGACTTAGAATCTTTCAGACTTTGAAAGATTGAGATGTGACAGAAGAGGAAGAGGATGAAGCTAGTGTGGAAGTAGAGGAAGAGCCGAGCATTAGGCTGGATTTATACAGGAAGAGACCCATGTATTTTTGAGATGATTTTTTAAAGAGGCTTTAAATAGGTTAGGCAAGGCATAGACCCGATAGCAGGAGGTTGTGAATTCCATAGTTTAGAGACAGAATATGAATACAGTGAATGACTTTTTTTTTGGGGGGGGGGGTGGTGAGGTGAGATAGCTAAAATACTTTTGTCTTCTGATCATAGGGATCTATTTGGTGTATAAGGTGTGACTATGTTTGCTAGCTTAGGGCAGGCAGTAGGCTTGAAAATATGGTTGTGCAAAGTAAATAGCTGAATAAAATCAAGTTGGTTGGGAAGTTCAAGCCAGTGTAATTTAGTAGTGCTTCACAGTGATGCCTGTGATATTTAGACATTGTGGTAAACTTAGCTACTTTGTTGTAGCACTATTCCATCTTGCTTAGTAGGGTAGAGGTTTGTAAACTAGTTAGGTTAGGGGCACCATAAAAACGGATGGAAGTAAAAAGGTTTTTGCTAGTGAAACTTTGGTTGCTGTAGTTAAGAAATGTTTGTTTCTATATAAGAGTCACAGTTTTTGATGAGTTTCCTTTATATTTTGCTGTATATGGTGGTCAAACGAACTTTGGTTTCCTGTACTATTTCTATGACGGTGTTGTAAGATGCAAAGATGTTGAAATGATTGGTAACAGGGGAGATGCTTTTAGGGTGGAAGAGTACTAATCTAGTCTTCTTTTGGATTAAGAAAGAGTTGTGCATTTCTTAGCCAGTATTTGACTCCAGTAAAGTATTCTTGATTTTTTGAAAGCAGTTCTGATAGTGATTGAGCTGTACAGATTATGGTGGAATCATCAGCGTATTGAATGAGAGTTCCAGGGTAGGAGGAAGTGTGAAAGTTGTTAGTGAAAATGTTGAAGAGTAGGGGTCTGAGGATGGAGCCTTGAGGAACTCCAGTAGGACTGTGGAGAAAGGATGAGTTCCTTGGACCATTTCACTGCTTGTTTACGATCCTTGAGGTAGCTGTGAAGCCTTTTTACTGTGTTATGTGAGAATCCTAAGTTAGACAGTGTGTTTAGTAGTAGTGCTGAATGTAGTATATTAAGGTACATATATGGGTATATGTCATTTGAGTAATTGTCCATTTGATTGAATCTCAAATAGTCAAATCCAATTGATTGAAAATTCATCTCACAGAAAACTCCTTTGACAGAAAAGTCTATAGCAAGCATGTGATGGTATCATTTCTTATTATAGCAGATGTTAGGGAAGTAAGTTTAGCAGAGTATGTGTAGATTACAATGGTCAACATCATGTTGTATTCCTAGATCTTAGAAGTTTGTGTTTGCACTCCAGCACTGACTCACCATGTGTGGTGGTTGTGCAACCATGGTGTTAGGTTAGAAAAGTGAGGAGGTGGGGGAGCAAGGGGGTCTTTACCCCTATAAAAACATTTTTCATGGAAGATTGTTGTGGACAAGGTTTTGTATCAAATGAGTTTTCTAGAGTTTTCAGTCAAATAGGTTTAGCCATTTGGGATTCAGTCAAATCAGCATTCAATCAAATGACAAAGAGCTGTATATTTAGAGAGATCACATACAGGAAATGTATGTTATATTGACCCCTCTTTCTAGAAAGCTGTCACAGTAGAGATCTCATAAAAGCTGATCATACATCCAGGCTGCATTTCTATTATGCTGTCGGATAATAAAATGAAACTAAATAAAGCACTCTTTCACCATTATGAGAGATTTATTTATTTACTTATTTATTTGCAATTGTTTACTGGGATCGTCCATTTGGCCATAGAGAGCCCATTTTCAATGGAGGCCCAGGGAGAAAAGCTCGACATAAAAGTAACATACAATAGTAACAACTGAGTAGCACTTGAAAGCAACAGTCATAGTTAACTATTACATACATTAGCGAATTCTAATTTAACAGTCAACTAACACAGCAAAAGCTGACTACATCGATTGCAGTATAGTAAATTTATGCAGCACAGTTGAATAAGGGTAGAGGCTAGTTATTAGCAAACTATGTATGTTGTAGTACACTGGAGGTTATTATTAGCAAATACATCAGTTGCAATAAAAAGAAGAGGTGGTGTTGAATGATAAGTAAGCTTCCACAATTAGGTATAATTTGAGACATATTGACAGCATAACTTTAGTAATGTGATAAAAGCATTTAATGTTGGTGAGTATATGTACTGCTGGATTTATTGTAAGGTTAAGGAATGAGAGTAAATTTCCATCATATACGTCCGAAGTGCAAGTAAGGAGTAAAGTAAGATCAGTAAAGGGCACACCTGACACAGTATGGACATTCCCCACATGTACTTTACAACATGCATGAATTAACGATAACTGAAATGATTTTGGTGAGGAAAGAATCAATATATGAGGAGAAAGCAGTGTCCAAGTTTTTCATATGTATAGCTAAGCTGGCCTCTGCATATATCAGAAGAGAGAGGGAAGCCGGGATGGAAGGCCTACATGAGAAAATGTTGTATCTATTGAATTTGCCTCAAGGCCTTTCTATCATAGGTTCATAGGTATGTACTAGGCTAATGGCCCTGGGGCCTTTACAAGCATATCACATAAAAGTGCCCTGGCATTGTACCACCTGTCGTTAGTTCCCAATGCCTCTATCAAGTAGAGTCACTGGAGTGATCTCCGGGGTGAACTTTTTATTTCCCGTCAATTCATCAAGATTTCTCTTTAAGAGGGCTAGTGAGGTGCTCTGCTTGACATGCATGGGAAGTGTATTCCAGAGCATGGGCAGTCTCTGGGTTATGAACCTGTCCCTCCAGAGTATGTTCTGTTGATTGTGGTAATGAGACTGAGGTCTCTGGAGTGTGTGGTGCAGAGGAATTGGGATTTCTTTAGATGTAGCATTTCTAACAGAGCTGGGTCAGATGGGTCTATATTGAATCAGCGAATGCTTAAAATAGCGAATGCTGATTCATCGACCCTAAGTAAGCAAAAGCTTACAATCCCGAACACCCGGAACAGCGATTTTTTTTCCATGGAAAAAAATCTCTGATCTGGTTTCGGGAGTTTGCCATTTCCTCCACTGTGGTGCGATCTCGGAGTTGGTATATTTAAGTAAGGGGGTGTGTGGGGGGCACAGACCCCCACATTATATACTGTTTTAAGATTTTTTTCTTTTTTTTTTGTAGAACAGTGATTTTTTTTTCCCTGGGAAAAAAATCGCTGTTCCGAGTGTTCGGGATTGTAAGCTTTTGCTTACATAGGGTCAATGAATCAGCTTTTGATTTTTTAAGCGTTCGCTGATTCAATATAGACCTGGGTCAGACAGGGCTTTATAAGTCAAGCAGAGATCGCCTCTTAGTAGATGATATGAGACAGAGAATATGTGGAGTTTTTTGAGTCTGTCCATGTAGGACATGTGTTTAAGGCCTAGGATCCTCTTTGTGAGGTACTTTTGTGGCCTCTCCAGCTGTTGCAGGTGTCTAGTGAGGTGCATGCCAAATGGAGCATTATACTCTATGATCGGTCTAATGAGGGAAGAGTAGAGAGAAATGATGACCTCTTTCTTCCTGTATGCAAAACCCTTGGTACTGAGATGTGCCACATAGAAGGACTTTCTGACCACAGTGGCAATGTGGCAGTCAGAGGAGAGGTTGCTGTCAAACTGTGTTTCCAGATCTCTTAAAACAGATTTGGTGTTTAGTGGGCTTCCATCAATGTGGTAATTAGTGGGAACTGAGTTTTTCCCAAATGGGATGACGATGTATTTTATGGCATTAAACTTAAGGCCATGATTTCAACACCAGTCACTGGTCTAAATGAGGCCTTTCTGTAGGATGTCTACATCACTTGGGGAGTTAATAATGGCTCTCAGCTTTCAGTCGTCTGTGAATTTGGTCAGCCAGAGTCCCTCCGTGTTGGCCTGGACTTCTGAGAAGTAGATGCCAAACAGGAGCAGACCCAGGACCGATCTTTGTGGGACTCCATTTATGACTGGTCAGCAGTCTGACTTGGAGTCCGCTACTTTCACACTGTGGGTTCTATCTGTGAGCCAATTTGCAACCCACCTAATGATATAGGGGTTGATGCTTAGTTTTCTGAGTTTATCAATAATTCCTGAGTGAGGAATGGTATCAAAGGCATTGGACAGATCGAGGTAAGCTGTATGAACTGACGTACCTTCATCCACCTCTCTGGTGACTGACTCAAAGAAGTCAACCAGGCTGATAGGGCATGATCTACCTTTCACAAAAACAAATTGTGGGATCTAGAATTTGGAGATTCCCTATATTCTTGTTAATTAGGTCCATCATGATGCGCTCCATAGCCTTACATTTCAGACTCATCAGGCTATTGGGGTGATAATTTCCAGGGTCTGTAGTCTATCCTCCTTTATGGAGAGGGATGAGTGTAGCAGTACACCATTTGGTAAGGACAAAGCCTGAGGTGAGGCTATGAGTGAACAGAGTACACAGATGTGGTGCCAGTTCACTTTGCAATTCATGTAGAACACAGCCAGGGATATAGTTGGGTCCCATGGAAGCTGTATTCTTGGCCTTAGACAATGTAGCTTTAACCTGTGCTGCAGTAATGCTGGGTATCTGGCATTCTTCCGGTATTGAGATTGGTCCTTTGGGGGGAGAAAGGAGTAAAGTTGGCACTGAATCTGTCGACCAGTATGTTGGCAATATCTGTTAGCTCAGTATATGAGGTACCATTGTGCAGTAACTCAAAGCAAATCTGGGCATTGCCATGGGGATTCTTGATATAACTGTAGAAGGTTTTGTGGTTGTTTTAGTGTCTGCCGCAATTCTGCCTTCATAGGTGGCTTTGGAAGTTTGAATGAGGGATCTCAACTTTTTGTTGAGGCTAATAAGAGAATTTTTCCAGTCTTGGGACTTCACCTTTTTCTGCAACAGTTTCTTCCTTCTGTTGTAGAATTTATTAATGGCAGGGGACCACCAGACTGGGTTCCTTTTTTTGGAGGAGACCATCTTGGTTCTGTTGGGTATGGCTAGTTCCATGCATTTATGTGCATGTTCGTACAATGCATTGGTGTATGATTTGGTAGTCATGCATCTATTTTCTATTGGAACTGGTGCCATTAAGTTAGCCACCTCTGTTTTTAGGAGTCCAAAGTCAGCTTTGGAGAATTTTTTCATAATGGATACCTTTGTGGGGGGTGTAGGTGAGATGTGGATTTCCATCATAATCAGTTTGTGGTTGGATCTAACCAGGGAGTAATTGACTATTGGTGTAGAGCAATGGTTGCCCATGTTAGTAATAACCAGGTCAAGGATGTTGCTTCCTCTAGTGGGGGTAAGAATGACTTGGTCCAGGGCATTGGAAATGATGAATTCCAGGAAGCGTTGGGCCAGTGCATTGGTGCATGAGTAGTTTTCCCATCTGATGGAGGGGTAGTTGAAGTCACCTAGTATGAGAGTGTTGGGATGGATCTTAATAGTTTCCAGGGTGCTTAAGAATGTGGTGTGAGAGTCTTGGGACATGGTTGGGGACCTATAGCAGGCTATGACCTGAATCACCTTCTTACCCAATGTTAGTTGTACCTGGAGTATCTCAGATGCATTATGCTGGACTACTAGTACGGAGGTGTGCATATCCTTTATGAATATGGAGACACCACCACCTTTTGAGCTTCTGTCCATGTGCTGGGGCCAAAAGGTGTGGAATGAGTTATAGCCTGGTAGTGCAGGGGTACTTTCTGCTGCTTTAAACCAGGTCTCCATTACAGCACAAATGTCAATGTTCTCCATTTTGAGGAGTGCTTTGAGTGAGTGCACCTTGAGATTTAGACTTCTAGCATTGAGCAGTATGACCCTCAGATTTCATTTATTTATAACAAGATAATAATCAATGCTGCTGTTGTCATACTGGTATGCAGATGGTAAGCAGCATCAGGTGTTTCATTGTAGAGTGGTGTTGCACAGGCTGATATTTTTGCAGTCCATATATCACATACCAGAGATAGTTGCACAAAAAGGGTGAAAGTAAAGGTGAGGTGCAGAGTTTGGGCAAATGCAGTACTAGAGAAGACAGATTTAGTGGGCAACACTAAGAGGAAACTACAATTCATGAAGATACATTTTGAGACAATCTGTGGATGGAGTATTAAGGCTTTTTCAGAACTTTGAATCTCCACAACTCACTAAGGAAGAACAACTGAATATTTTGAAACAGATTTCAGAATAGAAGGCATTGGTGTAAGAGCTCTTAAGATAATTAAGTCACCTTGCAACAGAGGCATAATCAAATTTTTATTAAAAAATCGATGCAACCTTGATTATTTTCTTGCCTATGTTATCACATCTTAGAAATGCTTATCCATTCCCTTACTGGGATTACATATTCCTTGTACTTATGAAAGACAGAAAAATCAAGAGCTCAGTCTGTCTGAGGCTCAAAGGAACTGACAACAGTAAAAGTACTGATATCTACCAATCTATAGCATTGAGAAATGCATTCTCAGCATTATTGTTATATTTAGTTTAGAGGTAGGATTTGGCAGAAAGGTTACAGTTTGGTTAGAACATTAAAAATATAAATCTGTACAGTGGTACACAGAAAGGAGGCTCACAATTATATCATGTGAACAAGAAATATATGCAACATTTAAACTGGAGCAAGTAAAGTGTGCATTGCGCAATTTAAATACATATCATATGGAGAATGTAAAATATGCGGATTGTGTTTTGCATGCACATCACATGGAACATATAATGAGTGTAGTGTGTACTTTACATATACATCCTGTGAATCCAGCCAAGTGTGAAGTATGCATTTTACATGCACATCATGTGTATCAAGTAACATATACATACTGAGTGCTTTACATCTACATCATGTGCAACATATATTTTGTGTAGCATGTGATTTACATGCACATGTCAAACATACAAATGCTTCTCATGTGTACTTTACATCTACAACATATGGAACATGAACTATATGTAACATGTACATTATATGTACATCATGTAGAGCATGTAATGTGTGGAGCTTGTAATTCATGTGGTGGGTGCTTTCATCCACAGCCTGTGGAACAGATAATGGGAGTAGCATTTACTTTACATATACATTATGTATGTGGTGTTCACTTTATCTGCACATCATATTATGTATGTGGCATATGCTCTACATATAGACCATGCAGAACAAACAAGCATGCAGCATTTACTTCACAGACCCATTACACTGAGTATGTAATGTGTGTTGTGTATTCTTCACATATGCATTATTTGGAACATGTAATGTGAGTAGTGTATAGTATACCTGAATATTACATGAAGCATGTAATTGCAAAGTATGTGCTTTGCATGCATAATATGAACAACATACAGTGTGTGCTTTAAATGTACAACATCTGAAGCTTGGAATGTGCCTGGCATATACTTTTCATGTACATTGCATGAGCATATTATTATTTATTTACATTTGTTTACCGGGAAAATCAGACTAGACACAGGTCCTTTTTCAGCTGAGGTCTGGGGAGAAAAGCTCCACAATACAAACAACATTTAAAAACAACAATTAATTACAAGTTACAAGAATTATAGGTAGGTTTTGTTTAACATTGTAGTAAACAGTTATAGTTCAAAAATGAAATTAAGTATTTAGTTAAATGGTACAACACTTATATAATTGGTGCCATAAAGACTGGCAAGTATTTTAATAGCTGAGCTAGCAGCTATTACCCTTGAATAACAGTGGCTGAAATATAGGTTTACAACCAATGTATTTGGCTGCAATCTGAGGTAGTTAGAGGGGTGGAAGAAAGGGATTAGAAAGGTTGGGGTGGAGATGCTAGGGAGGTTTGTTACAGGGGAATGCCCAGTGTTTCTTTAGATGAGATTTTAGAGCAGCTTTGAAGTTAGTGTGTGATGACACAGAAGTTATAGTGTGAGGAAGGGTATTCCATAATTTTGCTATGGAGTAGGAGAAGAGAGCTTCTCCAGCAGAGTACCTGGTTCTAGTTACTTGTAACTGATTTTTGTTGCTGGAGTGTAGTGGTCTGGTGGTATGATATATATATGTATGTATTGTATACTTGCAAACATTGTGGCATGCCTGTGTACTGTTTAATTTTTATATACAGTATACGCAACATACAGTGTGTATAGTATGTACCTTACAGACCCATGATGTAGACCATGTGATGAATGTAGTGTACTTTAACTTAACATATGCAACATGAAATAAATGTAGCACTTGAGTGCCGTGTACTTTACACATTATATGAAACATGCAATATATACATTGTTTACTTCACATACAATGCATGTAGAGCATCTACTATAAGTATTATATATTTTACATGCATATCTTGAAGAGCATATAATGTTTGTACTGTTTATGCTACATGCACATCATATGTAGTATGGGGCATGTGCACTGTTTACATTACATGCAAACCATGCAGAGCATGTAATGTTTAATGTGCAGTTTGCATGCACATCATGCAAAGTGTGTAATGTGTGTGGTCCGTAGTTTAGATCCATTTCATGTGCAGAATTTAATGTATTACTGTACACTTTACATGCACAGTATGTGGTGCATGTAAGGTGTGTAATATATGTTTAATATGCACAATGTGTATTACATGTAATTATGAGCATATATTGTCTGTAGTATATGCTTCACATACTGATCATGTAGCGCATGTGATATGTGTAGTGTGTACTTTATCTGCACATCATGTATAATATATATAATCTGCATAATGTATGCTTTACATATACAGCAGGTAGAGAATGTATTGTGCATTGTGTGTTCTTTACATCCATATCGTGAAAAATATAATGTGTATGGTATGTGTTTCATATAGACAACACAATGAACATATAATACATGCAGCATATGCTTTACATGTGCAGCATATGACACATAATATGTGTAATGTGTGTAGTGTGTACTTTACACATACATCAGATGGTGCATGTAATGTGGGTACTGTCTGTTTTATTTGAACTGTATGTACACCCTAGAATTTATAATAATAGAAAAAAACATGAATGGTATATTCTTGGGGTCCCCTTCAGATGATCGAAGTTTCAAAATGTTGGGCATCATATGGCAGAGGACCAGATGATCGAAGCTTTAAAACTCCAAATGTTCTGAATGGAGATACAGTGAAGAATGGGAAATTTACTATTTTTCTCTCTGTAGTGCGATCTCAGAGTTGGTGTATTTAAGTAGCAGGGGGTGTGAGCCCCCCTGCAAAAATGTAAAAGAAAACTTTTTAAACTTTTTTTGTTTTTATTTATTTTTTTTATTGGATGTTTGAAGTTTCAAAACTTTGATTATCTGATCCTCAGCCATATGATGTTGAAAGTTTTGAAACTTCATTCATCTGGAATAAACCCATTCTTGAAATATACAAAGTTACTAGTTATAATGTAAAATTTGTGTCTTATATAAAGTGAAAAAAATCAACCCCTCTTTACAAATATTATTATATTGCCAATACTATCAAAGTCTGATGATTTGTTAGCAACCTTCTATGTTTGATTACTTTCCCATATCTGAATTTGTAATTGTTATATTTGATTAAGTTTTCATCTTTGAAATAATAGCAGCACTTACTACAATGTTATGCTTGACATTATCTTGGCATATTATATACTGTATTCATCAAATGTTATCCTTTAAATCTGGACACATACTGGCAAATAGGCTAGTCTAAAGTGACTGGTACTAGACAGATGCGGATTGAAGATAAGTTATGCAGCATACTGTTGTTTTTGTTAGGCCATTTAGGCAAATTCAACTCTCCATGACCTCAAGGTCTTTATCACACCAGACCTGTCTGTCAAGAACTGCTTCTTTAAGTTTTTTACAAAGTCAAATGCTGTCTATACAGCTTAGCCACTTCCACCTACTTCTTTGGCCTTCAAATGTTTCCACCAATGGTGTTTCCCTACTGAATGCTGTTTCCATATTTGTGGACAAAATATTTGAGCTTTTGTTTTAATATCAGGACATCAACTGAACAGACTGGATTTATTTCCTTAAGAATTGAATAATATGATTTTGTAGTCCAAGAAATTCTTAAAACTGCTCTCTAACACTACCAATTAATTGAGTTTGTGACAGATAGCCTTACTAACTCTCACAGCTCTTTGTTATTACTGGGAAAACCATAGCTTTGACTGTATGTATCTTTGTTGACAATGTGATGTCTTGCTCTTTAAAATCTCACCCATATTTGCTATAGCTTTCCTTCCAAAAAACAAACATCTTTTAATTTTATTGCTGCAATCACCATCTGCAAATATATTTGAGCAGAGGAAGGTAAAATATGTCACTGCCTCTTCACTATCCATTTGTTTTAATTGACATTTTATTTACTGAGAAAGTCCTAATGAATAGTTTTATCTGTTTTCAGCAGAGACCAGAAGTGAAAAGCTCCACAAATAAAATAACGGCAGGTATGTGTACATAGGTGAAAACTGACACCATGTCATAATATATTGTAAATTCATAGATTAATACAAACATTAATGTACATATGGCATGTAGAATATTGCATGTATAGCAAAATTAAAACAAGATAAATACGTCATGTAGCATTCAAACATGTTGACATGTTATAGTTTATGAGTTTATTACTCACTCATAAAGTAAATGTCTGAGTAAAACATTAAAATAGTGGAGAAGGAGGAAAGAAAAGGAGGGAAGAGTGAGAAAAGTATTTATTAGAGGTAATAAAGTAGATTTGAGAGGGATGAGAAATAAGTAAAATCAAGATTAAAAGAAGAGGAAATAAGAGTAAGAAAAATAAAAAAACAAGGAAAAGGAGATATACAGTGCATTAGATAAGAGGATAAGTATTTATCTGCAAAAAAATGAGAGAGCTAGATGAAACAGATAGATAGATAGATAGATAGATAGATAGATAGATAGATAGATAGATAGGATATAGATAGAGATAGATAGATATAGATAGACAGATAAGATATAGATAGATATATATAGATAGAAAGATAGATGGATAGATAGATAAGATATAGATAGATATAGATAGATAGACAGATAAGATATGGATAGATAGATAGATATAGATAGAGAGATAGATGGATAGATAGATAAGATATAGAAATATATATAGATATAGATACAGACAGAGATATAGATACATTTGCCTTTTCTGCTTTCACCCTCATCAATACGCTCTTCAACTTTCCTCACTTTCAGCCATCTGGGTGGAATCCTCTGAATATCTGAAGTTATGAATATTCCTCCCAGTAATTTGATTCAAGCATCAGATTCATCTAATCTAGCATTTACATGATATATTCAACATGTAGACGGAATGCATAGGGTTACTATATACAACCTTGTCATATTTTTTCCTCAGACAAAGCCAGTTATTCTATATTTTCTAACTGCCCATTGTTGTTCTTTATATAGATCCCTCAGGAGGCAAATAGGGTAGCCTAGTATTCACATTTTTCTAACAACTTGCTACAGTTTGTTATGGTCCACAGTGTCAAAGACATTACGGTATTCTAAAGAAAAGTAGATATTCTTCTTAACTCTAGTGTCTTTTTCCATTATCCAGAGAACATTGGTAGAATGAGCTTTGGTGTCTCTGGTCCTCTAAAACCAGACTGTACATTTGTCAGTTCTACATGACGATCTTGCGCACTACTTGCACGATCTTGAGCACTACTTAATGCTATATACAGTACTGCATGTACACGATAGTATATCTAAGCACACAGAATGCCTAAATGTAGTCCTTGTGCAGTTGTGCATATAGGGATGCTGTACACTGCAGGTTTATTTTCATGTAATACTGCAGTCAGAGGCCCTTTGTGAATATTCAGATACAAAATGCAGTCTAAGCATTTCCATTCCTAGTGGACACTGTAGAAGTGCAACCTTTAGATACCTCTACAAACCAGAGATAACTTACAATAATGGCAGTTGGTTTGCTTAATTTGACTTTTAACAAATCCGATCTATTTGAAAGAGGTGACGTAAGTAAACTTCTTGTGAAAGTATTCAATAAAACTGTTTCAAGAGGTTGAACACTTGTTTGTAAGTGAAAAAGTTTTCAGCTTTATTTGAAATAGTGAGTTATCTTTTACTAGTGGCATAATATTTTCACACATTTCAAGCTGTATTAAAAAGTGACAGAGTACAAATGATTAGTCAAGATAAAATCACTTTAGCTAGCAGATCTAGGTGGCTATCTCCAATGCCGTCACTGTGGGAGGGAGGGAGGAATCAAGATACCTTTTTGAAGTTTCCGATAGTTTATTTGGTTAAGTAGGTAGATGGATGAGCATTCTTGTTCTAATACATTACATTCAACCGCTAAGTTGTTTAAAGGCAGTTAAAGACAATGATGGGAGGGTTCATGAGGTTTGACTGAAGGGAAATCTGTGAGATAGAAAACAAGGAGCCAGTCCCAAAGCTTTGAGGTTAATCCTTATTTTCCCTTATTTGAATATTCCTGAAAGACCCGAACAGGTTTACCAGTTCAACAGTCTGTGGAACCTGATTCTTAGCTAAAAAGTGTTATTTTTATTTTTTAACTTTTAACAAACAAAATATGATAACACACTGCAAGCTATCACTATAGAACTATATTTAAAAAAGTACTTTTGCTTGAGCTTCATCAGATCCATCAAATGGAGTGGAATACCTCTGTTGTCTGTTCATCCTTGGCGTCAGACTTTACTCAAGCCCTCTGGATTACCTTTGTTTTCTGTATTAAAAAGTAGGTATATCCTTTCTAATGGCCTACCAGCTTAACAGAAAGGATTAAGGCTATGAGCTGCAAAAATACTTCATCCTGTAGCCCTAGATCTGATGCCTTTTGTCTCCACTTGCCTAGTGTTTGCACTTTTTTAACTGTTTAATGGTTCTGTTACTGTGGTACACTATAAACTGGTTCTATATTTAAACTTCTTTGCATACTCAGCATTGCAGACATAGAATACTGAATTTATACCAACGCTCCTAACTTTGCATTTTATTTATTGTTCTTTATTGCTCACATGTATATAACCTAATTTTATTGTTTTTATTTAGACTTAATTCACATTGGCTCTCAATATACCTTAGGTAACATGGGTCTGTTTCCTCACATACAAAGTCTGCATTAAATACCCGCAAGACGTTGCTTAGTTTGGAGCACTCTGGAATTTTAAAAGGTATTATGTATATATATATATATATATATATATATATATATATATATATATATATATATACACACACACACACACACACACACACACACATACATATATATATATATATATATATATATATATATATATTCTTTGGTTCTAAAGCACAGCAGAAAATGGTATGCTTTTCAAATATTATTCCTTGAAATTATACAGTTGATACACTCTATTAAGTTCCCAGTATAAAGTCATTAAACTAGGATGCTTCAGCATGTTCCAATTCATTAATGTAATATATATTTAAATAATTAAGATACCTTATAAAATCAAGATTTATAGTTCTTTCCCAAATAATTCATTATGCACAGAAACATTTTTGCTTTGTACAATGTAAGTTCGTACACAACCTTTTAAATGATTAATTTGTTCTAACAGCAGTACTTTCCTTTCAGTGAACTGTAAACAAAAGGTTAAGAAATTTGAATTTTAAACAGAAACCAAATTTCATTTGCAGCTCTTTTAATGCTTTATTGCTTTCTTTTCTTTTCAGTGAAATGCAACTTTCGTTCCAGAAATTAAACTACATAAGACAGATTTGCAGATGTCACAATGCATTTTTTTTTTGGCAATAAGTGATAAACTTTATTAAGAAGTGATACATTTTATTAAAACCAACTGGTAAACACAATAAACAAACCAACACTTAGCAGTAATTCATAATTATGGATATTCACTTACAATAAAGCCATAACATTTGCGATAATAAAACCTCACTTAGAGGTGAAACTATGCACATAGGAAAAGGAAACCAATGAACCCATAAAAAAGGGCTTGTGACATTTTTAATTGGTAGTCCAAGACTACAATACCAAAGAGATTCTAAGGGGGAGTTCCTTATGACCTGCAAGAAAGGTGGCCCATACTTTATTTGTTTAATGGAGACTGTGAAGTACCTGAGGAGTGTGCAAACATGTGGAGAAAGGGTCTACAAGAAAATAATTTTCCTCTATTTATTAACCATGCTTTTAGCCTTTCTGTTGAAATATCAGTTGGGTATTTTACATTTGGAAACAATATAGGCCATAACAACAACTGAGAGATTTAATTGAAAGGATGGAGGACAAAAACATTCTCCAAAAGGTTGCTCTAGAATAGTGAAAGCTAAAATCAGAAATATTGATCATCCATTAATGGACTTTACGCCACATAATGAAAGCAGGTGTGAAGTCCCATAATACTTGAAACAGGTTCATAAGTTCATATGAGATTACTAGGCTAACAGCTTAAGAGCCCTTACAATCCTAGCCATTATTACACAGATTTTACCTAATTATTGATTGATAAGGCTAGGCGATGGCTTAGATTTGTGCACATGCCATTGAGTATTTTACATACTGTCTCTGTCCATAAGGGACATGGGCACCACCACCACCGCAGGAGTGAATTTATGATTTCCCATCCCTTGATCCAAACTGTTAGAGGATGGCTTGGCATTATGCCTATGCCTCTAAGTATTTTCTAGACTGCCCCTATCCATAAGGGACATGGGCACCACCTCAAGAGTGAATTTACAATTCCCCATACATTTATCCAAACTGCGTTTGAAGAGGGTCAGGGAATGGCTCTGCTTTACAGGAATAGGAAGCCTGTTCCAGAAAAGGTGATATCTCTGAGACACATATCTGTCTCTCCAGCATGTTTTGTTCATGTCACAGACCAAGTTTATATCCTTTGTTAATGCTTGTGTAGTTTGTCTTGCGAATGTGCAACAGTTTCAGCACTATGGGATTTGAGAGTGCGTTGTAGGTTAAGCATAGGTCACCCCTTAATAATTGGTAGGAGGCACAGTAAAAGGATAGGGCTTTTAGTTGATCCACATAGGACATGCTGTTTACACCATACACCTGCTTTTATGTAAGGAACTTCTGAAGCTGCTGTAGTTGTTGCAATCGCTTGGTCAAGTACATGCCAAAAGGTGCATTGTACTTGTTTATTGGTTTGATGAAGGCCAAATACAATGGGACTATAACTTCTTTGGATTTGGATGCCATGCCTTTACTTATAAGCTGTACCACATAGAAGAACTTCATAACTACTGTGAAGACATGGTGATCAAAGTTTAGGTTACTGTTTATCTGTGTACCTAGATCCCTCACCACTGGGTCGACTCTTAGGGGTATGTGTGTTATTAATGTTGCAATTTGTAGGGGTATTTGACTTCCCAAAGGCTATAATTATATATTTTTGCATTTAGTTTTAGGCCATAGTTCTGGCACCAATCAATTGTCTGCGTTAGACCATTCTGAAGAATATCTACATAATTGGGGGATTCCGTGCTTGCCCTCATCTTGTAGGCACCAGCAAACTTAGTCAGCCAAAGGCCTTCTACATTATCTTTGTCTTCAGAGAAGTATATTCTGAACAGGAGAGGTCCCAGAACTGAGCGCTGTGGTACACCACTAGTAACTGGCCTCTTGCTAGATCAGGATTCCTTCACACTAACATGTTCTATCCATGAGCCATTTGGCTATTCATCTGGTGACATAAGGATTTATACCCAATTTTGTGAGTTTATCTACAATAATTGAGTAGGTTATTGAGTCAAATGCCTTAGCCAGGTCAAGGTAGGCAGTATGTATAAACTGTTTTACCCTCATCCATGGCACTAGTGACTTTCTTAATGAAGTCCACCAGATTGAGCAGGTATGACCTGCCACTGATGAAGCTGAAATTCGTTAGGGGTCCAATGATTAGAGATTTCCTATGTCATTGTTTACCAGATCCATGATTATTCTTTCCTTGGCCTTGCATATGGCACTAGTCAATTTTATGGGTCTGTAATTTTCTGGGACTGCATGGTCCCCCTTTATGCAGAGGGATGACCACTGCTATCCTCCACTCTCCAGAGGCAAATCCAGTCTGAAGGCTGTGGTTAAATAGAGACCTTAATGGGCACAATAGGTCATGTTTCAAACTAAGAGGCATCATGGGATATTATCAAGACCCACTGAAGCTGTGTTTTTAGTTTTAGAGAGCACAGTGACGACCTGTTCTTTTGTGATAATTGACAGATGAATGGTTTTCTGAAGAGTAATCAGAAGTAACGGGGAAGTGAAATTTGAGCTGAATTTATTGTCCTGTAGATTTTCTATATCTTCTGGTTGGATAAAGGTGGCTCCTTCTACAACTACTCCTCATATGGTTGGAAGTTGCCTTTAATACTGCAGACATAACTGAAAAATGCCTTATGACTATCCTACGTTTGGGAGGCTATCTTCACCTCAAACTTTACTTTTAAAGACTTGACTAGTCCCTTGATTTGCTTGCTTAGACTAATGAGGGAGTTTTTATTCTGTTGTGCACATTTTCTCTTACTTAGAAATTATTTTCTTTATTTTGTTGTATAACCTATATATACCAGAGGTCGACCAGGGAGGCTTGTTTTTTCAGTTTGTACTAGGGCTATTTTAGCCTGGTACTGCTATTTCTGTGCAGTTGTTTATATGGTTGTACAGGGCTTTGGTGTACACTTCTGCATAGGTTTCTCTGTTTTCTGGGTTTAGGGGATATTGGAAGTTAGCTATGCCATTGCTTAATAGGAGGTAGTTTGCCTTAGAAAAATTCTTAAAAAGTTTTGTAGATAGATGAAGGTTCTAGTTTTCTATTTACTTCAAGGGAGACCGCTTTGTGATCTGATGTAACCAATGAGGACATTACAATTGGGGTGGTGCACCACTTCCCCATATTTGTGAATACCAGGTCTAGGATATGTTTACCCCTTCTGGGAGTGCAGACTAGCTTCTCCAGGGCATTTCTATTGACAAAGTCTAGAAATGATTGGGCTAGTATGTTAGATTCCCAATTACTGGATGGGAGTAGTTGAAATCACCTATTAGTATGGTATTGTATTGGACTGTATGATAAGCAATTCTAGTAAATTCAGGTATGGTTTTCCTGCTTCATGGGGGAATGGGGACCTGTAGCTAACAAACATATGGTAAGGGATTTTTCCTATGGTTAGTTGGACATGGAGTATCACGCATGTCATATTGTTGGGCCAGTCTTGAGGTGTGCTTATCCTTTATGTAGATGGATACACCTCCACCAGTTGTCCTTTCATGTGCATGATCAGATAAAGGCATCATTAGCCTTGCACTGCAGGGGTGATTTCCATGGCTTTGAACCGTGTCTCAGTAACTGAACAGATGTCAGCATACTCTGAGGTGAGGAGTGTTTCCAGGTAGTATATTTCTTGCTGAGACTCCTACCACAGAGCAGTAATAGCTTTACCTTATTGTGAGCAGATTTTGCTGTAAAGATTTATTTTTGGCAATGCCTAAAAAGGCACTATAGGTGCAGATAATCTTTTGGATAATATCCAAAAGCCTAATGGAGACAGGTGAAGACCATCCCTGGCAAAGCAACATGACATGTCAATTATGTTCCCCCAGACTGACAAATATTGAAACCCCCCTGGATTGACACCAAAAGCCAAGACAATTATTGAAGTCAATAATTTTCTATTTGTATTGTGGCATCATCCTTGGAGAAGGTAACATGCACAATCATGTCTCTCCTCATATAGATCAGGGAGGCATGTCTAAGGTCATTTGCATCCACATTGACTATGACTGAGTCATACTTGTTCTTGTGGTTTGGTGACCTGAGTGCTTGCATGATCTGGCAAATCCTGACCCCTAACAGCCAACTAACTGTAACTCTCTCCTGATTCAGTCTGGTGAGAGGGACATCAGTGTGTCTTACAATGGAGACTCCTTGACTAAGGTATTAGGTTGTATGGTGTTACACCTTATGGACTTAGTAGTTGCGACACTATGAGTTGTATTTTTTCATGTTGTAATGGGAGTTGTCTTGTTTGTCTGAACATGGAGATTCTGAGGACTGTATCTGGGAGGCCTTTGAGGTTTGAGTAAGTTACATGTGAGCACCTCCACATATGTGGGTCTATGTGTCTGGCCCTTACTAAGAGTTGTATGTGTTGTGTGTGGAGGCCAGGTGTTAGCAAACCACAAAATATATGCCTAAACACACTGGAAACAGCAGCTACAATGTATTTAGAACACTACAATTGTAGAACCGAAGTCCTTACAGCACTGGAAAAGTAAAACTTAAAAGTCTACGAGAGTGCAGGAAAAACAATAAGTAGCACAAAAATCTTTGAGAAAGCAATGAACACAAACAATACAAGTGCAAAATAATACATTTGATTTACTTGCCAAGGATGTGGTGGGGTTGAGAGTCCCACAACCTGAACATAAGATATATTCTCTAAAATGTTTATGAAGTCTCATTGCCAGTACCCAGCACCCATTGTGTACTAGTAATATATTTTCTCAATGGCTTAGGGAAACTACTGCAGACCTCTAATAGTCTTTTAAAAGGGTTTAAGATATAAGGAATTATGGGGGTCCTCAATGTCATACAACCAAGCAGAGTCAAATCCAGCACTAGGTGACCTAGACAGCTGCCTATGGCTCATGTTATGAGGGCCTATTTTGGCTTAAGGGACTTTATATAAAATAAAATATTCTGTAGTTAAAAGAAGTCAGATTCAAATACATTCAAAAGGCTTCAAGACCTCACAGGAGACTTTCTGAAGAAAAACAGGAGTGCTTTAAGCACTCATGAGTTTGTCCTCCTTTAGAAGAGATGCTTAGTAACTATGAATATGTTGTCAGTTTGCCAGACATTCCTTATTGCATATCATCAGCACATCATTTGTTTGTTAAATGCAACATATATGCAATTAAATGTTCAATGACAGTAGATACGGAATTTGTAGATGCAGCACTGACATGCAAAATTGTTTGCCAACATCTTCATTAGTTACAGATCTCTTTAATGTGGAATTATTCAGATGACTTTTACCTCTACAAAGATTGTCCATATTCACTGTTATTGGTAGACTATAATGACAACAGTTTGAGTGGCATTTTATGGTAGAAATGTTCTGAAATGGATCATTATTGTTTTATATGTTTTGTTTCACTGCTTACTGCAAAATGTTAAAAGCTACAAATTTTAAACTCACCCTTGTTAAAGTACAAAATTAATAAACCAGTTAATAAAAAGTACCTCTTTTTGACTCAATAAATAATGACACTTAAGGATGTGCAAAATACTTGTTTATTGATGTGATGATATGAGTTAGTGCCATCTGTGCCAGGGAAAGTAGGGCAGTGCATGTGTAACATATGCCGGCATAGCTAGCTGGAGTTTTGTATACAATTTTATGTCATTTGGCTGTCACACTGATTTATACAGATGCTTGTGTGAAAAATGTATTTGTAAAGTTACTTGTGTTAAAAATACATTGACAATGGGTCCTGCTGGACAGAAAAGAGATATACATATGCGCCAGACAGTATTATTAGAACTGATTAAATGTATATGTTTTAACAGAGAATTCTGGAAGGGAATAGGTTAATCTCAGTCCAGCTAATTTTGAAAAATAGGCTGAAAATGAAATGGGTTGGTTCAGGCCATAAAGATTTTATCTTATGGGTCTCATTGCAGCCAGAGACAAAAATGTCTGGGAAAACCAGGACTATGAAACTTACCATATTGTCCTTAGGAGTGAACTAATTGCTACCCTAAAAGGGTGGACATTTTTGAAATTGTTTGATAGCTTTCAGATGCTGCAACACATCTTAAAAAGCTCTGGATGTGTATTGTATCAGGGTCAGGTGACCAGATGTGATGTCATTCTATAACTAGCACTGAAATTATTTTTTTGATATTAGTGAGTTATATGATGAACTCTCACAGCAGCACTTTGTTTTTCGGAACCTGACAGGAAAAATCTCTCACAGATATCTCAGACTAATGGTCTTGTGGAGAGGTTAAACACTACACTAAAGATCATGCTACAGGCATTTGCAGACAAGTTTAAGAGAGGGTGGGACAAATATTGCCCCATCTGCTGTTTGCATACAGAGAGGCACATCCATAGGGTTTTCACCCTTTGAGTTGCTGTATGGACATAGGGTGAGGGGGCCTTTAGATTTGATTCATGAAAAGAGGGAGGGTGAATGTGAATCCCACAATGATTCTGTTATGACATATGTCCTAAACCTCAGGACAAGGATCAGGGAGCTCATGGGACTGGCCCAGGAGAACCTGGCATGAACCCAACAGCAGGAAAAGATCTGGTATGACAGGATGCTTGAGCCAGAGAGTATGCTGTGGGACAGCAGGTTATGGTTCTCATTCTTGTCAGGCACAATAAGCTGCAGACAGCTTGAGAGGGATCCTTCAAAGTGGTAAGGAAGGTCAGTGATGTTAATTAGGTGGTAGAACTGCTTGGTAGGAGGCAGGGGTACATGTGTGACACCCCTGCACTGGCTTAGTAATTAAGGAGTATACATTCTCACCAATGGAAACAGTTAAGGGACATAAACACTGGGAGAATGACAAGTATACACACAGTAAAGTGTCATTTCCCTTAAAAGCACACAGAGATCACAGTCAGTCTGGGACTGGTCTCTCCTTCTTTTCTAGATCCCTAATAAGACTCCCCACTGTCACAGCTATAGGGTTAATATCTCATCTGTGCGGCCAAGCCAAGACTGCCAGCATCCTCTCTATCCAACCAGTGCTTTGTGTCCCTGCCCAAGTAGCTCACACACACACACACACACACACACACACACACACACACACACACACACACACACACACACACACACACACACATACACTTTGAGATATGGTTTATATACAAACACATACACACACACACACACACACACACACACACACACACACACACACACACACACACACACACACACACACACATACACCTGGGGAAGGCTGGGACAGGTTTACTTGCTATGCCTCCTTCTGCCCAGACTATAAGGTAGTATCCAGTGCCACCAACCCCTACTTAGCTACTATAAGGCCCTTACAAAGGGTGTCCAATCCTACTGTGTAATGTTACTATTGTCCAAATGGTAGCCTGACCAAGACTTGCAAGGCTATTTAAGAGTGGCCTGTACAGTGTCACCAAATACATATGCAAGTACGCTAAGAGCTTAAATATGTCTCACAAATATCAGCCACAAAGTTAGGTTTAAATATATTTAATAATAAATAATAAAAGAACAAAACAATACTCAGTCGATCAACACCGTAACTTCAGAGTTCAAAATCACAGGAAATATTTTAAAACAGCATTTCAGGACAGTCTCAAATAAATACAGAAAACATCTAAACTAATATTTACTATATTTCTGTCTATAGCTAAAAGAGATACTATGCCCTAAATCTTACAGCAAGACAAGTGCAGATGATGATGATGAGTGGATGTTCTTGCTAGGTCCAAGACAAAATACAAAATGCACAGTATCTCTCTGACAGAGTTCTTAAATTAATATCAAATAGTACTGCTGGGTTAGCTTGGATGACATCAATTTTTGTCATCTGACTTCAGTTCTCAGACTAAAACAGAATTTTACATCGCTGTGTTAAAAATGCATATCACTCAGATGTTTTCAGATCTTGGAAGTCATAAAACAATCAAACACTTTTTACATTTTAAACCTAGTAATTACTTCTCTTTCAAGACAATACAAAATCTTCTAGCTCTAGACACTGTGGCTGCCACACTGAAACTGAGAGAAAACTTTTATAGCACAATCGTAACGCAATCTAATTTTAACTTATTTTCTGTTCTAAGTCAGCAGGGCATGCTGTGGTTAGATTTTAGCTCAGCACGTAACATACAGTTCTGTATACATCATATCAATATTCCCAAATGACATAAAATTATTTATAAAATTCCAGATAGCTAGGCTGGAAATATTTCCCTATATCACAGACCAGCACAACACACTGCAGTAAAGGTGGTAAGTAATTCCAGGAAAGGGCCTTTCTACTTTGGACTCAAACCATTCTTTCTTTAGAAAGTTTTAATGTAAGCCCAATCACCAGGCTACAGTTGGTGACAAGGCTGTTCTGGAGGTTTAGAAAGGTCTTTTTATACAGTTCTGTGGTACAGCTACAAGAAATGAATATTTTTTTATACAGTAAGACAATACAACATTATTAGTTAGAGTCAAATTTTCATTTGACTCAGGGTGATTAGCTGGAAAGGCCATGGGTTTCCCCATTAGTATGTTATAAGGACTCAATCTCCTATTAGTATGTAATGCACTCCTCATACTTATTAACTCTAAGAGGAGTGTCTATGTCCATTTAAGATTTGTTTCAGCACAGATTTTCATTACCTTGATGGTTGGGGCAGGGAAGACTTAATTTAGTGTTAAAGGTTTTACACAGTTCCTTCACTAGCTGGTTATTGAAATGTGTCCCCTGGTCACAATTGATAGTGCAGGTTACACCAAACCTAGGAATAAATTAAAAAATATATTTTTAATAACTCTTACAGAATCTGCTTTGTGGCTTGGGTAAGCTTCCACCCATGCACAGAGCACACAAACCAACACCAATATATATATTGGAAATTACACACCTTAGGCATTTGAATGAAATCCATCTGAATATTTACAAAAGGTCCCCAAGAGGGTGGTAAAGATTAATCTTTAATATTTACATTTTTCTGACATTGTGTTCTAAGCATACTGCACAATTATTAACATACTGAAGAATTAGACAATCTGAGAAATAGATTACTGACCCAGGGATACAAGGATAATGAGATTATACCATACATGGAGGAAGCATACATGTCACGCACCACTTCAGGTGCACCATACTTTGGACCCAGGGTCCAAGACCAAACTGTTGGAGATCATATGTTAAATAGATCTATTAAATTTTCTACTCTGTATACTTCTGATCAATATCAGTTAAAGGAAATTATTAGCAAACATTGGGATATTCTCCTGGTTGATGATGACTTGAAACGCATTGTGGGGGAGACACCAAGTTTCCTATTTCGGAATAAGAGCAACCTAAAGCGATTGCTTTGTCACCCCAGACATGATAGGATTATGAAGAACACTGGTCACACTAAACCCTGTGGTCACTGCAACTTCTGTTCATTTATTGATAGCAGTGAGGTGTTTATACACCCGGATTTACACACCATTTTCTCCATCAAGGCAGATGCAGATTGTATGACACCTAATGTGGTGTATTTAGCTACTTGTCAGGCATGCCCAAGTTTCTATGTTGGTAAAACTAACCGGCCATTAAGGGATAGAATGAGAGAGCATATTTACCACATGAGAAAGGGCACTATACACAATGCCTTAGCAAAACATATAACTACCAATGACAATGATCATACTTTCTTGTTCCGGGTCCTAGAGATAATTGTTGTGAATAAGAGGGGTGGTAATACTATGAATCTTACTGAATCTAAGGAGACTGACTGGATCATTTGTTTGAAAGCTGATAGGGGGCATGGGTTGAATGATAGAGCTTCTATAAAACCTAAGCTGAGACAATGCAGGCACATAAAATGAACTATCATTTATTTGTATATGTTCTTGATTATGTATTTTATCAATATTAACTTATCAGAATGTTTATTTACATGTTTTTAGGTCACTATGCAAGTTTTATATATTTTTGTTTTACTTTACATTAACATGTTTATATATGGGAGAGTTCTTTAAATTCTCCAGCATTGTTTTAATTGTTTAAATTGTTTTAATTGATTAATTGAGCTGCTTATATAAGGGGAGGTCTACTGTGACTTTTATACAAGGATCTGAAGAAGCTGTAATGGTGAAAGCGCTCATCCGTATGTTAGAAGTGCACATTCTTGGAATTAAATTTGGAGTTTTGTTCTTACTTCTGCTGTACTCCACTTCCTTTGTGACTTACATTATACTGAAGAATCAATGAAGAGGCATATTACACCAGCTTCAGGTAATTTGGTTAAATAATGCTGTCTTACCTGCATGGTCTGGTAATTGATACACCCTTACACACTTAAGGTAGTAAGGAGGCAGGCACCACCAGTCAGCCATGTTGCCATAGCCCCTTGGTAGATTTACTGCATTTGTCCTTAATCCATCTGTGAACTTTTCCTGTGATGCTTCGGCTTGGAAAGCTGATTATCTATCTATCTATCTATCTATCTATCTATCTATCTATCTATCTATCTATCTATTTATCCATCTATCTGTCTATATATCTATCTCTCTATATTTTTTTAATCAAACACATCATCACTTTTAGATTCATATAATAACATCCCATGTAGTTTTGCAAAAATTCAATCTACAATTTGCTTAGCAGCTTGATCTGCCAAAATATTTTCCTTTAAAACAGCATCTACACCCTTTTGATGGGTACTACAATTGACTACCACTAATTGTTTAGTTAACAAAAAAGCATCTAAAAGAGGAATGACATAAAAATAATTTTTAATCTGAGTTCCTGCTGAGGTTAAGAACCCCATATTGTTCCAAAGTTGACCAAACTCATGTACAACACCAAAGGCATAACAACTGTCTGTGTAGATATTAACAAGTCTTCCTTTTGCTGACTCACAATCTCTTTGTAGAACCACTAACTCTGCTACATGGGCAGAATATACATCCTCTAGTCTTTCTTAAAGCAATACCTCATTAATGGTGCAGATGGATATTTCTGTGACCAATTTTCATTTTGATCTTTCTCACAGGAACAATCCACAAATAGATCTAGTTCAATGTTAGGTATAGGAATGTCCCTTAAATCATCCCCAGGAGAAAGGAGATAATTAGTCACAAATACACAATCATTCACTTTACCATTCTTAGTAGTAGGTAACAAAAATGCAGGATTCAAAACAGGACAACAAATGAGAGAAATAGATAAATCAGAAAGAAGAGTAAATTCATATTTAATTATATGTGCAGTTGAGAGAGGCTGAGTTTTTAATTTAAGCAAAAGAGCTGATACAGAATGAGGAACTGTGACCATAACCTTGTTCTTGAGTACCAATGATTGTGCAAGATCAGCTAGAATGGTGGTAGTGGCCACTGCCCTTAAACATGTAGGAAATCCTTTTCAAGAGAATCAAGTGCTGAAGGCTAATAAGCTGATGGATGATAGTTGTCCTCATGTTTTTCTGCAAGCACTCCTTGAGCAAATCTATTTATTTCATAACAAAACAGAATGAAGGTTTTCCCATAATCTGCTTACTCAAAAGCCAGGGCAGTAACCTGAGCTTGCTTTAAATTGCAAAATGAATTTTCGTCCTCACTATTCCAAGGGAGGAGCTCTGGTCTATCTAATTTTAAGAGATTTGTCAAGGGTTTAGCAATCTCTCCATAGTTAGAACTCCATTGTCTACAATATCCTGTCATACCTAAAAAGATCTAAGCCGACACTGAGTCGTTGGTCTTGGAGCTTTAGCTCAGGAGTCCTACCTCCCAAAATACCACACAAATGCACCCCATATCTACTTCTATTCACACTAGGGTTACCACTGACAATATTCCATCTACTCCCTCCTTTTCACTTCAACCAGTACCCACATCCCTAATTCTTAAATTGCTAATCAAACTAAAGCCCTGCTCACTCTCTGCTGATAATTTACCTCCTGAATACTTACAACTTGCAGCCAAAGCAATAGCTTACCCTGTAAGTATTCTTATTATCATTCAGTCTCTGAATCTTATGTTCTCCAACTGTGGAAAAAGTCTATTATATCTCCTTTACACAGAAGTGGTAATATACACAATGTCTCAAATTACCATCCCATCTCCATACTCTCCCCACTATCAAAAAGCTTAGAAAGGTACATACAAACCCAACTACTAAATCATCTCACTAACAATAACCTCCTAGTTAACACTCAACATGGATTCCATCCTAGGCATAGCACAACCAGAGCTTTACTCTCCTTCATTGATACTGTGAATAAAGCTCTTGATGCTGGCCTATCAACTTCAGTACTTCTGTTAGACCAATCAAAGGCTTTCATCACAATATCACACTCTAAGTTATTACAACAATTAGAAAAATCTAGGATGGCCCCCAAAGCATGTTAACTTGGTTCTCCACCTACCTAAATAATAGACAACAATCTATGAGATGGCAAAACCAACAATCAGAGTATCTGGTCAATAATACAGGAGTCCCACAAGGATCCATTTTAGGACTCTTACTTTTTAACATATTCATTAATGATCTTAATAAAGCCTCCCAACAAAGCACATTCATCCAATATGCTGACGATTCAACTATCATCTCCTCCTCCTCCGACAATTTTTCTAACCCCCATAAGATCACACAAGATGCATAAACCTCCATAGAAACGTGGCTAAATAACTCTTAATTAATGTTGAACCCCCCCAACATTAAATTATTACTATCTTCATCAAAATCTCCAGCTGCAGAATTCAAGATTTTTTCACATAACAATACAAAAATTGAACAGGTGAAAACTTCAAAGCTTCTAGGAATTAATATTGATGCCAAACTCTATTTCAAACAACACATTCTGAATACAATTAAAAAAACACTTTAAACTTGGCAAACTATACTGACATAAACTCTACATAGATAAACAAACAAAAATAAAACTAGCAAGTATCTGAAATTCTCCAGGTGCAACTAACACTAGGTAAGACTGAAATCCAAATTGTAGCTTGCTACAGATCCCCCACCATGCCCCAAGATTCTTACTACACCTTTCTAAACATACTGGAAAATATTAAGATATAATGTATTAAGATACAGCCAAACACCCTAATACTGGGTGATTTCAAGTACCCAGCCATTAACTGGGGTAACTACTCGTGTACCAACATACCAACACCTTTGCCCAATGGTTCTTGGAATTCATAAATTCCAACACCCTGGACCAACTAATCCTTAGTCCCACTAGGGGCTCCAGTATCCTAGACCTGGTCATTAACAACATGGGAAATCAATGCTCCACACCTATGGTCACCCCCTCGTTGGTCAGGTCTGACCATAAGCTAATGACCCTTGACATCCACATCCCACCTCCACCCCCCTGTAAGGAAACCTCAGAAAAAACTTCTCCAAAGCCAACTTCATGCTACTCAAGTCAGAAGTGACAAACTTCATGACACCCATGCAGACGGGACCTGAAAGTTTGACTGCTGAATCCTACACTAAGGCACTGTATGAGCACATCCACTCGTGCATGAATCGTGCCATCCCCAATAGAACCAAAACGCTCTCCTCCAAAAAAAGGAAGCCAATCTGGTGCTCCCTTGCCATAAATAAACTTTACAACAAAAGAAAGAAACTGTTGCAGAAAAGAGGAAAATCCCAGGATGCAACAAACTCCCTTACCAGCCTCAGTAAAAAGCTGAGATCCTTCATGAAATCCTCCAAAGCTAGTTACGAAAATAAAATTGCTAAAGATTCCAAAGACAACCACAAGGCATTCTATAGCTATGTCAAAAATCTAAATGGCAATGCACAGATCTGCGCTGAGCTACAACAGAATGGCATTAAATATACTTAGCCCAAGGATATTGTCAATATCCTGGCAGACTGATTCATTGTGAACTTCACCCCCCTCTCACCCCTTAAAGGGCCCATCTCAATACCGAAAGATTGCCAAATTCTGGTAATAACTGCCACACAGGTAAAAAATGCACTCTCCAAAGCTAAGAATACAGCATCCATGGGACCAGATGACATCCCAGGCTGTGTACTACATGAACAACAAAATGAACTGGCACCTCACCTAAGTGTCATATTTAATCATAGCCTCACCTCAGGCTCCGTGCCCACTGAGTGGTGCACAGCTACAGTTATCCCACTCCACAAGGGGGGGATCCACCTTGGATCCTGGGAACTACAGCCCCTTCAGTCTGATGAGTCTGATCTGCAAGGCCATGGAACATATCATCATGGAACTTATAAACAAAGACATTGGCAACCTTCAAACACTGGACTCCATGCAGTTTGGGTTCGTGAAGGGCCGATCTTGTCTCCTGAACCTGATTGACTTCTTCGAATCAGTGTCCAGAGCCATGGACAAGGGAAAGGTGGTCCACACACCCTAGCTGGACCTTGACAAGGCCTGTGATACCATCCCCTACTCTGGAATCATAGATACACTTACTAAGCTGGGCATTAATCCCTATGAAACTCGATGGGTTGCCAACTGGCTTACTGACAGAACCCACACTGTAAAAGTAGCCGACTCCAAAGCCAGCTACAGAAAAGTGACAAGTTGAGTACCTCAGGGTTCAGTCCTGGGACTGCTCTTGTTTGGAATCTACTTCTCTGAACTACAGGCCAACACTAAGGGACTCTGGCTAACAAAGTTCGTAGATGACTGCAAACTGGGAGCCATTACTGAATTCCCAAATGATGTGGATATTCTACAAAAACAGATGCTTGGTGCCAGAGCCATGGGCTCAAGCTCAATGCCAAGAAATGTATAGTTATCCCCTTTGGGAAAAAACATGTACCCATGAATTACCACATAGGTGGCAGTACACTAAACACCGAAAGTGTGATAACAGACTTAGGGACACAGGTGGACAGTGGTCTCACCTACAATAACCACATCGCCGCAACAGTCAGGAAATCCTTCTATGTGGCGCACCTCATCACTAAGGGCTTTTCATCCAGAAAAAAGGAGGTCAATGTCCCGCAGTACTCATCCCTCATTAGACCCATTATAGAAAAAAAAGCCCCGTTTGGTATGTACCTCTCAAGACATCTGCAACAACTGGAAAAGCCGCAGAAATACATCACTAAAAGAATCACAGGCCTAAAGCAGATGCCCTATGCTGACCTTCTAAAAAAGCTCCACCTATACTCTGTCGCATATCGTCTACTCAGAGGCGATCTTTACTTAACATACAAGGCCATGTCAAACCCAGAGCTTTTGGACATGCTGCACTTAAAGAAATCCCAATCCCTCAGAGACTCACACTCCAGGGATCTAAACCTTGTCATCACCATGAACAAAACATGCTGGAGGGATAGGTTCCTGACCCAGAGACTCCCCAGACTCTGGAATAGACTGCCCATACATGTCAAGCAGAGCTCCTCTTTGGCCTTCTTCAAAAGGAACCTTGATGATTGAATGGAAGATAAGAAATTCACCCCTGGGATCATGTCAGTCGCCCTGCTAGACAGGGGTCCAGGGAAGTAAATAATGTGGGAAGAACTAGACAGGGAATTGTTATGGCTAGGCTTGTGTAAGCCCTAGGGCTGATAGCATAGTACCAACCTATGAACCTATGAACCTATAAGCACTTTACTTATCCCCTCCCTCCTTTATGGAAGTCTTATTTTTGCAAACCTCCATATATCTTATATATATAATAAACTGCAATCCTGTTATTATAAGAGAACAAAATGTGCGTCCAGCATGCCAAACCACTCACATCAGTGCAAAGCCATTACAAACTTGTCTTGGCTTGAATTTCACCATTATATCTATTACACTCAATTAACCCTCACCCACAAGCTAATATTTAAACCTAATAACTGCCCAGCACTCCAATCTATCTTACATATATACACCTGAACTAGAACCCTCTGGTCTTAAATAAGCAACTTTTAAATGTTTGCAAACCCAACAAACGAGTTGGACAATGCCTATATTCCTATAACATTGCTAAACTATGGAATGCCCTCCCATCATACATTACTTAACTAAACCCCTAAATGCCTTTAAAGCTGCACCCAAAACCCACTAACTAAATAATCCCACCTGCTAATTTTTCTACCTATAACAATCTGAATTTATATTTATGACTATATTCTTCTGAATGCAAAACTATTTTGCTTTATGTCTTTGTATTTCACTTTGCATTCTCTGACTTGAAACATATTTACTTTGTATCTTTACAGTATGATAATATGTATGTTCTTCAAGTTCACATAATCCAACACCCCTGTCTTATGATAATGCATATATATTTTCTGTATTAACTTTGTATTTCTTTCTGTGGAATATTTGAATATTGTGGATCATTTCTCCCCAGGCCTCCATTAAAAATGGATTTCTGACCCAGTGGACTTTCCCAATCAACAAATGTCAATAAATAAAATAAATAATATTGCCTCAATATGAGATGGTAGCATTTGCCTATTACCCTGACATATCGGGTCTATATTAGATGACCAAAAGTTCATCTTAGCGATCACTCACATGAGCGAAAATCCAGCAACTCGAAACTGCAATTGTGGGGGGCTGTGCCCCCCACACCCCCTGTTAAATATATATTCCAACTCCGAGATCGCACTACAATGAGGAAAGGGAAAATATTCCCATCTTCACTCTACTGCGATCTCACAATTGCAGTTTCAAGTTCTGCAATTTTCGGTCATGTGAGCATTCGCTAAGATGACTTTCATTCATCTAATATAGACCAGATATATCAGATGACCAGGGTAATGTACCTGAGATGACCATAGCTACAACTTTTCTCTCAAAACCTTATGCCCTTTTACTGCAAGAATAGTTAAAAGGTGTGTTGTAACTGGCAAACAATGCTGTAAAGAATCAAGTCATCTACATATTGTACTAACATAGACCCACCTGGAAATGTCACATCTTCCAAATCTTTTTTTAGAATTTGAGAAAATAATGTAGGAGATTAAGTGTATCCCTGGTGTAACTGTGTCCATGTATACTGTTGTCCCTTATATGTAAAGGCAAACAAAAACTGACCTTCAGGGTGAATGGGTATAGAAAAGAATGCTGAACACAAATCTATCACAGAATAGTGCTTTGCTGTAGGTGGTATGCAACTCAGTATTGTTGCTGGATTTGGAACCACAGGAAATGTTCGTAATACTGCACTGGTCACAGCCCTCAAATCTTTGCACAGACTTATAAATATCCTGTTTTGGCTTCTTTACAGGGAGAATGGGTGTATTACAAGGGCTTTTAGCTGGCAATATTATTCCTTCTTGCCTTAAAGACTGAATTACAGGTTTGATTCCCTGCTCTGCCTCTGGTTTTAGTGGATACTGTGGAACTCTATGGAGAGGTTTAGATGAATCTAATTTTATTCTTACTGGTTCTTCAGACTTGAATATACCTACTTCATTAGCATGTTTAGCCCATAACTTAGCAGACACCTACTACAACAGCTCCTCAGCCATCTCTATATCTTCAACAGGCTGTTTCTCAGCTTGTGTTGACTGCTAACACTCCCTCCCTGACACTGATTCTTTATTAATGTCTAAATACACCCCTACTGGTGTACAGTAAATAGTGCAGCCTAGTTTGCATAACAGGTCTCTTTCTAGCAAGTTCGCCAGTAATGCTCAGAAGGAAAGAATGCCTTTTCTCAATAGGTCCTAAAGAAATGGATATAAGCTCTAAAACAGTATATGTAACTGTCGGTTTGTTACCCCAACTACTTTTACTTTATTTGTTTCTACTGGTGTCTGGCTATGTGAAGTAAATTTTAATACAGACCTAGTGGCTCCAGTATCCACCAGGAAAGAGTTGTTTCTACTTGTATCTGGCTATGTGAAGTAACTTTTAATACAGACCTAGTGGCTCCAGTGTCCACCAGGAAAAAGATTTTCCTTGAATTTGTTTCTACCTTATCATAGGTCCCTTTTGGTCTATTGGCAGGAGAGGATCACAATTTATTTTTGTTCCATTACCCTGTCACAGTTAGTACAGTGATTCCTGACTCCTTCCAATTTGAAGATGAGATGGAGGAAATGCAGTATTGATATAATTTGGCTGCCATTCAATCCAGGGATCTTGGACTCTCTGCATTTGTTGGTGTGGGGGATTCTCTTCTCCAATGTCCTGCTTTACCACAATTGAAGCAAGATCCATTAGATAGGCAAGAGAGGCACTGCCAGCTTATTGTTGCCAACCAGCTGTACCTTGTTCCCCTCGACCAATACTTTTACTAAACCCTGTAGACACTCCTCTCCCCTTTCCCTGTCTCTGTCTCACCCCCTTGTGGCTTCTATCTGCCTTTACAAAGTTAGCAGCTTATCTTCATTATCCTTCCTCTGTTTTACCTGATACTCAGTGCAGTGATTTGCAGCACTTTTTCTGCCTGTCTATGAGCATTTGCTTTTATTTGATTCTGTGCAGAGGCTTGTAAATCCTGCAAAAAAGCAGCTGCAATAGCTGTCTTTGCTTGTTCCTCTGGATCTGGTGTTCTTGAATGTCAACCAAACACTGCTTAGAGGTGGTTCAAATAACCTGCAGGGGCTGCCCTCTTATTTTGCTTGCATGCATATATCTTAGACCAATCTGTCTTAACTTGACACACTTCCATAATTTTATATAGCAACCCCATCCTTTAAGTGCATTTCCTGTGAGAGTAAAATCTATTATTCCAGTCTTTTCAAGTAATTGTTTTCTTATTTCATCTGAAGTGACTACCTGAAGCAACTGGTTCAAATCTGTAAAAGTAGGGCTGTAACATTTTTTTATAGTTTTTAATTCTTCCATAAACCTTACTGGATCTTCTCTAATATTTGGAAAACCTTTGGACATAATATGTAAATCAACAAGGGTCCAAGGACAATGAACAAGCTTTCTATTATTAGCTCCCAATAGTTCTATAAGTGGTGTCAAAAGATCTTCTCCAGAAGCAACAGCCTCTTGTCCTACCCTGTTGTGTGAGCATATGTGGAGAGCCATGGTTGTGTCAAATACTACAGCCCCTATCAGAGAGGTAGACACATGTTGGAAATTAGAGGAATAAGAAGAAGAAACCTCTCCAACTTCAGATGCCTGTTGCGAAGATGAGGGTTAAACAGGAGAAATAGGTTGAGATGTGACAACATCATGCTGACCTGGCATCCAATGGATAGTTGACCAAAATGCTATGGTATGAGAAACAGTGGAATCTGGCACAGGAGCTGCTCATACCAGTGCAGTAGCTACTGGATGATTATCATCCTCTTCCAAAGGCTCTGCTTTTTGGCCATTTTCAAAACCTTCCTTGACAGGATAAAGGGATCCCTTTTTACTGGTATGTACTGCCTTTTTAACCTCTTTTACCTGCTGTAGCAACTTTTTATTAGTATTCTGTAATCCCCTCAATGCTGTTTAGTTTTCCTTTTTAGAGATTTCAGTATACCAGGAACAAAATACTGATTCGCTCTTGTCTTGTTTTTCTGTTCTTCCAAAATACCTCTCAGATTCCCTAATTTATCCATATCATAAGTCCGGTTTAAAGGAAATACTTCATCAGGGCAATTTTTGTGAGCTGAAACCATTCATTCAAATATTTACAACATTCCTTTCCATAATTATGATGCATAAAATATGCAGGTGTTCCCTTTGCAGGGATTTGATTCTACCTACTTAATGTTTTTCCCATTTCCCCTATTATGACTTACATCATGGATTCTGGCAAAATAGCAAAAGTAACTATAACAATTCATACACTATTCAGGGAGGGAAAGGTAGGGATTCTGTTTTTGTCCAGAGGATAGGTTTTGATCTGCCTTTTTGCACAGCACCCCCTTGCTTTCATCCAGTTGTGAGCTCAAAATTACAGCTCTAATATTTTGATCAGGAAAACAGGATGACTAGATACTATGTCCAGAACTGACCACTATTTTGGCTCCTTTAAAGGTACTTTCACACATTCACACCTATGTCTCAATGTGCTCTGGGCTCATAAATTTGATTTACCAGCTCATACCTATGTCCCAGCATGCTATGGGCTCAAGAATTTGATTTAACTTTTTCTTACTCATATATTTAACAGCATACAATACCTCTCATCTCCTACCTTTTAGTTTTCTCTCAAGGGTACCACCTGCGACACAAGGTACCTTCTTCTGTTAATTTCTTCTTTGTCATATGTGCATAAACATTAACAAAATTTGTCAAGCAAACTCAATCATTCAACAGAAACAGTTATTTACTCATTTCACTCTTTTAACTACAATTATCTTCATCATTTTTCACAACAAGCAGTTTTCCTACCTAGTCTGTCATATTTGCATAGCCTGAATAATTAGGTATCGGAGTCTCTGACTACTCCATATGAAGCAATGTGGAATTTTCAGAATAAATTTCTGTGTTAGGCCCTAGTAGTTCATCAAACACTGCACCACAGTAATACTAAAGTTCAGAATCTGAGTCACGACAACCAATTGTTAAAGTACAAATTAAATAAACCAATTAATAAAAAATGTTACCTTTTTGACCCGGTCAATAATGACACTTCAGGATGTGCAAAGTACTTGTTTATTCAATAAACAGCACTGGAAAACTGCCTGCTGAAACCTTCAGAATCAGTCTATATATATATATATATATATATATATATATATATATATATATATATATATATATATATATATATACCGTTTCTTAGTTGCGTGAATGGAGAATTTGATGTTACATTGCTTTTAGAAAATCAGTGTATCTTAAAATATTCTCAACCCTTGTGGTTTTCACTTATAGCTTTATGTGAACACTTCACAAATAAGCATTTTAAATATGAGCAACCTCTGTTACAAATTTATTGTCCTTCAACCTTGTAACATTCAGTACCATCTACACTACCTCAGAGAGCTATGCAAAAACTCATCCACCAGCCTGAGAAGGCCAGAATGTAACTCCTCCTTATTTCACTAATCTGGTTTCCACCAGATATCTGACACAATTCATTAACTTTCTGAAACTAGACTTTTCAATACTCCTTAACTCTTTCTGCACTTACTTTGCCTTCAGTTATTTGTCAGTACACTATAGTTTGCTAACAGAAAATATAATTTATAAGGCTCTTAAAAATACAAGGCTACTACTTGAATAATATGAAAATATACCTTGGATAATTATTCATCTGGTTTTCATCTTTCCTTTGACATAAAAAATATCATAAGCATTTTATTTGACTCAGTTGTGAATACATTGCAAGTTATTATGTATTCAGTTAACAATAAACATGAAACAACATTTTTCTGCAACACTCTAACAAGTGGTACTGTATTAAACAAAGACTATTAATTTAATGCTATCAGGAAGGTGAATCAAAGAATGTGTGCATTTATGCATGGTCTTAAAAATGTGCGCAAGAGGCCCATGGTTTGAAAACAACCCCAGGGTGCACTTAATCTGCCACTGGACAGATGCATTTTCTATTAATTTTGATTTTAATGCAGTTTCAATGACTGTGAGTTTCAAGAGCAGAAAAGTTTACTGTTTCTCATGCTAAGTCTGTTTTCATTATGGGACCATATTGTTTTTCTCAGCAACTGGCTATCATCAGTGTTTGTGCTATAAAATTTGAAATAATATTTTTAAATTAAATCCAGATATCTGTAACCATTGTAGAAGTAAAGAAGAAACTAGTTTTCACATTAATAGATATGAACATTGTTTTATGGTAACTAGGAAAGAGGTAAGGAACGGGACACTGGAATGGTTGCTGGGTGGGGATGCTGTAGAGTGAGGGCATGGAGTACCTAATCCATTACCCTGCCTAGGACCACATTTTACCATGATCAGGCTCTGTAACCAAGTATTCAAAGTAGAAATATATTTTTCCTGTTGTTTGGTGTTCAGATATCACAATTATAAAAAAAAATATAAATATGCAATGGTCTTGGAATAGGGTAGCCTTTTTTATTGGACTACACAATATATGTAATAAGAATTAATTTCTCTTCCTTTATTTTCCTATAATTGTTAGAATTTGTCTATCAGTGACCAATGTCTACTTGATTTTGTACCATTTGAAAATTAGTTTTGAGAAAATGATAATTTATTTACTGTACATATAAACATTCTCTTACTTTATTCATTTTAATTTGCTTTTGTTTGCTGGATTTGTCTGACTGGGTTTATTCAAAAACCTGTTTTTAGAGGAGGCCCAGGGAGAAAAACTTCAATACACTATAAACATTTTTTAAACAGACATTCAGTAAAATATATGAACAGATATTAAGTAATATACATTAACACTTACACATTAATTTACTAATTCCATTCCATTCATATGAAAGAAAGGAAATTATTACAGTATAAAAGATTCTTGTGCATTTAGTAGATATTAATCATTTAGCATTTGAAGAGGTGTATTAGTTGGTTTGTCAAATAGGTAATGGGCATTGTGATTAGCAATTAGAAATTAAAAGAAATGGAAGTGACAGATGAAATTCATTAGGGCAAAACATATTAATATTGTAATTACAAGGTGGAATATTCAGCAGGTTTAGAAACCATTATATATGTCTATCATAAGGTTTGTATTAGAAATATAAAGTGGGATTGCGAGCAGTGTCACAAAAGTTATTTGGACAATTCAAGTTTTTGTGAGATGTGCACAGTTTGTACACCTCTCATCAACATTTTCAAAACCTAAAACAGTACTTTTGTAGTGTTTTAGGACAAAAGACATGCAACACCATGTAGAGTTGTCTCTCGCAGACATACTGTATGCTAATAAGATAATTTAGGGGGAGGTATATGCTCATTAGCCTTGTGGCCTCTCTCTCTAAAACTGCCCAGCAAGGCATCTACATGCCTAGAGATTTATTAATTCACTAGGCCATGTAGATTAGTACAACCTTTCCTACCACATTATTATTGTGAACATGCCCAAGAAGCCATATCCATCAATTACAGTTGAGGTACTTGGTGGGCAGTTTAGTGTTAACATAGATTTAGGAGTTGTGTGCATGATTGTATACAAGAGGTGTGTGAACATTTGTCTGTTTGGGCATTTGTCTCTCTGGGAGGTAACAATGGGTGAGTTAGGTAAGTGTATGCATGTGTGTGCAAATAAATGAACCGGCAATATTTAAGTGTGACTGGAAGGGAAAGTGTGTGTGTGTGTGTGTGTGTGTGTGTGTGTGTGTGTGTGAGTGTGTGTTTTTCTGCCTGATGTGTATGTGTATATGTGTGAGCGTGGGTTGGGATGGCTGTCATACCTTCACACACCCCTGGACTAACAGACATAAGTATGCAACACTGGCTGGAGGATCATTAGCCACAGTGGATTAGTGCAATACAGTGATGAGGCAAGAATAGACACAGGGGAGCATTTAAGGCTTGTATCATAAAAGCATTTAAACAGTACAGGGATCAGGAGTGGGTGACCACAAGCCACCGGGGATTACATTAAACTCGTGCCATAAGGGGAGTAGTGTATTAAGTTGTTAAGGGCTGAGTGATTTTTCTGGCTTATAGAGAAATCTATGTATTATAGATAGATGAGAAAGGTGATATGGTAGTTCTAACCTGTTTAATTCTCTGAGTGCTAGGCAGTGGTGTGCTCTATTGTTATAGTTTATTGCAGATTTAGTTATTTTAGTATAGCATTGTACAACTTTGGACAGTTGTGATATCTGAAGTTTAGTGAAGATTGATGCAGTATAGAGGAGTGATGGCAGTGAGTAAGTTAAGTCTATACTTCTTAGTAGGTCAGTGAAGTAGTTTTTTACTCTGTATGGTGTACCTAGTTTATGAGGAATTTTTAACCACATGTGGTACATAGCAGTTGAATTTCATCTGGTCATGTGATGGCTTTCAGAGGTTCTGTTTGGTTTACTTGTTCTGTTACTATTGGCAGAGATGATAGTGAATAGTATTGTTTCCATAAAGATGTCTTTGGAGAAAAGTATATATATATTTTTTTTTGGATTTAGAAGTATTTGTGAATTACCTGTCATGTTTCAATTGATATGGACTGCTGTTTTGAAGTTAAGATTGAGAGTTTTGGCAGAGCAAATTAGGACTGAGTCATCAGCATATTGAAGTAGATTAGGCATTTTTAGTAGCAGTGTAAAGGTCATTGATGAATATGTTGAAAAGTATGGGGCTTTGGATAGAACCTTGTGGGACAGCAATAGTTACTGGCAAGAAGACTGAGAAATAATTTTTCCATTTCACTGCTTGTTAAAATGCAGCTATGGAACCATTGCACTGAAGGTTAAGGAGCCCTAAGCATGAGAGTTTATGCAAGAGTTTCTAGTGGAAGAGAATATCAAACCATGTGCTTCATATCAATCACATCTGCAGAAGCCTTAGCTGTATAGCTACATGGATTATATCATGCCAAGGATATAACAGCCAGCCAGCTTCCAAAGCTTCAGGGCATTTTCCAAGTGCTTAAACTGTCAAGCAGCTTGAGCTGAGCTGACTAAAAGACAACCTTGGGCACGAAGCCCTTCAGAGCTTTACTGACACAGAAGAGTACGCTGCTCTGAGGCTTCTGAGGCTCAATGGTCAGCTTGTGCTTTCCAAAGTTGGGCAGATAAGTTCCTTTTTGGGAAAAAAAACTTCTATTTTTTTATTTTTGCTGATATTTTATTACTTTCTTTTTGAAAAAGTCATTTTAAAGCTAGGAGTGTTGTGTTTTAATGGATTGTCTCGAGACGCTAACATACTTTTAAATGGAGCACTTGTTTCTGTCAGTTTAAAAGTAATGTTATCTAACTAATAAACTATTTTCTGTGGAGAAATTCTATTTATTTTAAGGTTGTGGGACTGCCATAGTGTTTGAAATTACTTTTTACTGTGTTTTTTTTCTGTCAAAAAAAGGAACGTTTGTGGACTGGTAGTTTTACTGGCATTATAACTTGTTTTCCCCAGGACAGAAACACCATTTACAGCCTCACCATAGAAGAGACTATCACTTCCATGGTCAGTCATTCTTCCAGCCACAAAAAAAAAAGTTAAGCAAACAGCTTTTGCCACCCCAATATGCTATCAATTTGTCTCAGCCACAGGTGGGTGACTCTGCTGTAGTAATTTGTTGTACCTCAGACTACTTATCTTTTACACCAGACCCCAGATCCTTCTGGTGTAGCACCTACAGCTAGTATGGACTGGGGGTTATTCACTTCCTCTACAGCTGTTGGGGTCCCCTCAGTGGGCAAGATGAAACCACTCTCGCCGGTCCTGGGATAGGTAAAAGGGGAGGCTTACCTGTTGTATAAAAATGCTGTGCCCATCTCTGGGGAAGCAGCAGCTGCAGGTAGAATCATGGTTGGCCCCATTTTTCCTGTTAAAAAGAAACAGAAAACCAAGCATGTATCTACTCCTGCTCAAATTTCTTTGGACACGAGTAGTTTACTGGGACTGGCTAAGGGTTTGATTTAGGCTATGGATTTTTCTTGTTGAGTAGTTTCTGGTCAAAGAAAGGGTGATGACTCCTTTCCTGAAGATATTCAAGATTCTGAATCTGAACAGGAAGATGGAGGGACAGATTCAGGGTTCCATCTTTAGATTTCTGATTCCTACTCAGAGGAGAGCTCTCTTTCTAATTCTCCCTGTGGAGGTTTCTCTGTCTCTGAGACTATTGCTAGAATATCCCAGTGTTTTCAGTGGGAGAACATTGGGGTTTCTCAGTCCCTCAAGATATACAATGGGGGGGGGGCGTGGCCAAGGATGAACACAGGATAGCAGCAGATTTCTTCAGCTCCACCAATTTCATTACACTGACAGAAATTAATTACTTAAAAAAATAATTTTTGAAGTAATTTTCTTTCTAAATACGTTTGTTTTATATAGTTCTTGAACTATATCTAAAAAAGAAAGGAAATCTTAACAATATTCCTGTCAGAAATCACTGTGGAAATTTTCCTGTCAGTTTATCAGTCTGAAATGAGTTCCAGTAAGACAAATTCTCAAGACTCCAGCATCAAGAAAGAACTTCAGTCTCTGATAATTATAATCCAGCAACTTACTGATAAAATGGATACTAAAATAGACACCTTCATAGATAAAACTACAATACAAATAGACCTGTTACATACAGACCTGCAACAACAGAAGAACCAGATGACAGGCATAGAAGGAGCTGTGAATGACATGGAAAATAGAATCCAAGAAGAGGAAATCAACATTGAGTTTCTGCTGAAACAAAATACACATTTACAAACAAAGCTGGATGACCTGGAAAATAGATCTAGGCAATAACATTAGGATTTTTGGACTGCCAGAAAATATTGAAGGTAACAATATTACTTCTTTTTAACAACTTGGCTCCTAAAACTTTAGACTTACCAGAAGCATTCTCTTTTGGTATCGAAGAGCACATAGATCTATAGCTAATACTAACTCTAACAAAAAATATCCTAGATCAGTTATAGTTAGATTTCTATCATCTTTTGATAAAGAGATAGTTCTTAAATCTGCTTGGGCTAAAGCTCCTGTTAAGATTAATGAGACAACTGTGCGTTTTGACAATGACTATTCTTCCATGGTAATAGCTAAAAGAAAAGTTTTTCTGCCACTAATAAGGGAGCTTAAAAAAGCACAGTTTAAAACATACATTCTGTTTCCTGCCAAGCTTAAAATCTTCCTTCCTGATGATCCTAAGGTTTTCGATGATTTAGACTCTGCTTTACTGTTTGTCAAAGAAAAAAGGATTTTGGATAAAATAGAAGAAATGGAATGGGCTAGTTCTTCATTAAAGAGATTGGCAACTGAAGCTTCGTGGAAGACTTCAGAGAAGAAGAAGAGACTAAAAAACAAATGATTTGTTATATGCTATTTTTTTCTCTCTCATCATTCTAGTTCATTATTAATCTTTTGAATATAGTTCCTGCATTTCCAGAAAGCCACAAATATTTTGGAAAATATTTAATCAAAGTTATTCTCTATGTGCAAAGAAATGTTTTGTTTCATAACCAGTCAAAATACCTGAATATTTAATGGCAAGCTGTGATTCAATTTGTTTCTCTTTCTGAAAAGAAGTAAGGTTAGTAATTTGATACTTTTTTTATCTTTACCTTTTTTTTCCTTCTCCTTTTATTATTTTCTTTGTTTAAACAATGACATTCTATTTAGATTATGTAGTGGGTAAAGGGTGGGGGAGGGCAGGGAGAGAACAGTAATGAAAATATCATTAATAGAATAATAACATATTTATTCCTTGTAAAAGTTTTTAAGTTATTCAAATGCTATTTCTAATTATACTTTCTTGATTATACTGCTTATGCCTGTTTGTAAATAATCTGTTATGCTTTAACTAATAATAATCAGAACTAAATAAGAGTAAATAATATGTTTTATTTTTAACTCTATTAATATAAACAGTAAGTAACATTCCATTGTATATACTTCTTACAGCTTTCTCTTACATTTTTTATTTCTGCCTCACCCTTTTATTTTCTACTCTCTTTTTCTTTTCTTTATTAATATATAGAAATGCTTTTGATTGTGTGGGCACAGTGAATAATAGGATTTGTATGAAAATTGAGTTGGGAGAAGAATGTTGAGTTTTATTGCTTGTTGGTAATTTTGGGCTTAATTTCACTTACATAGAGGCTGCAATGATCTGTGGGATACATTGTGAAGGTTTTGTCATGTTTAGATGCATTTACACTGCTAAATGAATGTTTGTCACTAGTTTTTAATAAGTTTCCCGCCAAAATGTTAAGAGAGACAATCTGAGATGTGGGCTGTCTCATGCACAGTGTTCATGAGTTACTTCAGAAGCTTCAGCTCACAGAATTCTCACAGAGAAACTGAAAGCAGTTAGTATAACCTTTGACATAGTTATCACACTGACACACCACAGATTCAGGAAAATACTCTATTCATAAAATATGTCAGTTATAATGTTTTGTTTCATAACCAGTCAAAATATCTGAAGATTTAATGGCAAGCTGTGATTCAATTTGTTTCTCTTTCTGAAAAGAAGTAAGAGGCTGTAATGGTCTGTGGAAGACATTGTGAAGGTTTTGTCATGTTTACATGCATTTACACTACTAAATGAATGTTTGTCACTAGTTTTTAATAGGTTTCCTGCCAAAATGTTAAGAGAGACAATCTGAGATGTGGGCTGTCTCATGCACAGTGTCCATGAACTACTTCAAAAGCTTCAACTCACAGAATTCTCACAGAGAAACTGAAAGCAGTTAGTATAACCTTTGACATAGTTATCACACTGACACACCACAGATTCAGGAAAAATACTCTTTTCATAAAATATGCCAGTTATAATGAGTCTAAATGATGTAGTTTCTTGTAGTAAGTAAATGTCTTATTTTAGAAGGCATAGAATATGAAACATTTATTTAAATGTTTTTGAAAATCTACTTAACAGCAGCATAATAATCTGTGTTAAAAATTTGTGTTCCAAACATATACTTTACTATAACTCATTTAATTAATCTGATTGACAAGCATAAATAATCTTATAACTCTATTCTGGAAGAAATGTCATGTGATATATTTTAAAGCAGTAGGTTAGCATGATTGTAAAATATGGTTACTAAAATGTGTTTGCTGTGCATTATTTTGTATAAAGCAGACAGATTTATTCTAGGGACAGCAAGTAGGATAGTGCTCAACAAAGACACAACTCAGTGAGATCAGATATATATATATATATATATATATATATATATATATATATATATATATATATATATATGTGTGTGTGTGTGTGTGTGTGTGTGTGTATGTATGTGTATGTATGTGTATGTGTGTGTGTAAGTGTGATGGCTTTTTTTTTTTATATAATAATGCAAGTGTTTCTGAGAATCTGCATAACTATCCAATATGATTTATAACAATTTCTATGAATACAATATTTTACTCTATTGACAAAATGAATGTTTGCCACAAGTTTTAATAAGTTTCCCGCCAAAATTTTAAGGGAGACAATGTGGGCTGTCTCATGCACAGTGTCCATGAACTACTTCAAAAGCTTCAACTCACAGAATTCTCAAAGAGAAACTGAAAGCAGTTAGTATAACCTCTGACCTAGTTATCATACTGACACACCACAGATTCAGGAAAAATACTCTATTCATAAAATGTCAGTTATAATGAGTTTAAATGATGTAGTTTCTTGTAGTAAGTAAATGTCTTATTTTAGAAGGCATAGAAAATGAAACATTTATTTAAATATTTTTGAAAATCTACTTAACAGCAGCATAATAATCTGTGTTAAAACTTCTGTTCCAAACATATACGTTATTATAATTCATTTAATTAATCTGATTGACAAGCATAAACAATTTTATAATTCTATTCTGGAAGAAATGTCATGTGATATATTTTAAAGCAGTAGGTTAGCATGATTGTAAAATCTGGTTACTAAAATGTGTTTGCTGTGCATTATTTTCTATAAAGCAGACAGATTTATTCTAGGGACAGCAAGTAGGATAGTGCTCAACAAGGACATAACTCAGTGAGATCAGATATATATATATATATATATATATATATATATATATATATATATGTGTGTGTGTGTGTGTGTGTGTATGTGTATGTGTGTGTGTATGTATGTGTGTGTGTGTGTCTGTGTGTATGTGTGTGATGGCTTTTTTTTAATAATGCAAGTGTTTCTGAGAATTTGCATAACTATGCAATATGATTTATAATAATTTTTATGAATACAATATTTTACTCTATTGACAATAATGAGTTTAAGTAAATGCTCATATAAAAACAATTCAAGATTTTTTTTTTGGAAGCTGTTAATAGTATTCACATGACAGAAAATAGATGCATCTTAATATATGTAATGTCTGAATCATATTAGCCAAAGTTTTTGATTTAAATGAATGTTAGAACCTAATTTTCTCTCCTCTTGATTTCTAACATCAAGATTATTTGAATGCTATTTGAATACAAGTGTTATATATTACATAGATCTATATAGTAGTATGAACAGTTTAAAAAAAGTTTATTTTAGTTTATATGATGCTGTTTTACCAAATGTGTAGTTTTGTCTTGATAGATAATTGAATTGAAAACTGTTAACCTCAGTTAAATATAACTAGTATTAAATTGATAAGGTGGTAGCTGAGGTACTGCTGCTTAGGGTAGGGGTTAACTTGAGTAGTAAATACTACTCTAAGTTGGAGTTTTCAACTCCAGGCTGGATGCAAGGTTTAATCCTTACATTATTTTCACTTGTTCATTGTTATATGTATATAGTTTTGACATCCACAATATATTTTGTACACTCATTGTCACTACAAACAAAATTGAATCCTATACAAAATCCCATAAGAGATTTAATAAATACAGCTATATTTAAAGGTACACCTAAAGAGGAGATGTAACATTATTTATCTTGTTATTTGTTATTTCGATCATAAGATTCTTGAGTTTTAAAAATGCCAAATGACATCTTTGAAAGGAATTTCTTTAAACATTAATGGATTGAATAATCCGTGTAAAAGGGCAAGCCTAATAAGATACATTAATTTACACAAGGCCAATCTAGTCTTCCTGCAAGAAACCCATCTCTTGAAAAAAGATATTGATAAACTAGCCACTAATAAGTATACAGTATTGGTTAGTTCAGAGCACACTCAGAAAAAAAGAGCAGTGGCTATTTTATGGAATAAAAGTATGCCCATTCCTAAAACCATTAAGTCTTTTCAGGATGACACGGGAATGTTTTGTATGGTTACAATACAAATTAATGGGAAGACTTACACTTTAATTAATGTATATTGGATACCTGGAATTGGTATTAATACAGTGAAACATCATATTGATAAGATCATATCATTCTCTATAGGGGATATTATTTTAGCTGGTGATTTTAATTGTATACTACATGAAAGTGATACTACCACTATAAGGAAAAGAAGAATTACATCTAATGCAAAACATTTAAATGATTTTGCTAATTCTTATCATTTGAATGATATTAATAATCAGATAGATTCAAAATCATTACCATACACCTTTTTTCTAACAGATACAAAACTTATTCAAAAATAGATAGGGTCTTTATTTCTAACCAGATGGTAACAGATTTAATTAATTCCAAAATCATTTCATGTCCTATATCTGATCATAACTCAATTGTTTTGAATTCATGATAAAAATACTCATAATGTTCAGATCAAAAGGATACCAGCATACTTAACTCAGCTAAAAGACTATAAAGAATATATACTTTCAGAAGTACAACATTTTCTAGACATAAATAATACTCCTGAAGTCTCCATTGTCTATGTTTGGGATGCCTTAAAATCATATCTATATGGACAAAGTATCAGATGGTATAATAATAAAAGGAAATCTTGGGATAAGGAATTGTTAGATATTCAAAGTAAATTAGACTCTTATAAACATAATAATAAAGAAAATATTATGGACAAGAAAGTTATTGAATAAATAAACAAACTAAATGAGAAATACAAAGAAATTTTAACTCATAAAGTTAAAATAACTTTAGAGAAATACAAGTTTTGTCTTATTCAATAAGCCCCAAATACTTACATAGACTTAAAAATAAAACAAAAGATTGAATAAACAAAACCATATCAAAGAAATATTTTCTCTAAGGAAAAGAAGAATGTTTCTAGTATACCAGAAATACTGGATGAATTTAGAAATCACTTTCACAAGATTAACCATAACAACAGTAACATGGAACCTAAAGATAAAATAAAGGAGTTTATAACCACAAACATGAATAAAAAGCTTAATAAACAACAGATTAAACTATTGGACAAGAGTATTTCATATACAGAAGTTATTACACAAATAAATAAGCTTAAATCAAACAAAGCACCGGGTAATGATGGTATTATACCAGAGATATATAAAATCCTTTCTAAAACTACATATTCATTAATACATAAGGTTTTATTTTGGCCCAAACTGAGTTAATAACCCCCATCTTGGCAATATACATTTATTTCACCAATTTTAAAACCTAATAAAGATCCAACTAGATGTTCTTCATATCGACCCATCTCATTACTTAATGTTGATTATAAAATGTTTATGAGTATTTTGCTGATAGATTGAAGACAATCATCCCGGCATTATAGATATAGATCAGACGGGCTTCATTGTAAATAGAAATACTTTTGATAATATAAGAAGAACTTTAACATTAATTGATTTTGCAAATAGGAAAAAGAAAGATTTAACACTTATTAGTCTTGATATAGGTTCAGCATTTGATTCAGTAAGTTGGGACTATCTGTTTACCTTACTGAAATGCACAAACTTCTCTGATGCATTTGTAAATTTAATTGAGCATTTATACAAAGGAACGCTGGCTTATATTAAGGTAGGAACATATGTTTCAGAAAAAATACCCATTCTTAAAGGTACAAAGCAAGGATGTCCACTTTCTCCACTATTATTCACTTTAGTAATGGAGCCTTGGGCTAATTTGATTAGAATCAGTACTGACATAGAGGGTTTTGAAATAGACGAAAATACAACATCAAAAATTCAACTTTTTGCAGATGATGTTCTAATTACATCAGCAGGATCTAATTCTTCTATGCAGTCTTTATTTGATAAAATGATGAATTTTAAAAGTATTTCTGGTTTAATATTCAATGAAGAAAAAACTAAAATACTACCTATATATACACGAAAAAATATTCTCATTAGTGATTTTACTAAATATGTACCCAATTCAGGTCAGATAACTTATTTAGGTATAATACTATCTAAAGATATTAAATCTATTATATATAATAACTATAATACCTGTTTTCTTAATATACAAAATCTTTTTAATACCTGGAATAATATGTTTTTTACTATGGAGGAGAGACTTACAATTATTAAAATGATAATATTCCCCAAGATTTTATACTTAATACAATCAATAATACTTTCACCTACAAAAATAACTATCAAGAAACTGAATACACTAATGTTAAATTTCTTATGGGCACCTAATAGACCTAGGATTGCATTAAAGAAACATACTAATAGCTGGTCTCAAGGGGGGTATTTCTTTTCCAGACTTTAATTTATATATTATCTCTTCTATTATAAAAGTTATTACTTTATTAATAGATCAGTCATATATCGCAAAATGGAAAGATTATTGGGAGCTAATTAGTATGCACTTCATGAAAATCTCCTTAACACATAAAAATATGATTGTAAATAACTCCATGTTGTGGTTGCTAAAGGAATTTTGTACTTCACCTATTACACCTAAACATATGGTTTGTTACCCATTAAATATTATTATTAGTTATCGTAACTTTATATTCATGCACCCTAAGTATAGGGAATGGAATTTTATTGTATTCCTATAATGTATACTCAGGGTATGCTTATGTCATCTACTTCTGAAGGAGCTAATTTAGCTATAGATAATGATCTAAAGTACTGGTATCAGCTGATATCTGATAATAAAGTTAAAAATCTAGATTTCTTAAAACAAGAATTTGATCTAAGAGAAACTTGCTGGTTAGAGGTTCAGATCTTTAGACAACATCTCATTGATAGAATAGATCTAATGTCTATAACAGTTAAAGAATCTATTCCAAAACTGATTGATTACTTGATATTAAATTTACAGCATAAAGTTTCTGATAAAGGTAAACTTTCATATATACATAAAATTATCAGACAAGAAACTTTTTACAGTGTAGATTCATACTGGAATTATTTCACCTCTATTAATGGGGACCCACCAACTCAACAAGATAAACAATATATATTGGAATCTGCTTATAGAACTACATCTTCCATTGTCTGGAGACATTATACATGGGAATTTTTACATAGATCTTTTTATACACCTTTGATGATGAATAAAATAAATAATAAAGATAATCTATGTAAGAGATGTAATGTAGAAATTAATGCTGACTGGGCTCATATGTTTTATGACTGTATGAAGTTGAAAGAATACTGGAAGTCAATTAATGAATTTTTGCAGGCTCTTTTTACAGATAATTTCATTATTTCTAAGTCTCTTATATTATTCAACACACCTGTACCTCAATGTGTTAAAAAGATTAAGCTTCCCTTGTTATGGTCTATCCTAGCAGTGGCCAGGAAAATAATAACTAGAAATTGGATTTCAGATACACCTCCTTCATTCAATGAATTTAAAAATGTTATGAATATAATGTGCCATATGGAAATAAGCACAATTAGAATGAGAACAACTAGAAAAACATCATATTATATTGTATGGGATAATTTACAAAATTTGTTAAAAAAATTCTAATTTCAATAGCACGGTATTTTAGTTTAATTAATTGATCTGATTGTAGTGGATGTCTTTGTAAATACTTTAGTTGTTTTGTTGAATATTATAATAATACCTATTTTTAATTACTTGTATAAAATTGTTATGATATTTCTCTTATATGTTAAAACAATAAACCTGTTTTGAAAAAAAAAAAAAAAGATATACAATGAGTTGTTACAGAAGGATTTTCCAGAACCTATACCCATTCCTCCTGTACTGCCTGCTTTAGGGTGTGTATGTCTTACTGCCTGCAATTTTCCTGATAGTCAGCCAGCTGTCCCTAAAAAGGCAGATAGAATGTATAAAGTTTCTCAGTCTAACCCAGCAGCTATAGCCTTGCTTGTCTCGTCTGCTGATAAGCACTTGGTTAATTCCAATCCTACTCACTCTAATAAAGATGGGAAAATTATTAACAGATATGGGGAAAAAAGTGTAAACTTCTGCAATTTTGAATTTCAAAATTTTAAATTGTCAGGCTCATATGTTAAAGTCTATGCCGACATTGCGAAATTATGAGGAATATTTTATCTACTTTTATTTTTCTTGTGAAGAAAGATCTGCTTTAAATAACTTAGTTCCATCTATTGCAGTTTTCTACTCATTGTTTGCAGTGTGTCATTAACTCGGTTAATATTTCTTTCAGGGCTATGGCCACTGGTTCAGCTTTAAGGATGTTACTGCATTCTCAGAACCTTTCTGATGATGTTAATAATTAGATTTTAAGTTTTCTGTTGGACAGAGGTTTAATGTTTGGCCCCTCTACTGCAGAGGTGATCAAAAATTATGATTAAAGGGGCAAGGTGATCCAGGGAATTTCTAAGGTTTTTCAGCCCTACTTTTCCAAATTGCCCAAGGGATTTTCTTTCTCCTCATCCAATTTCTACACACACACACACAAAAAAGAAACACAATAAGCAGTTTCAACAGAATCCGGTAAAAAGATGTTTAAGAAGAAGAGGCAAGAAGGTTCCAGCAAGAAGTCTCACACTTCTCAAAACCAAGGACACTCCAACAAGTCTGAATGACTACTCAAGAGACCTTGTGATCCCCTCTCACTACAGCCCTATTTCTTTTCCAGAAGCTCTGAAACTCCATTGTCTCTTTGGCAACAGATTGCTTCAGACAAATTGGTTCTAAAAATCATTCATCAGGATCACAGATGGCAACTGGAGGAAATTCCTCCTTTCCAGAGGGTCATTCTTCATCCTGCAAATCAGACTGTGTTGTTTCCACCGGTTCTTCATCACATGCTGTCCCAAGGAGTGGTAGAATCAGTTCCTCCTTCCCAGGTAGGGAAGGCATTTTATTCAAGGATGATCTTAGTCCCAAAGAAAGAAAATGCTTGGAGACTAGTTCTAGATCTTTCTTTCCTAAGCCTGCTTGTGATGGTGCACAAATTCAAAATGATGCAACTTCACAACCTGTTGAATTTTCTTCCTCTTTCAAGTTTTCTGGTAACACTAGACTTAAAAGATGCTTGCTATCAAGACTTCATACTTTTCTTATGATTTTGTGTATCTGGATCACATTATTTGTTCTCTGCCTTACCCTTTGGACTATAAACTGCACCAAGAGTATTTGCAAAGTGGCTAGATCCAGTTATAGCTCATTGCAGGCTACAAGGTTTCTATAACTTTTCCATAATTATATGACTTATTTATCTTTGAAGAGCCATTTTCAAAATGTCAGGAAACTCTCTCTTGCATGATAGATCTCTTACACAAGTTGGGATTTCAAAAGGACATTCAAAAATCTTTCTTGACTCCGTCACACAGGATTGTGTTCCTGGGATTCAACTAGACACCTCAGTTCAAAGAGCTTTTCTTCCAAAGGAAAAAAGTAGATCTTTAGATCTATTTCAAAGTTTTTCCACCCAGACTTCAATCACTGTGATTTTTCTCTCCCTGCTCCAAAGTAGTCAATCACCACAGATGTTTCAGACGGTTTACTATCAAAATGTTGAAATTCATTTTATCTAATGTTCATACGATCGACCCATATGGTCAACACATGAATATTAAGCAGTTCATTTGGTCGACAGGAAGTGCATGCAAATTACCTGTCAACATTATATTGCAAACAGGGCAAGGATTTTCCCTTGTCTGCACTGTTGTGCAATCTCGGAGTTGTAATATATAAGTAGCAAGGGGTGTGGTGGGCACAGACCCCCTGCAAAAACACTAGTTTTAGTTTGCAGGTGTATTTCGACCATTTAAATTTAGACATTTTTTTCAGTATTTTGAACATTCGGTATAATAACTTTCAACGTTATGAAAGTCGACCATGTGAATTTCAACATTTTCATATTAAACCATTTCAGACTTTGCTTAGGGAGCAGTTTCAGGAGACATAAAAGTGCAAGGGGTGTGGGGCACAAAGGACAGATGCAAGCATTGAAATATCAAGGACATGTTTGCCCTGATCAAGGCACTTAATTCTCTTAACCATCTTTAGTCCACAGGATCTCTTCAAGTGGTTACAGATAATGCCACAGTGATGTGGTACACCAACAAGCAAGGTGGAATCAGGTCATACCCTCTCTGCAGACTAGCCATGTTAGCTTGGGATATAGCTTCAAAACACAATCTTACTCTCCAGGCATCCTACATTCTGTCAGAACAAAACTGTGTGGCAGACACACTAACTAGAGCACATCCTCACAAATGTAAACTAGATCCAGAGATCTTCCAAGTTTTGATCCATCTGTGGGGAGTTCCTCATGTAGACCTCTTTGCCTCCTCTCTGAATAATCAAATGGTAAAATTTTGTTCCAGGACTCCATGCAAGAAGGCCTGTAAGGCAGATGCTTTTTCTTTTCTTTAGACAGGAATGTTCCAGTATGCCTTTCCACCCTTTCAACTAATATCCGGGGTGCTTCTGAAGATTCAGAAAGAATCCTCCCAAATCATTGCGTTGACTCCCTTCTGGCACAGGCAACTGCAGTTTTCCCTTTTTTTGGAAGTTACATGTTTTTTTATGCCAAGGTGTGGACATTTATTTTTTGTTATTCATAGCCTTGTCCTTCAAGGGCTCGGTCTTCCTCTCTCTCCTGGTATGAAAGCTCTGAAGGGTTTTATGTCCAAAACTGTTTTGTTCAGCTCACCTTGAGCTGTTTGGCAGTCTAGGTGAGTGGAAGGTACCCTAAAGCTTTGAAAGCAGGCTGGCTGTTATATTTTGGCAGGATATAACCCACATAGCTAAGGCTACTGCAGTAGCGATCATTTGAACATGTACTGTTATGGTAAGTACAACTTACATACCTGTACTCTTTTGAAAAGTCTAGGACGATGGGTGTGACTAGGATTGTAGCATTTCTATGGGCACTGACAGTATAAACAAAACTCAACTGAAGTTGTGCTGTGATAAATATGGATGCTGTGTTAGGTTGAAGACAGAAAATAGTTATCTATTAGACAGTTGATGCATGAATACATTTTTCTAATATTTCTGATAGGGACAATAAAATGGTAATAGGCTAATAGTTTGAACGATCTGTACTGATTCCACGTTTATGCAGTGGAATAATGAATGAATGATTTTTTTTTTCCATACAGAGGGGACTTTACTTTCAGATATGGATTGATTTATCAGAATTGTTTTCCATACTTTCCTAATAGTTTGTTCCAGTGATCAGATTTTGCTGATCCCTGGGCTTTGTCTTGGTTCCTGTGTTTCTCCATTTTCCTTGTTTGGTCAAGGGGAAGTTTCTTTACTCACCAGTGAGGGTGGGGAGTACTGAGCTGCCTGTTTGTCCTCAGAGGAGTGGTTTAAACCAGTAACTTGTAGTTTATTGGCCATTTTGGGTCATTTCCTGTCTTTTCCAGCCCCCTGCTATAAAGCACGCTTTGGCGGGCTTTTCTGGCTATAGAGAACTCAGCACAGCTCCTCGTGGTGTCCAGCAGAGTTCCTAGAGCAGCAGAGACCAGAAAAGACAAACTTTCCAGATTCTAAGTATTTTTTTTCTGCATTTTCGACTTTTTAAGCCTTTCGACTACTATTTCTGCCTGTTTTATTCTGTTATTACCTGTTTTACTGTTTTTAATAGCTTGAATTGTTTGTTGCACTTGCTTGTTTAAGTTTTGCTTAAAAGTTAAACAACAGGCTAATACACTCAAGTGTACTAGCTTTTGATAGCAATTAGTCGAAAAACACAGCATTTATTGTATTTTCTGCCTATTTGAAAAAAAAACTTGAAAAAAACAAAAAAATACTCTTGTTTTCCATACTTTCCTAATAGTTTGTTCCAGTGATCAGATTTTGCTGATCCCTGGGCTTTGTCTTGGTTCCTGTGTTTCTCCATTTTCCTTGTTTGGTCAAAGGGAAGTTTCTTTACTCACCAGTGAGGGTGGGGAGTACTGAGCTGCCTGTTTGTCCTCAGAGGAGTGGTTTAAACCAGTAACTTGTAGTTTATTGGCCATTTTGGGTCATTTCCTGTCTTTTCCAGCCCCCTGCTATAAAGCACGCTTTGGTGGGCTTTTCTGGCTATAGAGAACTCAGCACAGCTCCTCGTGGTGTCCAGCAGAGTTCCTAGAGCAGCAGAGACCAGAAAAGACAAACTTTCCAGATTCTAAGTATTTTTTTCTGCATTTTCGACTTTTTAAGCCTTTCGACTACTATTTCTGCCTGTTTTATTCTGTTATTACCTGTTTTTACTGTTTTTAATAGCTTGAATTGTTTGTTGCACTTGCTTGTTTAAGTTTTGCTTAAAAGTTAAACAACAGGCTAATACACTCAAGTGTACTAGCTTTTGATAGCAATTAGTCGAAAAACACAGCATTTATTGTATTTTCTGCTTATTTGAAAAAAAACTTAAAAAAAAAAAAAATACTCTTGTTTTCCATACTTTCCTAATAGTTTGTTTCAGTGATCAGATTTTGCTGATCCCTGGGCTTTGTCTTGGTTCCTGTGTTTCTCCATTTTCCTTGTTTGGTCAAGGGGATGTTTCTTTACTCACCAGTGAGGGTGGGGAGTACTGAGCTGCCTGTTTGTCCTCAGAGGAGTGGTTTAAACGAGTAACTTGTAGTTTATTGGCCATTTTGGATCATTTCCTGTCTTTTCCAGCCCCCTGCTATAAAGCACGCTTTAGCGTGATTTAGCGCGGAGTTACCACAGGAGCACACAAGAGCAGCGGCGGTTAATCAGGTTTAAACTATTCGGGCTACCTAAAGTCCACTCTTCAAATTTTCCCTTAAAACTACCTTCCTCAAAGTATACTACTGTTCTATTTAGTGTATCCTATAACTATAAATTATCTCTACTTGACTTCCAAGTAGACTATTCTCTATCTGTATAGCCCAGCACTTGCTCCTACAGTACGTATCACCTTGATACAGCACTCTTGTTATAGATAGTACCCCAAAAAAGCAAACCCCATTTCTCGGTCACCCACATCCCCCAAAACCTTTTTTAAGTTTTTCTGTCTATTCCTTCTAGCATGTCGAGGGATCAGTTGCTAATGTCCTCTCCTGCTCAGCTGGTGAACCTGGGAATATTGAGGCAATGTTACAATTGCCTCATGTACACAGACAACCCTCTCCTTCTCCCACAAAACACAAATACATGCGAGAGATGCAACTATACGGCCAAACTGGAGGCTGAGCTCTCTCAACATAGGACTGGCAAGACCAGACAGGAGGAGAAGGTAACCACACACACTATAGACCCAGTCTCACATAATACCATCACAACCTCAAATCATACACATAAACACACAAAGACATACTCGGAGGCTCTGATCAAAAATCTACCAAAACAGCAGAGGCCACCAAAGCAGACACCCAAAAAACTACCACCTCAGAACACAACACCTGCAACACATAGACCACACAGTCAGAGTGTCAAGCAGTCACAGCCCTTAAGGCCAAACACAATACCAGACACACTAGTCATTGGTGACTCCATAGTCAGACACACTGACGTCCCGCTCACCAGACTGAGTAAGGAAAAGGTCACAGTAAGCTGCCTGTCGGGCGCTAGAATCCGCCACATAACGCAAGCACTCAGGTCTCTCAACAGCAGGTACAAGTATGACTCAATCATTGTCCACGCTGGTGTAAACGACCTAAGATGTACCTCCTTGGACTACATGAAAAGAGACATAGAGGAGCTCTCTGATTATGTAGCCCAAGCAGGTATGACCCTGACCTTGAGCAGTATCCTACCTTCACCAAGAATGATGCCACAATACAGAGATAAGATGATCAGCTTTAACAATTGGCTTAAACTCTGGTGTCATTCAAAGGGGATCCAATGTCTGTCTGCCTGGGATGACATGCTGGACAAGCCACGCTGCTTCGCAAGGGACGGCTTGCACCTGTCACCCCTGGGATTCTGGATTTTGGCAAAGGCTCTTGCCACCCCCATAGTGCCTTTTTAGGCAAGGCTCAAATTCTAAACCTACCACCCTAGAACACAACAAAGAAAAAAAACTAAGGGTAATGCTGCTCAATGCCAGAAGTCTTAACCTCAAGATGCACGCACTCGAGGCCCTTCTCAATATGGAGAACATCGATGTCTGTGCTGTGACAGAAACCTGGTTCAAGGCTCCTGAGAGCACCCCAGCACTATCAGGTTTTACCTCATATCATGCGTTCCGGCCCCAAAATCCGGACAATACCAAGAAAGGTGAGGGGGGATCCATATTCATCAAGGACACCCACATCTCAAGATTGGTGGCAACGCACGATGCATCGGAAACCATCCAGGTGCAATTAACCATAGGCAAGACTGCTTTGCAATTTGTAGCATGTTACAGGCCACCCTTGCAAACTCAGGAACCTCACATGGCCTTCCTGAAAACACTGGAGGGGATAAATGTATCTCCGAACACCATCATACTAGGTGACTTCAACTACCCTAATATAGACTGGGAACACTACTTAAGCCCAAACACTCTAGCCCAAAAGTTCCTGGAATTCATTAAACTCAAATGCCATGGAACAACTAGTCACCATCCCCACAAGAGGAGAAAACATACTTGATTTCATCATCACGAACATGGGAGCACAATGTTCAACACCGGAAGTATACCCCTCACTGGTGAGATCAGATCACAAACTAATCTCGCTGGAGGTCCTTATCCTGCCCCACCGAAATAAAAAGACCACAGTAAAGAACTTCTCCAAACCCGACTTCACACTTCTCAACACTAGTGTGGTCTCCTTTAAGGCCCCGGCGGTAAACATTACTCAAACCGCTGAATCACTTACAAATGCCTTCTACCAGCACCTGCAGGGCTGCATGGATCAGGCAATCCCAAGCAAAATAAAGACTCTTTGTACCAAAGGCAAGCGCCCAGTCTGGTGGACCCCAGCCATAAACAAACTCTACAACAAAAGGAGAAAGCTACTACAAGATAGAGCAAAATCCTTAAAAGGTAAGACACCGCTGATCACTATAAGTAAAAAGCTAAGAGCTCTCATAAAATCATCCAAAGCTAATTTTGAGAGAAAAATAGCTAAGGACTCTAAAGACAACCATAAGGCATTCTTTAGCTATGTCAGAAACCTAGGAGGAAACTCCCAGATATGCTCAGAATTAGTCCAAAATGATGTGAAGATTACTGATCCTACAGACATTGCCAACATACTGGCTGACAGGTTCAGTGCAAACTTCTCCCCCCCTCCCCCCCAAAAGGAGAGATATTTATACCAAATAATTGTAGCCCCCCAAACATCTCTAACGCCCAGGTGAGAACTGCTCTCTCCAAGGCAAAGAACACAGCATCCATGGGACCTGATGGTGTCCCCGGCTGTGTGCTCCACAAACTCAACAAGGAATTAAACCCACAGTTAGGACAGCTGTTTAATCTTAGTCTCACCTCTGGATACATACCCAGGGAGTGGTGCACAGCGACTGTGGTCCCACTTCACAAAGGCAGTGCCTCCACCGACCCTGGAAATTACCGTCCCATTAGCTTGACAAGCCTTACCTGCAAAGCCATGGAGAGGATCATAATGGATCTCATAAATAAAGACATAGGGAATTTGCAGACTTTGGATCCAACCCAGTTTGGCTTTGTCAAAGGCAGATCATGCCTTTTAAACTTGGTTGACTTTTTCGAAACAGTCACCAAGGCCATTGACGAGGGAAAGGCAGTCCATACAGCCTACCTAGACCTGGCGAAGGCTTTCGATACAATACCCCACTCGGGTATCATTGAAAAACTCATCAACTTAAATGTAAACCCATACATTACAAGATGGGTTGCAAACTGGCTGAGTGACAGAACCCACAGGGTCAGAGTTGCTGGCGCCATGTCAGACTCAAAGCCTGTCATAAGTGGTGTCCCACAGGGCTCAGTCCTGGGCCCACTCTTGTTTGGCATCTACTTTTCTGAAGTACAAGCAGACACAGGAGGGTTATGGCTGACAAAGTTTGCAGATGACTGCAAACTGGGCGCCGTAGTTGAAAACACATCTGACACAGATATCCTTCAGAAGGGTCTCACAGAAACGGATAACTGGTGCCAGAGCCATGGCCTAAAGTTAAATGCCAAGAAATGCATAGTCATACCCTTCGGGAAAAACAAGGTTACCCCTAGCTACGATATAGGTGGCAATCCACTGATCACAAAAGAAGTTATCAGGGACCTGGGGACCCAGGTTGACAGTAGCCTTTCATTCGACACTCATATTGCTAAAGTAGTTAGGAAGACCTTCTACATTGCCCACCTTATCATGAAGGGATTCACATCTAGATCAAGGGAGGTCATGGTCTCCCTATACTCATCACTCATCAGACCAATGATTGAGTACAATGCCCCATTCGGAATGTATCTGACCTGACACTTGCAGCAGCTGGAGAGGCCACAAAAGTTCCTCACCAAAAGGATAAAGGGTCTCAAAAATCTGTCTTATGCTGCCCGACTGAAAGAACTCCAGCTATATTCAGTTGCTTACCGCTTGCTCAGAGGTGACCTGTGCCTGACATACAAGGCCATGTCAAACCCAGATTTGATGAACATGCTTCATCTCAAAAAATCTAGATCCCTCAGAGCCACAAGGGCGGGAGACTTAAACCTCGACATGGTTATTAATAGGACGTGCTGGAGGGATAGATTCATCACCCAAAGACTCCCTATGCTGTGGAACAAAATCCCGGTATATGTGAGGCAGAGCACCTCGCTGGCCTTGTTCAAGAGGAATCTTGACCAATGGATGGGAGATCACAGATACACCCCAGGGGTTACCTCAGTGTCACTGCTCGACAGAGGCACAGCAAAATAATGGGCATAGTTTCTCCAAACTAAAGGGTTGGCGTAAGCCACAAAACTATGGGCTAGGCTTGTAAATGCCCTTGGGCAGATAGCCTAGTATGAACCTATGAACCTATGAACAAGTCCTTGTTACTTCTTTAATCAGATTACATGATTTAATTATTTTGCAACTTTAATCACAAGATAGTATGTGAAGCACCAAAAATGTACTCTGAATTTCAGAGTAAGAAAGGTGCTTCACATAGCATTCACCATTTAGTGATGTTAAGCACTAGCTACACACACACCCACACACACACACACACACACACACACACACACACACACACACACACACACACACACACACACACAAAAAGAAAATAAAAAGTGTGTCAGGGTGATGTATCTATCATTTGTTAAAACTGTTTAAGCTTCTTGGAGCTCTTCTGTGGTGGCAACTACTAGTCACTCTTTGTTTCTCAGAAGGAGACAGTGCTTCTGCCCATTGCCTGTAACACAGCACTAAATGTTTTACAGCATTCACAGCTGTAAAAAAAGCTTTCTTCTATTACAGTAAATAGATAACATCAAGAATGCTGACATGTTTTCAAGTTAGTAACATAAATACCAGACTATTAAAAACATGCAACAAAAAGGAGACAATTCTCTTTATTTTTAACAGTTTAGGAAATGAATTACACTTATAAGTCAGTTGGCTTGTTACTAGCATAATCCATTGTAGAGGAACTCAGAAATATCACACTAGATTTTCTTTGCTGGAAAACATCAAACCTTTCTTACACTTGTCCATTGAAATTATTTTCTCTGCACAACTTTAATGCACCTAAATCACTTCTTTGTTGTGCATTGTGATGCCCATGCCCTGGACCAGCAATCAAGGATCCTCAATCCTCACCACTAAAACCAGAGAGGGTGTCACATATATGAGAAAAGGATAACACATACACACAAAGTGCAATTTCCCTTAAGAGTACACAAAGATCACAGTCAGTCCGGGGCTGGTCGATCCCTTGCTCTCCAGGTCCCCAATAAGACTCCCCACTGGCACAGATATAGGGTCCAGATCTCAAACTAGCTGGGCAAGCTAAAAGCTCCAGCACCCTCTCTGTCCAACCAGTGCTTTGTGTCCCTACTCAAGTAGCTGACACACACACATGCACACACACACACACACACACACACACACACACACACACACACACACACACACACACACACACACACACACACACACACTTTGAGATAAGAGTTTGTACAACCACACAGACACTCCTGGGAAAGGCTAAAACAGGTTCTCCAGCTGTGCCCCTATTACCCAGACTATACGGTTGTACCGCCTGCCGCCACCCAGCTAATATTTATCAGCTACTCAAAGGCCCTTAAAAGGGTGTCCAATTATTACTGTGCAATATTGTTATGCAATTGGTAGCATAACTAAACAGTCAAGGCTTATTAGAGTGACTTGGTACAGTAATCACTATAAATATGCAATGTACTCTAGAGCTTAAATTATCTCTACACAAAACAGCCACAGTTGAAAGGTCTTTAAAATATTTAATAATAAATAATAAAAACACAAGACAATACTTCTTACTACTCAGTGCTAGCCAAGAGTTCAGAGATCACAGAGAAATACTTAAAATAATTCAGTAGTTCAGTTCTGACATCACAGAAAACCACTTAGTCTAATCTTTCTAGTTTCTAGCTATTTCTAAAAGAAAACACAAGTCTAACATAACTTATATAAGAAAACAGGCAAAGTGCTGATGAAAACACAAGTCTAAGATAACTTACATAAGAAAACAGGCAGAGTGCTGATGAGTTGGATGGTCAAGACAAAAATGCTTAATAATCTTTGGTTCTCTCTGTTTAAATTGAAATTGCAGTTCTGATTCACATTACATCATTCTTCACACTTTCCTGGGGTTCTCAGGCTACACATTACATAATTCTTCACACGTTCCTGGGTTCCCAGGATAACAGAAACTGCATTTACATTCTTAACATCTCCGTTTGTTATCTTGCAGCTGGTTAGGAAGCATAGAAATAAAAATACATTTGCATGTTTAATCTATCAATTTAACTCTTGGTTAAATCAGTAGCAAGAATTCCATCATCTAGACACTTCAGCACCACTGTCTAAATCAGAGGGTCACAACTTGCTTTATTTTGGTCAGTAGAGTGCACCGTTGTCACATTTTTTTCAGTTCCACAGGTAACACTATTAATTTACATTTAAGACAGCAAGCCTGTAGTTTGCACTCATATTTACAAATGACAGAATTATCTGCAAAATGCTATCTGGCTAGGCTGGCAACCTTCATCTATCTTTACCCACTCTTCACATGCATCATGCATACTGTTTTGCACATCATACTGTTTATAAAACTACATCTTTTTTGTCTTGCACTGTAGTGAAGAAACAAACTGCAGAATCCTTTAATTGTGACAATGCACAGAGCATTTCATCAGTGAGTAGGTGTAGATCTTTATCTGACTGATGGATGTATCCCTTTGAAACAGTTTTGGGGGAAGGTCCCTATACTGCACTTCTATATACTGTGTTAGATAAAGGCCCACCCCCTTGAGTGGCAAATTATTACACAATTTAAGATGATATGCAGTAGACTACAAAGCCCTGCTATAGTCAGATTCTTGACTTATGTAGCTAAAACAAACTGTCATAATAAAAAAAACTCAGCCAGATAAACATATCTCAAAATAAACCAGCTTTTACCACTCTGAACAGTAATATGACTTTACAAGCACCATTCAATCCAGTACAACAATGTTACAGGTAATGCAATGCAGTATCAGTGTTTCAAGTATTCACTTAAACATATACAGCACTAATCATCACAAAACAGCTGTTACTATTTAAATTAATTAATTACTGTGTCAGTCCTCTGTAACTCTCCCACTCTGCAACAGTGGCAATATTGTAACTTCTGTTACAGTTACAGAGTAGCAGAACCCAGATAAAAGGGCAGGATTCACGAAGGCTTGCACAGAGTGTAAGAGATGTGTAACACTCCATGCAAGCCTCACGATCCAGGAACAGCCCTAAACTCCGTGTAAGAGACCAGCTAAAACGTCTCTTACACGGACCTTGCATGGACATGCTAAATACCTCACTTGCAGCCAAAAGGTATGCAAATGAGGTATATTAGCGATCCATGAAGCAGAAACCAGTCCGTGTAAGAGACGTTTTAGCTGCAGAAATGTACTCAGTTGACAACTGAGTACGTTTCTGCAAATTCCACAACGGAGCCATGTCAGCTCCAAATAAAGGGTGCATCTGTCTCAGGCAGCATACCAATGGCCAAATATGTGGCCATTGGCAAGGTAACCCGATGCAAAAATATTAAAAATATAATTTTTTTTACCCAGCGCAGCCCCACGCAAACGGGCTGCGCTGTATAAAACCATAAAAAAGAAGGTTATAAACCCACAAATGTGGGTTTCATGCAATACATGGAATGACAATGCAGGGACCAGCAGACCAAAAACAACATGGCCACCGTGTAGTGGTTACTAAGGGGAGAAGCTGAGTCTAAGACATGTAACTATGCATTAGTAGGCAATCTCATGTAAATGAGAGTTAGGATACTGAATCTCACAGTCACATAGCAAATGAGCACAGTCTGAGTAGTGTAAGAGATACATAAGGGGGAGGAATAAAGTAGGAGATAGGTGACATCACAGGGGGGAATGGTAGAAAGAAATGCAGTTCATTGGAGGTCAGTGTAACATGACAGATGACAGACACAGATCATGGAAAGAGGTGTACCACTAGATAAGTCAGGGAAAGTCAAGAAATGGAAGGTGTACACTGTTACTTACACCAAAGTTTCTTGCTGGGCGTGCATGCGCACGTGTGCACGCCATGAAGTGCGAGTAGGGCAGTGTGTGCACGTGTAAGGCAGACTGAGCATGTGGGAGCGTATTGGGAGACGTTTAACACTGTTTGCGCTGGTGTGCGCGCGTGTAGGGCAGGCTGAGCATGTTGGAGGCTGTTGGCAGACGTGTAACAGTGTTTGCGTGGGTGTGCGTGAGTTTTAACCCAAATAAGTAGATTCTGAACCGTGTAAGCACGTGTGCGTGCATGTAAGCCACTGTGAGCATGTCTCTGCTGGTATGCACGTTGCTCCCCCCTGAGGAAACAGAAAGGAAAAAGGAAGCAACAGAATTAATAGGAAGCTAGCAGGGATAACTGCTGAAGCTAGCAGGTGAAAACAATTAGAAGCAGGCAATTACACAGGCAGAATAGTAGCCTAGCCCAGCACTTAAAACTCTGCAAACAGTAGTGCAGGATGTTTCTCTTAAGAGACACTGCAAGACAGGAGTAAGCTAATAGAAGTGAAAACTGAAAAAGCTTCACTCAGAGCAGAAATGTTAGGGGCTGCAATAGCTGTCATAATGAGACATAGGCGACTTGCTGAGGGTGGAAACAATGCAGATGGTGCCAGACAACCCACAGTGAGGAGATGGAGAAGAGTGTACAGGCCCAGGGTCACCTAACAGGGGTTACATGAGCTGGAGATAGTAGAGTGCTATAGAGGGGACAGAGAGCTCCTGCAGCAAATTGTTGAGCTGTGCAGGCCACGCCTCACACACAGAACCAACAGAGGGGAACCCATCCCAGTGGAAACCAAGGTATGTGTTGGCCTAAGAATACTAGCAACAGGTACCTTCCAGAGACCAACTGGCGATATGATGGTGATATCACAGGCATCAGCCTCCAGGGTACTGCACCAGTTCCTGGATGCCATGTCAGCATATGTCGGTGATCATGTATATTTCCCCAATGCCCATGAGGTATTGGCCAGCAATATGCGTCTCTTCCAGCAAATAGAGGAATACCCTGAGGTAGTGGGTGCAATAGACTGCACGCACATACGCATCAAAGCACCAGCCGGTGAGCGGGGTAGGGCCTACATTAACCACAAGGGCTTCCCCTCCATCAACTGCCAGGTTGTGTGTGATGCCCAGGGCATAATAATGAATGTGTGTGCTGGCTGCCCTGGGAGTTACCACGATTCCCACATCTGGCATTTGACGCAGCTGTACCAGACATTTGCCAATGGGGACATCCCACACGGACACCTAGTGGGGGATGCAGGTTATGCACTGGAGCCGTGGCTGATGACACCCATCAGAAACGCACACACACCTGAACAGGATCGCCATAATGAGGCACATGCACAAACACGTAATGTAATAGAGCGTGTGTTTGGGCTGCTCAAGTCATGGTTCCGGTGTCTGGACACATCTGGTGGAGCCTTGCAGTACACACCAACTACATGTACCCAAATTGTCATGGTATGTGCTATGCTACATAATATGATCTTGCGAAAACAGCTGCAGCAGGATCAGCATAGGGCTGGGCCAAACAGCCCCCCACCATTGCCAAGGCCATCACATGCAGAGCGTGACTCGGAGGAGGAACAACCTGAGCCTGCCCCAGTAGGCAGAAGGAGGCGTGACCAGTATGCCCTGGCCTTGGCAAAGAGGCAACGCATAGCACATACACTGGCTCAGTAGGAACCCTGGGAATGATACCCCCTCTGACTCACTCAAATAATAACATGGATGCCTAAAATGACATGACCTGCTCACAAACATGTACAGGGAAGTGTAATATGCACATCCAACAGAGGCAGCCCTGCAGCACCACATGAGGCATGAATGCCATGTGTTAAGTAATGTAACACCATGTACTATATGCATACCTGAGCACCCTGACTAACATCCACCCTGACCAAGCATGAAGCCACAAAATGATGATGGGATGATCAAGTGCAATAACTGGCTGAAGTAATGCAGTCAGTCAAAGGGGAGCCAATGTGTTTCAGGCTGGGAAGACATGCGGAGCATGACATGATGCACCACCTGCTAGGGGTGGCGTGCACCTATCATTCCATGCCCCATGGATACTGGCAAAGGCTGTCAGTACCCACAGCATGCCCTGAATAGGTAAGTCTCAAAACACAAACCCACCTTCATAGGTACCACAAGGGATAGGAACCTAGATGTAATGCTACCCAATGCCAGAAGTCTAAAGCAAGATGTGTGCAGTGTAAACGCACACAGTATGGAGAATGTAGATACCAGTCCTGTAATAGAGAACTGGGTCAAGGCTCACATCAGCACCCTAAATCTACCAGGTCACACCTCATACTGTGCTGTACAGCCGCAAAACATGGAACAAGCTACAAAAGGAGGGTGACTAGCAATAAATGTCAAGGATAACCACACCCCCATGTTGGTACCACAACAAGAAGCAGCATGGATTAGCCATGGTCAAATACCAATAGCTAAAACCGCCTCCCAGTATATAGCCTGCTGCAGACTACTGTCCTAATACCAGGAACTGCACCTGGCCTATGTTGGAATACATGAATATATCAAGCCCCCCAAAGCACATTATATTGCTTGACTGAAAATACCCAGACATACACCGGGAGCATTATACTAGCACCAACACAGTAGGAGAAAAGTTCCCAGAATCCATAAACCAAAATGCCCAGGAACAACGTACCACTCCCACAAGAGGGGTAAGCATACTGGATGTGATAATCAGCAACATGTGTACTGGATGGCAGGATGAGAAGTGTATCCCTCACTGGTAAGACCTGACCATAGAGTAATCACACCGGATATACACATCCCGACCCCAGTCCCTGGCCAGAATACCACAGTGAAAAACATGTGTAAAACATAGGTTGCAGCCCTCCAAACTGATGTTGAATCCACAAAAGGCCCTGTGCAAGTGCAGAATATGGGACACACCACAGAACATGTTATACAGGCATTCCATGAACACAGCCAGGAATGCTTGGAGTATGCAATCACAAATAACAACAACACACAATGCCATACACGCAGGCATCTGGCATGCTGGACTCCAGGCATAACCAAACCATGCAAGAGAATGAGGAAGCTACCACATGATAGAGCAAACATAAAAAGGGAAGTAACCACTGACCAGTAGTATGGCAATAACATATGTCCACACATACAATCCACTAAGTCCAGCCACAACAAGTAGAATCTGTGAATCCAGAGGTAATGTGACACCTGTCCCAAGTACACAGACAACCACAACACCCCCCAATAAATACAAATATATGTGATAGATGCAACCATGTATCCAAACCAGAGGTTGAGCTCCACCAACTCAGTACTGTCAAAACTAGTCAGGAGGAGAAGGTAACCACATGCACCACAAACCCAGTCCCACATAGACCTACCACAACTGTAAACCAAACACATAAACACAGAAAAATATTCCCGGAGGCCTTAATTACAAACATACCACACCAACAGACACCTCCAAAGCAGATCACAAGCAACCACAACCTCCAAACATAGCACATGCAACGAATAGTACACAAAGCTGGTGTGCCAAACAGTCACAGGCCAGAAGGAGAAACAACATGCCTGATACAGTTGTAATAGGTGTCTGTATAGGCAGACACACTGCTGTCCCACTCACCAGACTGAACAAGGGAAAAGGTAGAGTAAGCTGCCTGTAGGCTGCCACAAAATGCCACATAACACAAGTACGCAGGTCACCCCAAAGCAAAGCAGAAATATGATGCACTCAATGTCCATGCTGGTGTGAATGACCTGAGATGTACCTCCCTGGTCAACATGAAAAGAGACATGGATGATCCCTCTGAGTATGTACTCCAGGCCGGTATGACACTGGCTGTGTGCAGCATCCAACCCTCACCAAGAATGATGCCACAGAATGATCATGTTTAACAGCTGGCACAGTTACAGCTGTCAGTCCAAGAGGGTCTAATGTTTGTCTGCTTGAGATGTCAAGCATGACAAGCCATGCTGCTGTTCCAGGGATGGCTTGCACCTGTTACCCCCATGCATCTGGATACTGGATAAGGCCTTTGCCACCTCCATAGAGCTGTATGTAGGCAAGGCCAAAAAGACTACCCACCACCCTAGAAAACATAAGTGGTAGGGAACATAAGGGTAATGCTGACCAATGCCAGATGTGTAAACTGCAATATGCATGCCCCTGAGGCACTTCCTATTATGGAGAACATCGATGTCTGTGCAGTGACAGAAGCCTGCTGCAAGCCTAGTGATAGCACACCAGCACTACCAGGTTATACCACATATCATGTGTTATGGCCCCAACACCTGCACCAAAACATCAAAGGAGGGGGCGTATCCATGTGCAGCACAGACACCCATATGGCCAGGTAATTGACAATGCACAAAGCAGTGGAGACCACCCATGTGCACCTAAGTGTAGTCCAAACTGCTGTACAGTCTGTAGCATGCGACAGACCAGTCTCTCACACACAAGAACTCCACCCAGACATCCTGAAGACACTGGACAGTATGAATGTCCCACCAAATACCAGACAAGGTACACACAAATTACCACATAGGTGGCAAACCATTATGTATGCAAGGAGTAATCAGGGACCTAGGGACACAAGTCGACAGTAATCTGTCATGTGACACTCACAATGCCAATGTGGCTAGGAAGATTGTCGATATTGGACACCGTATCATGAAAGGATTCACATCTACATCAACAGAGGTCACTGTGCCGCTGTACTGTTCCCTTATCAGACCCATAATCTAGTACAATGACTCATATGGGATGTACCAGACGTGACACCTGCAGCGGTTCGGAAGACCACATAGTTACCCCACCAACAGGATAAAGGGTGTGAAATATATGTCATATGCTGCCTGGCTGTAGACACCCCAGCTGAATGCAGTCACAGACTGCCTACACAGAGGCATTGTATGTCTGTTGTACAAGGCCATGTCCAACACAGGAGTAATGGACATGCTCCACCACAGGAAATCAAAGCCATTGGAGCTGTGAGAGTGACAGAAGTCAGCCTCAACACATAATGAAATAAGATGTGCTGGAGGGACAGATACATAACCCAGAGGCTCCCCACACCCAGAAACAGGATCCCAATCCATGTTAGGCAGAGCCCCTCACTGACACCCCTCAACAGGAATATTGCCAAGTGGATGGATGATCGTACATGTATACTGGGGGTCTTCACTGTGTCACGACCAGACAAAGGCACAGTGAAGAAATTCATAAATGGCCATAATAGAACATAGCAAGGGGTGGCGAAAGACACACACACTCTGGCTAGGCTTACTAATGCCCTAGGGTGTATAGTCTAGTATGAACCCATGAACCTATGAAGATACAAAATGTACAGGACACTAAGGATAATCACAAGGCTTACCCAACTGATGGTAGGAACCATGTTGGGCATCCACAGATATGCTCCGAATCACACAGATATTACAAACAACATACCAAACCCACACACATATTCCTAACATACAACCTGACAGGTGCAGTGCAAACCCCCCCCCCCCCCAGAGTGCAAAATATCTATCCCAGCAGACTGCTGGTCCCCTGACATTGCAGATGCTGAGGTAACAGACATCATCTGCAAAGCAAAACACACAGCAGCAAAGGTATGTGATGGTTTTCTGGGCTGAGGCCAACATGGACTCTAAGAATAATGGAATGCCAAATCACACTATTGCCCAATGTCAGCCTTACCACAGGATATGTACCCAAAGAGCAGTGTACAACAACAGTGGTCCATCACAACAAAGGTGTTTCCTGAATGGATACTGCAAACTACCACCCCAGGATCCTGACAAGCTTGGTCTGCACAGCTATGGAAAGGATCAGTATGTACCGCAGACAGAAGGCTATTGTGGACCTACTGAAACTGGACCCTACACAGTGTGGCTGTCGTAACTGCAGATCCTGCCCCTAAACATGTTTGACCCATTTGAAGCAGTCATTAAGGTCATTGATGAGGGCAATGTGGTCCACACAGTGTAGCTGGACCGTGCACATGCTTCTAGACAATACCGTACGAGTTCAGTATGGATATGTTCACCAGCTTAAATATATACCCCTATGACAGTAGAGGGTTGCAAACCAGACCAAGGACAGAACTGACATGGTCAGACATGCTGCATCCATGTCAGACTACAAAGCAGATATGAGTGGCATCCCACAAGGCCTGGTCTTGCCCCCCCCATTCTGTATATATGTCCCATAGGTATAGGCCAACATGGAAGGACTGTGACTGAACATGTATGCAGAGGAGTACAAACAGCCCACCATATCTGACCCCCAGCTGACACAAGCAGCCCACAAAAGGGCCACCTACAAACAGACAACTGGAGCCATAGCCATGTCAGCAAGCTAATTGCAGAACTGTGTATAGACAACCACCGTGGATATACAGTAAGTGCCCACAAATTACCACACAGGTGTTAACCCATGACGTACCTAACATGTAATGTGAGACCTGGGTACAAAAGGTGATAGATATCCTGCACTGGACAAACATGTGGCTGTAGTGTTTGCAGAAACATATACTATATACCCACCCAAACATGAAGGTTGGCAGATGTAGATAAGGGGGGAAGTCACTGTGGCTTTGCAGTCATCCTCCATCAGCGTCACAATTGACTACAATAGCCCCTGTGGGATATACCACAGCAGACACCTCTATCAACTGTAAAGTCCACAACAGAGTCGCAAAGAGCATGAACAGATGCCATGTGTTGCCTGCGTAAACAAACTGCAGCCCCACACACTGCCATACTGCCCAGCTACAGGCAAGCTGTGCCTGATGTATGAAGCCATGTCCAACCTGGAATCAATGAACATGCTGCACCTTGTACAACCTGAATGACAGTGAGCTATGCACATGAGAGACCTGAACCCCAGCACTGACATACATAGGGCAAGCTGTACAGAATGATCCATAACACAAAAGGCACCCTTCACTCTTCAGTAAACTCCTGGTACAGGTCAGCCAGAGAGTCACTTATCGACACCCCTCAAGAGGAATCCTGATGAGTGGATGGGAGATGGTAGGCTAATCCTGGGTATCACTGTTATGTCAGAGGTAGACGGAGGCACAGTATAGTAACCATGACATATGTCATGGCAAACTCCAGTTACAATGTGTGTCGAAGGACAAACACACCCTGTGACTAGCATCAGAAATGGCCTAGGGAACATCGCTACTGTTTGCCAATGTCCACCCATGTTGTGGAATACACTAGCAATGTTGGACGAGCCTGGTGTAGGTAGTCCATATCTGAACATAATACAACATGGTCATATGTGCACAACTGGCCCCTATACAGTCTGTTGTGCTCACTATGAAGATGTCAAGCAGTCATAGGACTAAAGCCCAGGATACTGTCCACCACAGTGAAAGTACTGAACCAGTACACTATACAGTGCTACAGTGTTAGGTCATTATGAAAGCATGTTGAGAACTGTCTGCAAAGTATCCCATGCAATCCCTGCAGGCACAGTATAATCCCTGTTGTGGCAGACACAAAGCAGTTGGCCAGTTAGTACACAACATGACACCCAACACACAACCATAAACGTGAGATATTGTTGAAGTTCACACACACCCAAATATGTGGTGGACTTCAGAGTGCAACATATGGAAAGCTCACACTGGGCATGCTCGCACACTTTGATAAATGAGGCATATGTCAGACAACATGCCATGAAAAGGCTGAACTGTGCATGCTCACACACTTAGGCCATATCTCCATTTAGCAGTTGGCCACACATATCTGGTATTTGTACGTGTCAGTCCAGGAACCAACCACAACACAGCAATCTGCCCAGTGCACACAGTAAATGACTACAGAGACATAAGTGATATAGTGGATCGCCATCATATGCAAACATCTTCCACAGATACACAAGTTGGTCATAGGAACAGGGAATGCTATGGAAATAAAGACCTGCAAACAGTAGAACAACACAACAAATATTGTGCATCCGACAATTGAACATATGGGTGTAGAGGTCAATACTAGGCTTGTTGCCCTAGGGAATGACAGCTCAGCCAGAGTGTGCTTGGCATCTGCATTCCCAGTACAGTAGGCTACTGTGCCACTGTAAAGTAGGTCACAGAAGGCAACATGTGAGGCTAGTGAGCTGTGCCTCTGTCAAGCAGGGGCACCGTGGAGGTCCCAGGGAGTGAATGTGCTAAGCCACAGCCATATTGTCGGTGTGTGCTGGGAGAGGGTTGCTGAGGATCTCTGACAGTAGGTGTCCGTCAATAACAGACTGAGGGGAGCCCTATCTGCATTCTTTGGTCAATTCCACTGTCAACACTGTGTTGTAATGATTATGTGTGAATGAAGTGCCATGCCGGAACTGTTCACAGATGTCCTCCCTCTGTGGGCTACAGCTCTGCAATGTATTAGCTCACTCTGTCTGTTGTACGGCCCATATATGGCTGGTGTACAGCTGACAGGTGTCTTGTTGTGGAGCAGTCATAGGTATATGTGGGATAGCATGATCAATGCAAACCATACACATGCTCATAGAATGCAATTGTCAAGGATTATGCTGAGTGGTCAGTATAGTCCCCCAGCATGGGTCCTCTGAAGTCGTCCACCCCAGTCTTCACAAGTGTAGAGTCTGCTTCTACTAAACACAGTTTGTGTGCAGTGACAACCTTGCCTGGGGGTGTAGATGGGATATGGATGACCAGGGAAAGGTGGGTATGGTCATATATCAACAATGGTGGTCTACCTCTGGTGTGGAACAGTGAGTACCCACATTGCAGATGGACAGGTGCAATATGTATTCCCCCATGTGGCTGTGGTGTGTGGTTCTGCCATAGCACATGGACCCACAAATTGTAGTGGCTGTAGGGTAAAGTGGTAGAGGCCTGAGTAGTTCTCACACACAATATGCCTGTACCTGATGTTAACAACTGGAATGGTGTATGTGAACACCTGCATATCCCGGCACTGTTCCCAGGGAAGCTAAGTGTGTGTCCTAGATGTGGGTGTGGTGTTCTGGACTGGTTGTGTTGTGTGTTACAGGTCCTGTGGTCACAAAGCATGGTATAGAACATAACCTGCCAGTGCGATGTGCATATCTGACCCTGACGTAGGTGGCTGCAAATGCATATGTATGCTATCCCCCACCTGACAGGTAGTACTACATGTACATACCTCTGTAGAAATAAAGATGTCAGCACCCTATAAATACTGCAGGTGCAGAACAGAGGCTCAGTAATTCGGATTGTGCGCTCTGCTAATATGTCTCCCTCAAGTGTCATAATATTGTTAGGTAGGGGTTTGAATCCTGCAAATGCTCAGTGAGTGTGTGGGCGGGTGAATGAGTGGGGTTTGTGTGTGTGAAAGGCTGTGAGAGGGAAATGTCCCTTTTGGCAACTGGGAAAACACACTACAGGATGCACATTCCCCTTTCTAAACACTGATGATGTCAGCACCCTATAAGTACAGCAGGAGAAGGGAATCCTCCCAATAATGCGAATAGCGCGCTCTGCTAATGCATCTGCCTCGAATGTCATTACATAGTTAGGTAGGGGTTTGAATCCTGAAAATGCTCAGTGTGTGTGGAAGGGATTAGTGTGTGTTCAAGACTCTATGAAAGAAATGTCCCTTTTGCCAACTAGGAGAACACACTACAGGATGTACATTCCCCTTTCTAAACACTGATGATGTCGGCACCCTATAAGTACAGCAGGAGAAGAGAATCCTCCCAGTAACGCGAATAGCGCGCTCTGCTAATTTGTCCGTCCCGAGTGTCATTACATAATTAGGTAGGGGTTTGGATCCTGTAAATGCTTAGTGTGTGTGGAGGAGGTTAGTGTGTGTTCAAGACTGTATGAAAGAACTATCCTTTTTGCCAACTAGGAGAACACACTACAGGATGCACATTCCCCTTTCTAAACACTGATGATGTCAGCACCCTATAAGTACAGCAGGAGAAAGAAAACCTCCCAGTAATGCAAATAGCGCGCTCTGCTAATGCGTCCGTCTCGAGTGTCATAGCATAGGTAGGTAGTGGTTTGAACCCGGCAAGTGTGTGTGTTTGAATGAGGGGGGTTAGTGTGTGTGCAATTTTGTGTGAGGGAAATGTCCCTTTTGGCAACTAGGAGAACACACTACAGGATGCACATTCCCCTTTCTAAACACTGATGATGTCAGCACCCTATAAGTAAAGCAGGAGAAGGTAAGCCTCCTAGTAATGTGAATAGCGTGCTCTGCTAATGCGTCTGTCTCGAGTATCATAACATAGTTAGGTAGGGGTTTGAATCCTGCAAATACTCAATGTGTGTGTGTGGAGGGGGCTAGTGTGTGTGCAAGTCTGTATGAAGAAAATATCCCTTTTGGCAACTAGGAGAACACACGACAGGATGCACATTCCCCTTTCTAAACACTGATGATGTCAGCACCCTATAAGTACAGCAGGATAAAGGAAACCTCCAAGTAATTCAAATATCGCACTCTGCTAAGCATTCCTCCCGAGTGTCATAATATAGTTAGGTCATAATATAGTTAGGTAGGAGTTTGAAACCTGTAAATGGCATGTTTGGATGTGGGGACTCTGTGTGTGTGCATTTCTGTATGAAAAACATGTGCTTTTTTGAAATCAGGAGATCACACTACATGATGCACATTACCCTTTCCAAACAGTGATGATGACAGCACCCTATACACACAGCTGGAGAAGAGACATCTGCCAGTACTCAGAATAGCGCAACCTGCTACAGCGTCACTCTAAAGTGCCATAACATATTTAGGTAGGGGTTTGAAACCTGCAAGTGTGTGTGTGTTTGGATGTGGGGAGTTTGTGTGTGTGCATTTCCGTATGGAAAACATGTTAGTTTTGGCAATCAGGAGATCACACTACCTGATGCACATTACCCTTTCAAAATACTGATGATGTCAGCACCCTATAAGTACAGCCAGAGAAGTGGAACTATCTAGTAATCCGAATAGTGCACTTTGCTAATGCATTTATCTCACGTGTCGTGACTTAGTTAGGTAGGGGTATGAATCCTGCAAATGGCAAGTGTGTGTGGGGGTAGTAGGATGTGTGTAAATGCAAGTGTGAGAGAACAGATCCTTTTGGCAAATACTACAATACACCAGATGCATATTCCCCCAGTAAACACAGGGGATGTCACCACACTATCAGCACAGCCAAACAGGGCTAGTTGGCCAGTAATGCCAATAGTGCGCTCTGCTACTGGGTCTATTACCATTGTCAGAGTACAGATATGTATGTTTTGGTAACCCACAACTGCCACATGTGGTTGTGTCACACATTATGACCTTGTGTGGGTCTTTGTACATAACAATGCATGCCATTGCCTAAACCAGCAATGGCATTGCACACATGATGCATGTGTGTGACACATACACATAAATACCTGTGACCTGCAGTATTTACCATGTCTGACACATGCCTTGAGTGGATAAATGGTATTTGCAATGTATACCAATATGACTGTGTCTTACTGTGCAGGGTCCACACGCGGTATGTGTCTATACAGTGTGGGTGTATATGGTAAAATACCTACAGCAGGGGATACACATCTGGTCTGGGCCATACAGTCTACATGTAGTCGATGTACAGGTGCTGCATGTTCCCACCTGTTGTGGGAGTGGTAACATGTCATTCCACTGCAATTCAGTGACCACATGCTGTGAACCCTTCAACTAGTGTGTTGTAGCTACAGTAATGCTCACGCACAATGTTTGGCTGGATGCAGTCCAGCCATATAAAGACAGTTCTTGAGACTGTCATATTGCCAGTGTTGTTAAGGAGGATAGGTGGTCTTCCTGTGTATGGGAGGGTTGTGTGTGCCAGGCTATGAACCAGATAGCAGTCCAACACACTGTTAGCTGCACATGATTAGGCCCTGATGCTTTGCGCTGTGCCAACAAACTGGAGGTGTGTGTATCTGTGGTGCCTTGGGATACCACCCCCCTGTCCATGTGTGTTACATGTGTAGGGGACGACAGGCATGGTATGAGGCATAACCTGTCAGTGATGGGTAACACCTGTGAGCCATGAATCAGGACTCTGGTACTGCACAGACATTGCAGTTCACCGTGCTGAGGACAGTGTCCAGTGCATGCATCTTGCGGTGTGCATGCATCTTGCGGTGTACACTGCTGGTGTTGTGTAGCAGCACTGTTAGTGTCCTAACCTGTGTGATACCCACGGAGGTGGCTATGTAATCCGTGTCCTGCAGCATAAGGCAGTATGTGTGTATCAAGGAGCTTTGCCAATATACATCGGGCCATGGGTGTCACATGCAAGATGACCCTTGCACATCATTGTGGCTTCCCTAGCATGTAAGCACACGTTGACAGCCAGCAGATACCCTATGAATGACATTGGAGACTGAGCAGAATGTAGACATACAACACCCTTCCTACATATAGTGGTAGCATACCTGGTGAGGGTATGTTGGCAACCAAGATCAGGCTCATACTGGCCCATGCCACATGTTGAGAGATCCATTCTATGTTCCCTATCATGTAGTCCAGGGAGGTATGTCTCAGGTCAGCCATAGTGGCATGGTCAATGAGTGAGTCATATGTGTCCATGCCTCTGACTGACCTGTATGCATGTGTTCTGTGGTGGACCATAGTGCCCCTGAGGTATATCACTGTCACCTTCACCAGATACAGCCTGTTGAGCAGGACCCCAGTGCAGCACCCAAGACAGGTACCTGACACATCTGTAGCAGGTGTGTTGTGTAGCCCTACAGGCTGTGAGTGGGTGGCACACGGGATGTGTGTGCCATGTGTGGCATGTGCTCTGTTCCAACGGAACATATGCCTGTGTGCCAGCTGCGGTGGTGTGTGATGCTCAGGCAGGATGCTATTCTGAGTCCCCAGTGTGTTCAGCATGCTGTCAGTGCGTGTCTATGTCTGACTTGTATTGTAGTCACTGTAATATGACATGCCACCTGACAGGGTATGGCATTACTGGGTTCAGAGAGCTCAGTCCCCAGATTGGCTGTGTGGTGGCATTCCACACATGTGTTGTACGTTCCTGGCCAAGGGTGATGGCTGACTGCATACATGTGTCAGCTGTGACATTGCCACATGACTCACATAAACCACAACTGGACCATAGAGGTGATTCACAGGTTACCTTTGCACATGCTACCCTAGTAGTGTGATTGCCATGGTGAGTACCAACACATAGGGCCAATGGGGAACAACATACTGAAGGTGTGTATGTGTGGGTGTACTGCTACTGTTTCATAGCACTGGCATATATATGACTGCACACATGGGTAAATGCCAGGTAAGACATGTGCAATGAGTCACAGGCAACGTACATGCGAACAGGACAGACAGTGACGTTCTGTCATGTGTAAACTTGACATACGTATCATACGCTATGCAGATGTCACTAGGAGTCCACAAAAGCACTGTAACTCTGCACTGCAGGTGTAAGCAGTGTTCCAGGGAACCCCAAGCGAACATGCATTGTACAACAAAGAAGGGGTAACACTAACAGTAAGTAACAATGCAAATATGTAGGCACTATCAACATGTACCCAGGAATACACAGCGCAGATGCCCATGGTAGAACTGATATTATGTCATAGTTAATTGTGATTTGGATTACATTGGTACTGCATACATATCAACATGCGCAAACATCCACATTGCATAGTCGTTGTGGGCAACTTGACACCATTATTGTACATGTCCACCATTGCATATCACTACTTGCGTTAGCTTCCTCCTGTGCTACCCATGTATGCGGCTATCTGTTGACATCCTTACCACCGGCATGCAATTATGTGCAGCTGTTACACTTTGGTACATACTATGGGTGCAGATGACAATTCAGGACATTCATACTGTTACTGCATCAGGCATGCTGGGATATACACACAGTCATATCAGCACACTGTACTGTTACCAACATGATACTACTATTACACTTCTATGTAGTCACCCTGTGCATCAGCAACGTGTTTACCTGTTCCCGCAATGATGTTGGGGATTGCAGGAGGCGGCACAGTGTCATCATATGCACAGGGTGTGAATTAGGTATGCCTGAGTCTGCCACTGATACCACCAATTGACATGTGTGTGTATGTGTGTTGGTGAGGGGCAGCAGTACAGGGTGGGGCACTGTTGTTGCAGTGTGTGCGTGTATGTGGTCACCCTAGGTGTTATCATTTCGCATTTGTGTATACACGCACACAGTTCCACTTCATGGCTGCCATATACAGGGGTTTGTGGACAGCCACAGACTGCACCTGGCAGGTCATACAGATCAGTGTCTGTGGGCACAGACACGGTACCTGTGCCTGGCAGGGGTGCTACGGACCGTATCCAGTATTAAGCCAGACTGGGTACTGTCATCAGAAGCGGGAGTGTGTTGACTGGACACAGGTCCCTGTTGGGACTGTCCAGAGCCACGTGCACATGGTCTCCTGGGGCGTTCTGATGACAGCACGGACCCAGCATTGCTGGGGCTACTGCTGGCGCTATGGGGGCGTGCGTGGGCCTGTTGTCATCCGCGCCGACTGCCAGCTGCTGCTGTTGCTGGCATACGGCAACGTCGATGCTGCAAACACCCACCATTGCCCTGGCTCATGGACATTTGGTTGTGGAACTGCTGTAATATGTCCCCACAACGTCTGTCTATGACATCGGTGAAATTACGGATAGCATCCGCGATGTCACGCATACTGTCAGTCATGGCTGTGCGACATGCTCTCAACTCCCTCAGACCCTGTCTGGTGTACCTTTCCATATGCGACTGTGCCTGCATGACAGCCCAAAACATAGCTGAGGTTGACAGACCTCTTTGGGCATGTCTGCCAGAGGCAGTATGCCCACAGATGCTCCCACGAGAACCCATGGGGAACTGTCTGTGTGGTACCATTGCAGGACCCTGCCCATGGTTGCTGTGTGAGGACACATGTGCCACAGGTACCACATTACCCTGGTCAATGCCCTCTGTATCCTGTCCATCATGTAGGGACAATGGTGACAAAGGATGTACTGGCAGGATGACTGTGCACAATGATGGGGTTGACAGCTGGGTACTGTCAATTGGCTGACCAATGGCGGACCCTGACACACCTTCCTGTACCATTACACATATATCATCATTACCAGTACCTGTGGCACCAGATTCAGGTTCCCTGCTGCAGGACACCAAGAGCAGCACCAGAACCTGTGGGAGGAAGACAGGAAACACAGTTTACAGTGTCCACACATTGTTACCAGTGATGCACTTATGCATACATGCACACCTGCACACATGGACACAGGCACACATGCACACATGGACACAGGCACACATGCAGCCATGCACACGTGGACACATGCACACAGGCACACATGCACACATAAACACATGCACACAGGCACACATGCACACATGCACACATGCAGACATACACACCTGGACACATGCACACGTGGACACATGCACACATGCACACGTGGACACATGCACACATGGACACATGCACACATGCACGCAAGCACACGTGGTCACATGCACACATGGACACATGCACACATGCACACATGTGCACGTGGTCACGTGTGCACATGCACACATGCACACATGCACACGTGGACGCAGGCACACATGCACACATGCACACGTGGACACAGGCACACATGCACACATGCACACGTGGTCACATGCACACATGGACACATGCACACATGCACTCATGGGCACAGGCACACCTGCACACATGCACACATGCACACCACGCAGTATACACACAGAGCACTACTGAGTTACACTAGTGTTACTAGCACTATCAGGACTATTATAGGTATTGTTAAACACACTCACCAGCATGGATTGCCTGCCTTGCTGTAACCCCGGAGGGACCTGCAGAAATGATGAGATTAATGTCAGTGGGCACAACTGTTCCATTGATACTGCATATGATACAGTGCAGTAGTACACCAGTTGCCTTTCACACGTCAGCTGCTGATATTGCCAATATCGCACATGCACAATTACATACTATGACAGATACATACCACGGACACACCTTACACATGCATAAACTAACAGTGTACAGAACAGTCAAGTGTACATATGGCATATTACCTGCATGCTCCATGTCGTGCTGCTGTGTGGATCCAGCCTCCATCATGATGCAGGTGTACTGCTGTTGCTGTTCTGGGGCTGGAGCCACAACACTTAGGAGTAGCCCCTCCAGTCTGGTGAGGGGGGGGATGTGTGGCCACCCCACCTCCTGTGGCAACCTGTTGCCTGTGGATATCCGATGCACGCTGATGGACACTTCTGATTAAATCACTGCAGTGATGTCGTACCTGCTCATATGTCCTATTATGCGTGCCAATGTCATTTACCCTACGGACAAGGTCTTGCCACAGTGCAGCCCTCTCCTGCTGATTCTGACTGGTGCGGGAAAACAGTATGTCATACTCCCGCACCAGGCTCTGGTGTATCTCCTCATCTTCTGCTGCAGAGTAGGCGGGATTATGTTGATGCACCATCTCCCTGGAAGAGAACACAAACAGGATATCAGCAGACTATGTCAGCAATATATGGCACACATACTATACATGATACTCATGTGTAGTGATATACTACTACTCCCATATGTTGCATGTGTGTGTGTGTCGTGATGGATACACAAGTACATGGCCAGATATCAGTGCTCAGCCAAAACCTGTGCAACAATACCTGCCACATTCCACACAACATAGTAGCATGCCCCATCGGTCAGCACACACTGACAGGTCCAATGCACAACTTCACTCTGGGGGTTCATCCCAAGGTACTGTATGTGGGACGCCATCCACTAGTGTGATGTGGACACAAGTTACTCGGTCTGGATATACATATCCCACCACCACCACCAGCACAGTAGACTACTTTGATATGTATGTGATTAGACAGTTATTCACTTGTTAGGACTGAGATGGTATCCATGCAGCACACTGGGCCAGTGGAAGCCACAACCCACACTGCTGACCCCTTTGCAAATGTTTACCACGGACATGCCACAGATTGCATGGAACTTGCACACACATTTCTAACCCAGACCCTATGCACAAAGGTTAGGCATCCTGTCCGGTGGACCCCAGACAGAGGTAGATTGTATAACAATAGCAGGAGGCTACTGCAGGACAGAGCACATTCACATTAAGGGATGGCATCTGTGGTCAGCACTGGTACTATGCTACGGTCTCTCATAACAACGGCCACAGCCTACTCTGGGAGGGAAATGGCCACAAACACTATGGATAACCACTAGGCCTTCTTCAGTTATGTTACATATATGGACCAAATGCCTCAGATATGCTCTGCGTTAATACACACCTACTTAACATTCACCAAACACACAGATATTGGCAACATTCTTGCAGACAGGTTCGGTGCATGTATCCCCCCTCCTTCTCCCCCACCAGTTGAAATACTTATCACAGCTGTATGTAACCTCCCTATCATCTCACATGTCCAGGTGAGGGCCGCCTCAGCAAAGCAGAACACACAGCATCACTGTGACCTGATGGTATCCCTGGATGTGTGCTACATGCACTCCAAGAGGACATACAACCACATATAAGACTGATAATGAATCTTGGCCGTACTACAGGATATGTACCTGGACACTGGCATACAGCAACAGTGGTCCCACACCACTAAGGAGGCACCTCTACTGACCCTGGGAACTACCACATCATATGCATAACTGGCCTGGTCTGCTAAGCTATGGAATTATTCAGTATGGGATGCATATGCAGTGATATCGGGTACATGCAGACACTTGTTCCCAGCCAGTTTGCCTTTGTGATGGGCTGATCCTGCCTTTTGAACCTGACTGACCTTTCAAAGCAGTCACTACAGCCATTGCTGAGGGCAACGCACAGACAGCTGCTGCAAGGATCATGCCCTAACACTGATTGACATGTAATGTATAGTCATCCCCTTTTGGTGGAACTACGTACACACAACATATCACATGGACATACCTATAGATACAGACCTATGACACATTTGGAGGGTTCACAGTATGCAGACTATTAACCTGCTACTTTGCATTACCTGTGTTTGTTGCAGCTGGTTGCATTACCACTGCTTCTGCTTCCTGCTGCTACTGTCACTGCTGACAGCTTCGAGTCACAGTGTGTAGCGTGTTTTTTTTTTTTTTTTTTTCTCTGTCTCGGTTTGTCTCTCTCCCTTTGTCTGCTTCCAGACAGTGCAATGAATGTATTGCATGTGTGGAGTGTTAGTACAGGATGCTTTTGTAGGTATCTGCATAGGTCCATGTGATGGCCTCTGCACCAATTGTAAGCCAGCATTTGCTAATTGCATGAGGTCAGTTGTGTACTGATTGCAGTTCTCACTGTGATTTCAGGACAGTGCTATAAAAGGGTATGTGAGATAGGCATTGCCCTTTCTGATTGTAAGGGCAGGGACCATGCTGGTATGCTGTGGACACTGTTCTGTGAGTGTAAAGTTTAGTATCTCTCTCATGATTCAGGCTGTGTTGTAGATTCACATTTCTCCATTCCTCTCTCCTGTTCCCTGTAGTAAGTGTGCATGCACAATGACACCTACAACTATATATATATATATATATATATATATATGTAAATATACATACATTTATATATGTACATTAACTGACATTATTACCTACAAGCTACCAACTAGCATGGCTGTTTCTGTTCACACACTACTATTATGGGAATCCAGTAGTTTTGACAGTAATTCTAAATGACATGCTTTGTGGACTACACATCCTATATTCCCTTTACATTCATCCCTACTATTACATGTTATATTTATTTTAGCACAGTGTTCTTGTATAAGAGTCATGGCTTAGTGGTAGGTCATACAGACTACTGTTTCCAAGGTCCTGGGTTCGGGACTGACAGTGGGATTTCATTTTGCTTTTGAACTGACTACAGGACCTGTCAATCAAAGTGACTAAGGCACTTTTAAGCAGTTGTAACCGGGTTAGCACTGGTTTGCGGGGAGCTCACGCATGCGCACTGGCAGTTAGTTCCACGCACACACGCGCACACCCGCTTACAACCGCTTAACAATGCTTACTCTGGCGCACACCCGCGCTATTTCCTTTGAAAGAAATGAAAATGGGGAGACAGGAAAGTGGTGAAAAAGGGGTCACAAAGAGAGTAAGACAGTAGGGAAACAAGCTTGGGATTTGCAGGAGGGATGTAGGTAAGGCCCATAGCAGCCCATTTCTTCATCAGCAACAGCTGTGCATATGTATGTAATTTGGTGTGACATTTGAAACCTTCCACCCCTGAGAGAGGTGTCAGGACAACAATAATACTTGTTGTACAGCCAATTGTAATTGATAGTTTCCATGTCCAGCAGACATGTGTGCGGAATGGGCAGCTATGTATGGGGCATAATTTTTTTGTGGGTACAGAGTGCCCTTTTTTATTTATTTATTTTTTTCAGGTGAGAGTGGTATGTCAGGTGAAGGAAGTCGGTATAGCTGGGGAGGTAGGTTGGGTAGTTAAACAGACAAGACAAACAAGACGCATACAGGGGCAGTGTATGACACATGTGGGGGGGTTACACAATTGACGGGGACGGACGTTTGGATATCCAGAGCCCATGAGCCCACAGATGGCAACAGTGGAACTGATATCCCCACCCATAGGCAGTTGCCACTTTTCCTTCACTGCCCAGGACGGGTCTGTGCTGGGGGCTGTGTAGGCCGGGCAACAGGCATGCCCGTAAGTTGTGCCACCTGTGCCTCAAGCTGGTGTAGGGGCTCGAGAACAGAGTCCCGGATCTCCCTATGCACCACAGTCCGGACGCTACGGAGGGTGAGTGGTGGTTCTCCTCCGGCCACACTTGCAGAGGGGGGGGTGAGCCCCATCCCCTGCAGCGCTTCCACCCGCAGGTGGCACAGGGCCACCGGAGGAGGGTCCAGACTGGGCACTAGTGCCAGGTGCACTCACCAGCTGAGGTGGGAGAGGTGGGTCCGCTGGAACCCGCCTTCCTTGTCGTCCTATGTTTTGCATTATGTCATGACAGTTTGGGTTAGTGACATATAATACCATTCACAATTAGTTGTAACAGCATGCATTAGTATTCCCATTAACCAAACACCCAGATATTCACACCATTGAACAGCGAGCATAACACATGCATAATTTGAACAGCAATACACAGTCCAACAACATGCAGGGTTGATTGATGGCAACAGGCCATCAGGTTTGGATGTATGAACAGGGCAGATGCATCAACGGACATGCAAATATATATGACCCAACAGGACAAATGTCCAGGGGTGTTAATTGTAATTGCACATACCATTTTCACGTGGAATGGGTTATATGTGGTTATAGGGTGGGGTGAAGCAAATAATATTAACACCTTCGAATACCAGTACATATGCTGTTCATTTCTAATAACTGCACATATATACACACTACTGTTCTAACTACAGTTTCCAATATGATAACTACTTCTACTTGGTGATAGGACTGTTACTGCAACATCAATATACATTTTATTGTTCTTCATACACATTAATATCTAGCTTTGTTCAGCTACATCATCCTGCTACATTTGCTTTATATAGCTATAGACAAGTGTGGATGTTTGGTATATCAGGCAATCATACTATCTGCATATTGCAGATTGAGAGCAACATATCCAGATTTTGGGATACACATTCCAGATTCAGCAACACTTTGAACAGATTTCGCTGTTTGATTTTGATTCTCACATGCATTTCATTCTGTACTGACTGCAGTATACTTTATTCAGGGGTTATTACTACTGTATTGCTGGATTCATGACACTTTCTCACACTCTCTCACTTGTTTTCATTTTACTATTCAGGATGGTACTTACGTCTAGGCTTTATTGACATGTTTTACCTGTAGTTATTACAATCCTTTCCAGCAGTCTCACTTCTGTCATGTTTTAGTATTTCAACAGGGATATATTTCACACATGTGATTTCATCATCTTCTGCAGCTATACTTTTCAGCCTGCTGCAGGTTGTCTACTATTTTCTTACAGGTAGGGCATTTTTATTTCAGAATTTATGTCAGACATTTTCATTTTTCTGTTTGGATTACAGACTGCAACACACTTTTGTAATCAAGCAATACTTGCAAACACTTTCACACTGTTACTTGCACATTTTATTACTTAGTGACTACACTGCACTCTTTTGCTGACTGTCATACTTTTATATTTCTTTACAGTTACTGGTAGTGGATTACTGACCTGCCTGGTGGCGCAACCGCATCAGCCTATTGCCATAGGCTCTGCGGTTCGCAGAACGGACACCTTCAGCTGTAATATAAATGAAGTAATATTGGAATACACATCTCCATAATATCAGCTAGTTTAATTTCTTGCATACATAATTAAATTTAACTTACTCAGTAGTGGGGTGTTGGGCATTTGCCGGGCCTCTTGGATCCAAAGGTTCAATTGGTCCTGCTTGCATCTCTTCAGGTCCGCATGGTGGTGATGGACCTGCTCACCAGTCCTTGGAATCCCTGTGGCACTGGTGAGATCATGAGCCAACCGGTCCCACGCCTCAGCCCTATATGCTCCCCACAGGACCTAGCCCTGCATGAGTTGGCCCTCATGATTGTGGACTAGGAGCCAGACCATGTACCTGGACTCCTCAATGCCCCACCTCTGTGCTCAAAAGCAACTACCCTCACCTACTCCTGTCATTCTGGCTGCAAGTCAGTTCTACAATCGTTTATGCTGTGTATTCCCGCCTATGGGGCTTATATAGTCCGTTTTTCCCGCACATATCTGTGATTGGCCAATTTGGAATTGTATCAACTTCACTAAACCTGCATTGTCATGCTCCAGTTTGTATTCATTCCTATATATTAGCTATTATTGCATTTATAGGTACTGCTGTCATGGCTTAGTGGTTCAGTACCTTGACTATGGTGTATAGCATCCTGGGTAAAAACCTGGCCACTACTGACTGTCTAGACAAGCTGAGGGTTGTGTCTGTGTAAAGGCTGTTTTGATACGGCTCGCTCAACGTTGCCCGTCGGTTAGCTTGTTTGCGCAGTGCGCAGCTCCGCGCAAACAGGGTACGCTGGTTTAAGCCTCATTTGGCTATCAGCATGCATATTACACTCAGCTCAGTTAGGGGCACATAGATTTAGCGTGTTAAACCACTGCTCAGCTACAGGCACTCATTTTGCACCAGTTAAACCACTGCTCACCTAAGGGCAGATGCACTCACCCTGTTAAACTGTAGCTCAGCTATGGGCAAATCTGGCATTTTTTATTGTTTTGTTACCTCACATTTCTTCCATATAAATGGGCTATTTCATTACATTTTACATAAAATGTGGTTTTATGTGTACATATTTGTCAGGGACTTGTTTCGTGCTTATTTTGCTAAAAATAAAAATTGGTGTTGTGGGGGCTCGAACCATGAATGCCTGCTCTTCAGCCAACATCTCTGCTGCTACGCTATTGCTTCTTGGCTTACTTTGCATATTTAGTTCTTATATGCTTTCCCACTGACTGCTAACTGTAGCTGCGCTACGGGAGCGCCCGCTCAAACGAGCGCACTCACGGTTAAATATCTTTACAATTTAAAAAAAAAGTATGAGATGTTCATTTTCACATTTTATGTTCGTAGTCTGTGGGGGCATGTGTTGTGTTGTGTTTATTCACATTTCCATGGACTCTGTCGTGGGTGTTTACTTTGGGCACTTTTACCCTTCTGGGGGCTTGTCCGCTTACAGGGCTCTGCCTACGGACACGCCCCCTATTGTCTTACACGGACCGCATTAGCCTTAGGTGTGATTCAGCATGCTCTCATGAATATGCAGAGCATGCTGACATCACTCCGTTTAACTGCAGCCTCCGTGTATGAGTTATAACTCTTACACGGAGGCTTCGTGAATCCTGCCCAAAGTTTTTTTTTCTCTCCTCAACCCCTGAACATTTTTAGGGAGTGTTCAATTTTGTTTCTAGTGTCTGGTAGTCAGTGTTTTGTCCAGATCACAAAGTCAACTGGCTAATGTTCTATGTGAGGGGATCACTTAAGCTGTGTTTAACATGGTTTACTATTGAAATGTCACCATGCACTTGCACGGCTATGAAGTATTCGAGCTACAGATGTTCGAATACTTCATATGTGTGCAGGTTACATGAGCAAACATTATATTTGCGAATGGACTGTGCATTTGCAAATATAATGTTCAATTATGTACAGGGATTGTGGTACAGTGCGGTTAGGGAAATACATCCCTTTCCTCACTGTAGTACGATCTTGGAGTTGAAATATTAAGTTAGGGGAGTGCAGGGCGGCAAGCCCCCCTGCATAAATGGGATGTTAAGTGTAGGGATTAGGGACATTTTTGGCATTAACAGCTGTTTTTCGACAATAAGGCCATTAGGTTATTTGCACTTTCGGCGAAACAATTCACTGTTTAGTAGTTGTTGTCTTTCAGCTTTTCCCGGTTAGGGGTCGCCACAGCGAAACTCAGGTCCACTAATGATTGGCAGTAGATTTTGACAAACGCCGAGGTGCCAGCTCGATGTTCAACCTTCAACGAAGGCACACCCATTTGCGCATGTCTTTCGAACGCCCACCCAACCGCGGGGAGGACATGCAGACTTCACACAAAAGGAGCTCCAGCCGAGAATCGAATGGGAGAACCTCTTGTTTTGAGGCAACAATGCTACCGCTGCACCACTGTGGAAGTATAGTACCTTTTTTTTAAATTTTCGATATTTCAATAGTAAACTGTTTAACATTGCCTGTTTACTGTTCACTGTGGAGCATATTTTTGATTTTATGATTGCATTTAGAACATATCTTTGATAATTTTGGGGTTGTCAGGGAGGAGTTTATGATGATAGTTGGCACAGTGGAGAGAGCGTAGCAATGTTAGTGCTAAATTTGTCAGTAAGTGTATTCACGATACCTCCTAGTCAATAAATGGTAGTGCATTAGAGTCCTAATATAGATAAAGAAGGTTTTATAATTATCTTGGCTCTAGATTGCAATATTTAGTTCATACGTGGACCTGTAGGATTTGATCTTATATCTGTGATTTTTGTAGACTTTTCTAAGACTATCATTAGAGTAGGGGAATTTATATTTGTGTCTAAGGCCAGAAGTTCCTCCTTTTTATAATGTTGGCTAGTTTAGTTATGGCAAGGCTGTAAGAAACTATGCAGGACTAGTCATTTCTTGATGTAATTGTGGTGGATGATGATGGATGCTTCAGTGTAAGAATTCAACTCAGAGTTAGATGTACAGGTGTCTGTCTCAGTAATCAGGTTCCAAGGGGGAGAACTCTTAACCTTACTAATGTCTTGTGAGAGGGTAAGGAGACTGGCTTTAGAGAAATCTTTGAAAACAGCAGCATTTGTTGTGGATTTTCATATAGTTCTAAGACAAAATATACTAACCAGATGGTCTGATTTGACCAAAGCTGGGGACACTCTGGGTGTGGAGCAAAAGGGTATAATATGAGTTACAATGAGGTTGAGGTATGAGTGGTCACTAATTGGCTCAGGGAGGTGAAGTTTATAAGTATAAAAAAAATTGGGGGCATTTGTTGTTTGTGGTATTGCTGTGCAAATTAATAAAATAACTAGTTGAAGTCACTCCCAATAAAGGTGCTTGGTTCAATGGTTAGGACCTCATATTGGTTTAGTTAAGCTTTGTGGGCAGTGGAGGACATAGATGGAGTACAACAACTTGCTGTAATATAATAATTTGATTTTTTACTGTTACGAAAATCTCACACATTTGGTGTTATTTTCATATGAGATTTGCCATGAATTAATGAGGTTACTGATAAATACCAATACACTTCCACTATTGTTAGAAGGTTTGAATGAAAAATAGGCACTAAACAAAGGGTAAGGGCGTATTTTTCACTAAAACTGAATTTCAGTGATTAAACAAATATGCATGTACTCAATAGTCATAAATGTTTCAAACTCAATTACTTTATTGTTTTGAGTTATTGGCTTGGAAAGAGTCACATTCAAGCAGACCTGATCCAAATTTGTTAACTTAGAAGGGCTATAGGACTGACTTTGCTTAAAGAAGGTACTATGAGGTAGAAAATAGTTTTAGGAAATATGTCTAAGCCCTGCAGAGAGAAGCTCAGATCATTCCAGGCAAAGCAGGTAGGACTGCTGACCATTTCCTCCAAAGCTGACACACATAGATCCCCATTGAATGGTACCAGTTATATAGCTAATTACTGAAATCAGTTACTTTCTTTTTGCAGTTTGGTATCATTCAGAATGCTAGCAAGATACTATACAGGTTTAGCAATTTCCCAGGCAATGTGACATGTACATAATTAGAAGACAGAGACCTAAGGGCCCTTGTGACTTCACAGATCCTAGCCACCAAGGAGACAGTTAACCATGACTTTGTCCTTACACAGTCTATGTGACACTTCTGTATGGTTAATAACCAAGTCACCTACCACAAGAACTTTGCCATGGGTTGTGGCATGATCTGATGACCTTGTAGCCTTGGGCAAGTCACTCAGGTTGGGGGTATGTGGAGGATGTAGGTATGAGGGTAATGTGCAGATTTGATGAAAGTTGGTGAGGAAACAGAGGTATGGTTGATATGGCTGAGGTCTGCATCTGTTTGTGCATTTGTTAGGAGAATTAGGTAAGGATTTCTTCAGAACCTCTGTATATGTAGGGCTTACTGTAGTGTCTGGTAGCAGTGAAATAGGGGAACGCAGTACACTGACTTATAGATACATCTAAGTTGTGTAGATGCATCGACCCATACTTGATGGTCTATGTGTATGCCAGCAGTTAGTGGTTATGTACTTACACAAGGCTGGTGCTACACTGCCTCAAAGTGTCCAATGCTAGGGTTCTGGCAGCAAATAAAGTGAGAACAGGCTACTGCAACTTGAAACAGAGATAAGATGCTGTGCCGGAGTAGTTATGTGTTCAAAGTCTAGAGATAGAGATATGGGAGTACGTTATGTGGAGTATGAGCAGATATACGCTTGGCAGGGACAGTAGGAATTATTCACAGGAATGAAGTATAAAAACAGGCAACAGGCCAGATGACAGGAACTTCTCATGTAAACTAAGCATGCAATTGTGCAGATATAGACATGATGAGATCAGTCCCACTCTGCAATAAAAAAAATTGTCCAATGTATCAAAAGACCGAGTAGTAATGAGTAAAAAGAGCAATTTTTTATTATAGTGAGATATAAGGAACAGGTTCAGATGCCACAATAAGAGCAAATATATAGCATGATATAAAAAGTAAGCTCAGTGTTACATCAGATGAGAAGTAATGTCTCTCCATGAGGGGTAATGGGTATGATGTAGATGACAATGCCACAAGAGGTGGTATGGATGCAACTCTCAATTGTCTAGATTTTTGCAGAATATCCAGAATTTTTACATATATTTTCAATCTGTCCCTTATAAAATCTTGGTTTTCTGGTAAATCATTGATAAATCATTGAGGATTGAAGTAAAAAAATAATGACAGAGATTTGAGTTTTAGACTTCACACTTTTCAGAAAATGCAAGCTAATGCAAAACCTGTTATTATATTAACATTCTAAGTTTGCAAGAGCGGTATTTAAAAATTGTCCCTATTTGTGGTGCTTTGTCCCCTGATTATTTATGTTTTTTTGTCCAGATTTCATGCTTAAAGAAGTTGAGAGGTATGGGTGTAGACACCAGTTCTTTTAGTCCACCACAGCGGCCACATTCGTGCAGTGTGAAAGTTTAGTGCGTAGCTGATAGCTGACATATACTGGTAATGGTATTTGTGTACATATACACTATGACACTTTTCACTTTCAGGTGCTCTGTCCACTTCAGGCATTCAAGAAAGTTGCCACTATTTTGCATGGTAAGTGCATAAACCATCTGTTTATAGATAAACCATTTTAATTTCAAAGGTCTCATTCACCAGGTCATCACTTATTCCTTCACAGAGTAATCACCAGAATCAAACCCTTCCATTGAGCCAGCACAGCAGGGTGATGTTGACAGCAGAGTGGTTGTTGACAATGGAACATAACTCTTGCATTCATGTCACAGCCTGAGGACAGTGACACACAGATGTAAAGTTTGCAGGCAGGACCCTCAACCCCAGAGCAGGTTAATCACTCTATAGACAGTCATATGGGATCATATAATCAGCAGAATGAGGATATAACATTACAACCATGAAAGAAGGAAGACCAGCATGTAGCTCAACAACAGCCTCTTGTGAACAATCTGATGACATACTTGCCAGCATTTCAGAGATGGCAGCACCCACTGTCCCACTTTGAGAAGAGGTGCCAGGTGAAGACATAACTCACAGCTAGCTTCAGAGACATACAAGGTCTTGGATGCCCAATAGATGATGTGCTGAGATATTGTTCAGGTACAGGCCACTGCTAGAGAGAGTCAAGTGGAGATGGTTAGAGTATTGCAGGGTATGCATGAGGAATTTCATCAGTATATGGGAATGGTGGAGGCTTGAGTCAGTGCCATGATGATCCTTGTGCAGTATGGTAGCACACTCAGCATCCATGTCTGCTTCCATGAGCTCAGTAATAGATACTTAACAGTGACATGTAAGAACCACAGCTAGATGTGGACTGGAGACTGTCTGTGCACATGGGGACACAGTAGGCCAAACTCCATGTGATTCTCAAGAAAGTGCTGCGAAGGGTACAGGTGACATAACCCAATGGAAGGCAGGCAAGTCCTCTCAGCCTTCCACAATGCTTGGTAGAACTTTACAGTTGAGGTCCTGGTCATACAGCACTGTCAGATCACTGTGTATCAGTTTACCTGCATACTGCAGATCATACCATCTCAACAATTCAGCATCAATCTCACATGCTAGTACTTGCTCATGAACAGTGGTACCTTCTCCCACACTGTCCTTGGGGGGGACATTGTCTATGACACACTAGGCAGGCAGCAAGTAAAAGTTGCACAAACTTCAATTTTTATGCATGGATATCAATGTATAACTATTTACAACATCTGATAAATATTGATGATACCATGAAAAAGTAAGACAAAAAATAGGGGTTACCATTTTTTGGTTGTGTGAACTGTTCTTTACAGTAATATTGTGTGGTTAGTGCAGGGTGTGGAGCTCTGCATGTGCTACTATGTGCCAGTGAAACTAGTACTATTGCCACTTGACCCTCAGCACTGCATAAATGACGAGTAGTATTAATTATGATGACATAAGTATTTGTATCTATAACTTGAAGTGATTATTCTGATGTTCAGTCTAAAGTGATCATGCACCACACAGCAATTGCCAAAGGTACACATGTAGTAGACCTATTAACTGAAGTATAATCAATGGTCAGTAAAGTAAAGCAAAACATGAGTACCCACCCGATAGTCATTTTGCAAAGAAATTAAATTGGCCATTGTTATATTTGAAAAACAGTAAAGAGACACCAGAACATACAGGACATCTAATACAACTTTCCTTTCAGCTAACAGTGAGATCATTGTAATCTCTCAAGTGAGAAATTGCACCTATAAGTGCTGTAGTAGACATTCACTTCAGTTGCTACTTGCAGTCCTCCCTAGACATCTGTCAGAGAATGAGCATTCCCACTATACCACTGCTACTCCTGAAAACTATTTCTGCATAAATCTGCATTAGCAGAATATATAATTCTGTTCCAGTAAACAAAACACATAACATAAACAAGTAACTCTTATCCAACAATTTTCTTTACCCTTCACCATTAATCGCGCAGTCTGCATCTGATAATTGCATATCAGAGTGAAGATATGCTGTCACTAAACAAAACACATGAAGCAAGCAACAAATTCTCTGGTAGAAAAATAAAAAGTGCCTTAATTTTAATGCCTGATGTATAGTGACAGTAGGCCATACTCCACACAGCACAGCCCACACATAACACTGAATACATCAAGTATTATGTGTGTGATTTGTTTACTAAATGAAGCACTGCCTTGATGTAATGACACATAGTTATGGACTAAATGCCACTTCTGCAGCTACATGGCATGCATGAGCCTGCTGCATGGGTTGATGAACTACTGCCACTAGCTGGACACTGTCTTTACCAGCAGTGATAGAATGAGCAATAGTGTGAGCTGCACTGCCGTCATGGGGCACTTGAGCACCAGACTAAAGCATGATCCTGTTGTGCAGAATGAAATGAGCCGTAAACATCCTAACTATAGTAACATGGTCATACTGAAGGGCACCCCCAAATTCATCCTGGTAACAATAACAGGATTTCAGCAGGGTAAACACACAGACATCAACAGTCCATGTATGGGAAGGAATGGTGTTGAAGCAATCTTCAGAAGCTGTCCTAAGGTTATGGACTAGTGTCATCAGCCAGCATTCAACTGAGTAGCCCGCAACACCTACAAAAGAAAAAAGAAGGTACATAACAAAGTAAAGGGGGTGGCCCTAAACAATACATTTCCAGACTATAGCTACAGAGATTACTATGAATAGGAAAACTTTACTCCTACAAACAAGGTGAACATGAGGTATCCTACAATGCAGCCAGAGGTGGTTGAATTGAGCTTGTGTGTCAGAATTGAAAGATTATGGCCACAGCCTGGATGCTGGGCCAACGCATTGATGATGCATCTCAGTGCATCATACAATACCTGACAGTTGAAAGAATAGTAGTTTGTACTGTTCTGGTACTACTCCCCCCCCATGGTCCAGATGGGGCCCTAAATGGGAACATGGGTACAGGCTGTCACACCAAGCACCTCATGAAATTATGCTACTCCAGAGAAGGCATGCAGGGTTCTGCCTCAGTCCTGATGTAACACTGACAGTTAAATATACTTATCTATCTGAGTCAAGGTTATTGAAGAACTGCTGAAGTATCTTCATGGTAAAGAAATACCCAGTGTGTCCACAGTTTGTCTCTGAAATGTCCTAGTGGCAAGTGTAGTAAGGAGTGGACCTACTCTGGTTTCAACAGGCGTAAGAATGCTATGCATACCCCACTTCTCTTCTGTATACAAACTCAACAAAGCATTTACTGTATTGCTGTCCACTCTAAATCCATCAAGAATTTCCTGGTTAGCAAGGTTAACATGAATAAGTCTTTGCCTATGTTAGCACCTCCTCAGACAGCAAATGCAGCTGGGCAACTGGGGTTTTCGTACAGCCAAGATAAGTAGCTGATATCAGAGAATAGCCAGGCTGGCAGCTATAGCAAGCACCTTCGCCAATTGCAAAGTAGATAGAAAAATTACAACTTCACCTTTTATAACGCATATGTGCATTGTGAAAAAGACCATAAAAAAACAACTAAATCGCACACAGATGGGAAACTATCAATTTGTTCTTCACAAAAAAAAATGTAGGCATTCCTTTAACATGTTATAACAGTCTCATATATGTAAGATTTTTGTAAGCTTGCTAAATAAACTGTCTACACCTAAGCTCCTCCACTATCTATGAAACATGTCGAACCTGCACTTAGGAACAGTAACTATGAATGCCACAGTGAATTAAAAACACATATGTTTTTACTTTCTGAAAGTAAATTTCAGAACCTAGACTCACACTTTAGAAAATGGCAACTGAAAACTATGATGACCCACCATTTGTTTATATATAGTCATTATCTTATAAGTACACAAGCAGAAATGGGTCATGCTTGTTCTGTCAAGCATTTTTAAAATCCTTGCAATGTTTTAACATGTACAGTGACAGATTAGTTATTAAAAGGAAGGTTAACACCTTTTTGTTTAAAAAGCTGAATATTTAGCAAAATGAACAATGCTGACAGTTATTTTCATTAACCAATTTGCTGAATACAGTCTCTGCAATGAAGATTAAACTGCATTCCATTTGTTACGCTATGTCTGTTGAAAGAGAATGTCCTAGGCACAATATTTCTGGCATCTAATGTTATTCTCTACCAGTCTTGCAAAGAATGATGAGGCAGAAAAACATTCCAATTATTTTAACAGAATATACTTGGGCAGATCCTTTAAACTTAAGGATGAGCAATGTTTGTTTATACTGACATTTCATCTCATGCTGAATGGGTGTAATATTAAGCACAAAGTGTGACTTTAAAAGAATGTCTTTCTTAACATTTTATACAAGCAGATGAGCTATGCAAGAGTAATTTGAAAAGCAGGTTAACATTATTACAACTGTCATGTCGTGGATGCATGCTGTGTTAGGCCAAATAGCAATCATTTAATTTTCCACTGACGAGGTAGCAGTTCCCAGTCAGCAACTCCTATTAAAAGTGGCTGCTGTTTTCCTTTTATGTAAAATTTACAAAACATTTCATAACTATTTTATTACTTATATATAAACTGCATTTTGACCTTAAGACAAAAAGTCCATGATATAATTATCACTGATATCAGAGTATCATCTGCAAGGTTGCATTGTATGTTGTCCATTTTCCAGAATAGCCAGTTATCCATTAGTTTCAATATAACTAAGATTAAAAGAAGCTCTAATGTGTACCAGAATTTCCTTTGTGCTGAGATAATTCTCGCTCTTCATTCAGTAGGAAGCCAAAATAAAAGTCTGAATGGTTCCATGTGCTCAGAAGTACCTCTCTTTTTTAAGCAGAATTACTTTAAACTTCCACATGAAAGCACATGAAAAAAAAACCTTCTAATATCAGAGAATTAAAAAGTACAGATTTCAAAAGAAGTAAGAATGTATTAAGTATTAACTTAAAATTATGAAAAGTTGTTTAAAAAAAAAAAACAATATTTACCTTAATATGAAAAGGTCAGTCTTGTGCAGGTTCAAACATAACTGAATTTGAGTGAACCCTTTTCTTTGGTTCTTCCAAATTTATACCTCTGTATCACACACATAAGGTTGCAGGTGAGACCACTGCATCATCTTTGTAAGTTCCATTAAAATGTGCAAAACGTGGGATGAAAAACAAAGTAAGAGACATCTTTTTTGAAACTCAAGTGCTTGGACCCTGGAGTTCCAAACAACATATAGAAAAACTGTAATTCTACTAAATTATGAAGACATTAGAGAAGGGAGAAAAGGAAGTATGCATGTGTTTTACTGTGAAATTTGATGTTTTTCTATGTAATAGTGTCCTTAAGGTTGATTGCATTATACTGCAGTAGGATGTAGATGAGGCTGACTCACAACAGAGGATACAGAAAGCCTCCTACCTCACAAAGCACTACTTTTGGACCAATGTCCATCTGTGATCCTCCATTCACTAAAGTGCAAATATACAAAGCCATGTTCAGAAATATGTCCTTGTTCCATTTGTTCTTTTAACATGCATAGCACTATATAGCCAGACATTTGCAAAGGCTTGACTAAAACCCAAACAAAATTGGAAAAGGTATCAGGCATATCTGTCATGCAAAAGCGTGTGGGCGCGCATGTGTGTGTGTGTGTGTGTGTGTGTGTGTGTGTGTGTGTGTGTGTGTACTTTTAATATATATATATATATATATATATATATATATATATATATATATATATATAATATATATGGATTCACTTTATATCCTCAAAATAATGAAATATCGAAATTCAGTATTTCGAAGTTATAAAGTCAAATTTTTGAAACCATGAAAACTCAGAACCGCGGAGATTTTGAATTTCATGCTTGTACTGCACACACGTGCGCACACACACACACACACACACACACACACCCACACACACACACACACACACACACACACACACACACACACACAAAAAAACATCCTCCCCACACACAAACACAAGCTCTCTGCTACATAAAAGCTGCACCCCCACACCCCCCTACTTAAATATTGTCACTCTGAGGTCGCATTTCACACAAGCACACACAAAACACCACCACATAAACTACATTCTCCTCGCACACACACATCACAGCAACAAAACACACTGACACACACCACAGCCCCTACCCAAAACCCTTAACACAAACACACACACACACACACACACACACACACACACACACACACACACACACACACACATACTTACCTGAATCCATAACAACAGCGAAACCTCAGAAGCAAAATTCAAAACCGCTGGTAGTCGAGGTTTTGAATTTTGTGCTTCAGAGCTTTTGTTGTTCTCAGGATTCCACTTTATGGGCTCGAAATACTGAATTTTGATATTTCAGTATTTCAAGCTTCTAAAGTGAATCTATATATATATATATATATATATATATATATATATATATATATATATTAGATAGAGATCAGTTAAAGAGTTGCAGTGATTTTGGCAATGATTATTAAATGAGTGCTTCAGTATGTTCTAAATATTCCCCAGTATCTCAGAATAAGTGCCTCTGGAGAGACTTTGAAAATGAGAGTGTTAATGCAGAATTGATCAAAGCTTCAAGCAGTCTCTCAACTGTATCTATTTTGGAGGAACATTCTTATTTTTACCCCTGATTTACCCCTGCACAGGCTGTCCTTTTTTTGGATGTATTTCCCTGTTTTCAGGCTTGATTTAATACTTGATAGGTTCATAGGTTATTACTAAGCTAATGACTCCAGGGGGCTGTTTTAAGCCTTGCCATGTTTCCCAAATGCATGTCAAGTTTTGACATTACAGTGTTATTTTAAGGGGTATATCTAGGCTTTGGCATTGTTGGTCAAGTATTCATAGGCTGCTTCTGTCTACTCAAGATATAGGGGCCAGAACAGGGGTAAATTTCTGATTCTCCTTCCACTGGTCCAAGTTATACCGACCAGCGGATGGACTCTGCTTTAATTGGATAGGAAGTATGTCCCATAAAAGAGGTAGACTGCGGGATACATACCTGTCCCTAAAAAATGTCCTAATTATGTTGCAGACTAGGTTTAGGTTCCTAGATTAGATAATTCTGATGCTAGCTGTTTTACAAATGTGTAACAGGTCTATCAAAATGGGATCAGTGGATGCTTTGTAGGCCAAACATAGACTACCTCTCAGCATTCTCTAGGAGACTGAGTATAAAGATAAGATTGAGCTGGGCTACATAGGACATGTTGTTTTAGACATATATTGTTTTTGTGAGGAAATTCTGTGGTAGTTCCAGGTGTTCACATACTTTTTCTAAATCCCTGTTATTACATGTGATTTTTAAAGCTGTTTAGCATAGAAAAAAACACAGTACATAACCAATATATTAGTGCCAACAATAATTTAAAGAAGGAGGACATATATCTTACATTTCCTTTTTTCAAAAGCAAAAATAAATGAAGGTGTATGGTAGAAGTGCTATCCAGCACATTAAAGTGTACAGATGTTGCCTATATCTGCTTATAACGTTTAGGAACATGTAGCCTAAAATTTGGACATCTAATTAGTACAAAATTTGGATACCAAATAGCACATAACTCTTCATGATTCCAGTAGGAATGTGAGATACTACTCAGAAATGCATGTTTTAAAAGGGAGAATGGCATACAGTGGATATAAAAAGTGTACACATGCCTGTTAAAATGCCAGTTTTTTGTGATATAATAAATGAGACCACAATAAATCATTTTAAAACTTATCCCACCTTTAATGTGACCTATAACCTGTACAATTCAATTGAAAAACAAACAAATATGTTAGGGGGAACAAATATAAAAAAAATGTACAATAAGCTGGTTGCATAAGTGTGCACACCCTTAAACTAATATTTTGTTGAATCGCCTTTTGATTTAATTACAGCATTCAGTCTTCTTGGGTACATACCTACCATCAATTAAAGAGACTCTGATTAACCCCAAATAAAGTTCAGCTGTCCTAGTAGGATTTTCCTGACATTTACTCAGTTGCCTGCTACAGCAAAAGCCATGGTTCACAGAGAGCTTACAAAGCATCAACGGGATCTCATTGTTGAAAGGTATCAGTCAGGAGCAGGGTACAAAAAAAATTCCACAGCATTGGATATACCATGGAACACAGTGAAGACAGTCATCAAAAAGTGGAGAAAATATGGAACAACAGTGATGTTGCAAAGAACTGGAAATCCCTCCAAAATTGATGAACAGACAAGATGAAAACTGGTCAGGTAGGCTGCCAAGGGACCTACAGAAAGACTGAAGGAGATGCAGGAATTTCTGGCAAGTACTGGTTGTGTACTACATGTGACAACAATCTCCCATATTCTCCATATGCCTGGACTATGGGATAGGGTTGCAAGACGGAAGCATTTTCTTAAACAGAAAAACATCCATGCCCAGCTAAAATTTGCAAAACAATACATCAAGTACCCCAAAAGCATGTGGGAAAATGTGTTATGATCGGATGAGACCAAGGTTGAAATTTTTGGCCACAATTCCAAAAGGTATGTTTGGCACAAAAACAACACTTTTCATCACCAAAAGAATATCATCCCCACAGTGAAGCATGGTGGTGGCAGAATCATGCTTTGTGGTTGCTTTTCTTCAACTAGAACTAGGGCTTTAGTCAAGGTGGAGGGAATTATGAACAGTTCCAAATACCAGTCATGTTTGACCCAAAACCTTCAGGCATCTGCTAGAAAGCTGAAGATGAAGAGGAATTTCACCTTTAAGCACAACAATGACCCCATGCATACATCCAAATCAACAAAAAATGGCTTCACCTGAAGAAAATTAAAGTTTTGGAATGGCCCAGCTGGAGCCCAAACCTAAATCCAATAGAAATTCTGTGGGGTGACCTGAAGAGGGCTATGCCCAAGAGATGCCCTCACAATCCGACAGATTTGGAGTGCTTTAGCAAGGAAGAGTGGGCAAATATTGTCAAGTCAAGATGTGCCATGTTGATAGACTCTTACCCAAGAAGACTTAATGCTGTAATTAAATCAAAACGTGCCTCAACAAATTATTAGTTTAAGGGTGTGCACTCTTATGCAATCAGCTTATTGTGTGTTTTTTATTTATTTTTTCCTCTAACAGATTTGTTTGTTTTTCAATTGAACTGTACAGGTTATAAGTCACATTAAAGGCGGGAAAAGTTTTGAAATGATTTATTATGGTCTCATTTTTTTATATCACAAAACCCTGGCATTTTAAAGGGGTGTGTACACTTTTTATATCCACTGTATGTCATTCTCCCTTTTAAAAACATGCATTTCGGAGTAGTATCTCACATTCCTACTGGAATCACGAAGAGTTATGTACTATTTGATATCCAAATTTTGAACTAATTAGATGTCCAAATTTTAGTCTACATGTTCCTCCATTTCAGTGGCCTTTGTTCCTATTTTCAATGACTGCAGGGTGACAGGTATGAGTTGTAAGATAACACTGTATATCATTGTAAACACATCTGAACACATTTTCTAGCTGGATTTTAATATGCACATGCTAGTGTACCCCTACAGGGATATGCTGAGCAAATTAAGTTTCAGTCAGTGGCAGGCTTGGTAGCAAAATATTAGCTCAAAATAGGTATCCCTTTGCAAATTGTAGAAAATGCCTAAACAATGAAATATGTATCTGAAACTGAAGTGAGTGCAATGATAGTGAACATGAGAGTGGAATGGAATTGCTCCCAGTGAAGCTACATCATTGTCCATATGGCCAACATATAGATTGCTTGCAGCATTGGGACTCACAACACCCCTGGATAGTCCATTATATCCCTGTAATCCCCACCATGTTGGACGTTATTTATTGAATATTGGGTGTCTTATTTCTCATTAGATGAGTGACCCTTCTCTAGGTCCATTTATATGTTAACCTAACCATATGTCTCTTCTTTAGTAGACTATTAATCATCTGAGATTTTGTTTCTCATTTTGTATTCTCTTTCTGCAAGGTGAAAATAACAAGTTCAAAGTTTCTGTTTTCTGTTCTTATTTTGCTGTCATAATTGATCATATCTACTCTTCAAATGTCATTAGAACTCCTCCTGTCCTTCCTTAATTTTTTAAAGAAAGAGAGTCAATGAGCCATTAAGAAAGCCAGGTTAAAGACATGCAGCCAGTGTTATCCTTTGTTAAAACAGGACCATAACAGAAATGTAAGAAAGGGTTGTTTAAAAAGTAGGTAGCAGTATCATTAGATTTTGCTTCAGTTATTTTTGAATTCTAAGGTGAATTCCTTCTGACACACTGCTTGTATGTCTTGAATGTCAAAATATTTTAAAACTCTTTTCGTCTATATGCCAAATACAGAACCTACAGCAGAACTTTTTCACTTTTCAAACATGGTTATTCATCTCATTTCATTGCCAGCGTCATCTGTAATAGCACATTGAGTTATTTCGAAACGATCTCTGATGTCACCTGCAAGGAATATTCAAAGCCTAAGCTGCAATCTAATGTGAATGCTAAATTGGAAGAGATTACAGTTACAGGTAGACTTGTACAGTATTAAATAGAAATGTAATTTTAAAAGTGTATGAAACCGGCTGAAGCCTGCAAAAAAAATAGTATATAATCTTTCAGTATTTATGTCTATCCTCTTTAAAGGAGAACTACACAAGAAGCAAACAATTGCCACCTCACTGTGCTTCTTTGCTTTTAATATTCTATAGGTTTTCCTGGATTATTTGATGCTAAACTACTTCACTGGATCATCAGATCATAGGAGGTTACTAGGCTAATGGCCCCAAGGCCCTTACAAGCCTAGCCAAGGTCAATCTGTGTTCCCAGGGGTGTCTGGTTCAAGAAGGCACTAAAATCAGTACCTATTGCATCTGTCCAAGATGGACACAGGTGGAACCCCTGCATAAATTTCTGGTTACCCATCCAACCATCCAAATTGCACTTAAATAGGGTCAACAAGGGACTTTGTTTAACATGACTAGGAAACTTGTTCCAAAGGTGCGGCAACCTCTGTGAGACAAATCCATCTCTCCATCAAGTTCTATTGATATCACATACTGGGTTAAGGTCCTTTGAGTGAGTAGCCCATGTGTCATTTGATATGTGAATGTGCAGCATTTCCACTAAAAGTGGGTCAGAGATTGCTCTATATGCAAGGCAAAGGTACCCCCTAAGCAGCCTGTACAACACAGAGTAAAGTGACAATGATTTCAGTTTGTCTATATAAAACAGCTCATGAAGACCCTGAATTTTCTTCATATGGAAACTTTGTGGTCTCTTCAATTGCTGCAGGTGTTTGGAATGGAACATATTAAAGAGAGCATTGTACTCTATTACTGGCCTGATGAGGGAAGAGTACTGGGTGGCTATAAGCTTTTTTTTCTGGAATGTCTTTAACTATGAGATGAGCAATATAAAATGCCCTTCTTACCACTATGGAGACATGGTGATCGAATTTAAGGTTGCTGTCAACTTGTTTGCCCGGTTCTCTGACCCCTGACAGTGTGCTTTGGGTATTGCTAGTGATGTTGTAGTTTTCAGGTACATAACCCTTGACGAATAGGATGATAATGCATTTTTTTTAATTAAGTTTAAGACCGTGACTTTGACACCAGTCATTCGTCTGCATAGGCCCTTCTTGCATGATGTTGGCATCACTAGAGGTTTCAATGAACACACCCAGTTTGCAGTCATCATCAAACTTTGTCAGCCACAGACCTTTAGTTTTAGCCTGTACTTCAGAGGAGTAGATTCCAATCAGTAGGGATCCCAGAACTGATCACTGTGGAACACCACTGGTTATGGGTTTTCTGGAGGATGTCCAGTCCCATATTTTGACCATATGTGTTCTATCAATGAGCCAGTTAACAAACTGCCTGTCAGTATATGTGTTGATACCCAGCTGGGTGAGTTTATCAATGATGCCTGAATGGGTGATTGAGTCAAAGGCCTTGGATAAGTCTTGGTAGGCCATAGGCACAGATTTGCCTATGTCTAGGGGCATACCTCTCACCTCTCAACCTTGAAACATCAAAAATCTGGACAAGGCCCATGAAAAATAGGTACAAATCTGTATGCCATTTAACATAAAATTTGCATACATAATTATGCAACCCTGCCCACTCCAGTAGAATTGTGGGATACAAACTTTCATGCAAACTGAAGAACAGAAAACCAAAATATGGCACCAGAGTCCCCCTGCAGCCATTCCAATGTACCATTACCTGGCTATTTTGCCCCATTTACCATAAACACTAATGTGTGCATACTGCTTTACTTCTACAATAATTATTTGGATTTTATTTTTACAGTTTACAGCACAATGCACAAACACCAATAGACATATGTTAAACAAAGCAATACTGTCTCACAATGAAAATAGACTTGGCATTAAAACTTCTCTGCCCTTGAAACTCACATTCATTAAAATAGCATTGAAACCTACACCAAATCCAAAGAAAATGCATCTGGCCAGTGGTGGATAAAGATTATCTTTGGGTTGTTTTCAAATCACTGGCCCCTTGCACACAAAACAAGAAACATACATGTGTTCTTTGATACACCTTCCTGACTTTAGTAAATTATACTCCTTGTATAATACAGCACACTTGTTAGATAGAGCACATTTTAAATTTATTGTTTGAACATTTTTTCATTAGGCAATGAAACGAAATGCATGAAACAGTAATGACAAAACTGCCTGATTCAGAACATTTCCATCATAAAAGTCTACTTACGCACACACACACAATATACATATAAAAATAGAATGACAGTAGTATAAGGCATAGGCATCTTGCACAACTTCTTACACTTATTTTCAATTTAAATTTTTTTTTTGGGGGGGGGGGCAAAAAGGCCAAAAACCAGGGACACATTTTAAACATTGCTTGTATAATTTTGTAAAGTTGCTAGAATAAAATGTTGTGTTACTACCATGGATTTCACTGGAAAGTCCTGAACACAGGGCTCTGTGCACTACAGTCAGAGCAGCATACCACTATGCCAAATCAGCAGCTTGTCTCCCAAAAGATAGGAAGACTGAAATTTAAATGGCTATAAAAAACCTGGACAAGCCAATAATGTGGGATCACAGGCCCAAAATAGGAACACATTTAAAATACTGATCTTATAAACTTAGAAAATTGCTAAATTATATTCCTTGTATAATACAGCACACTTAGTTACAGCCATTTTAAATGTATTGTTTGAAATTTTTTTCAGTAGACAATGAAACAAAAGGCATGAACCAGTAATGACAAAAGTGCCCATTTCAGAACATTTCCATCATAAAAGTCTACTTATACACAGACACATACACACACACACACACACACACACACACACACACACACACACACACATGCACACACACACACACACACACACACACACATTCTGTTTGAAAGCAAGCAGCAGCAATTTTACATAACGTCTGTTATTTGGTTAGGCTGGTAGCACCGACAGCGCTGACATCATTGCGCATGGGATGACATCAGCCAAAACAGCACTCACTTGCAGCATTTGCCCAGCTGGAAATGTGTGCAGAGATTCATTTTGATAGGCTTGTAGCACCAAATGTGAAAATAAAGTGGAAAAAAATCGGAAATGATGGGGTGTCACTCAGGAATCGTGGCACCCCATCATTTGGACCCCAAAACTCGGTAAAAACTGAGTATTTCAGGATGGTTGGGAGGTATGTCTAGGGCTTTAGTGACTATCTTCGAAGAAGTCCACCAAGTTCATGATCTAGCCTTGACAAAACCAAACTGAGTGGGGTCAAGTATTTGGAGATTTCCTATATCTTTGTTAATAAGGTCCATGATGATGCATGCCATGGCCTTGCAGGTAAGGCTGGACAGGCTAATGGATCTATATGTCCTGGGGTCCGTGGATGCACCCTTTGTGCAAAGGGATGGCAGTAGTTGTTTTTCATTCCACTGGGATGAAGCCAGTGCTTAGGCTGTGACTGAAAAGCATGCTCAATAGTTATGCTAATTCCATTTTAACCCATGTAGGACAGGGTCTATATTATATCCTTGAATGCTTAAAAAAGCAAACGCTGATTGATCAAACTTATTTTCGCGAAACTGCAAAATATCAAAGCAGCAGAAACTCAATTTTTTTCCTAGGGAAGGAATTTGGTTGTCCGTTTCTGTTGCTTCAGTATTTTCAGTGTTATGGTGGAAAGTTACCGGTCGGATTCAGGTAAGTGTGCGATTGTGTGGATGTGAGTGTTAGGGTGATTTAGGTGAGTTAGGGTTAGGGCTCAGGTTAGGTGTTTGTGCGATTGAGTGGACATGAGGGTTAGGGCGGATTTAAGTGAGTGAGGGTTAGGGAGCGGGTGAGGTGAGTGTGCGATAGTGACGGACCTTAGGGTTAGGGTTTGGGTTATGGTAAGTGGGTAGTTAGTGGTGTGTGCATAGTTTAGTGTAGGGTTAGGTATCAGATTTTAGGTGCATGTGTGCAGATTTCTGTTTGTTTGGTGTGCTTGTGTTGTGTGTATGTGTTTTGGATCAGCGATTTTTTTCCCTGGGAAAAAAATCGCTGATCTGACAGTTCAAGATTGTAAGCTTTTGCTTAAATTAGGTTGATCAATCAGCGTTTGCTTTTTTAAGCATTCGATGATATAATATAGATCTGTAAGACACAGCCTGGGATGTTGTCTAGTCCCATAGAGACTGTTCTTTGCCTTGGAGAGGACATTTAAGCCTGCTCCATGGAGATACTACATGGGGGACAGGTATTAGGGATACTTCGGAGTATATGTGGCAGGGACAGTGGAGTGAAGCTTTCACTGAAGTTGTCAGCCAGCAGGTTTGCTATATCCATAGTGTAGTACCATTAACTATGAGTTCAGCACAAATCTGGGTCTTACCTTCGAGGTTACAGATGTAACTAAAGAACACAAATTGAGCAACTGTTTCAGCATTTGAGGTGTTTATCAGAGAAAATGTGATGCAGGTATTTAGAAGACTAGTCCAAACACCCTGCATTATTAAAATTTAGCTAAAACACTTGGCAGAACAAATAGATCATTATAAACATGGCATAATAAGTAAACAAAGTAAAACACACCTTGGAGTGCTAAAGGAAGCTTTTAATAATATAAACTACTGTGTATAAATAAAGTAAAACTGTGCCACCACTATGAAGGTTAAAAGCTAGTTTAATCGACTCAAACAATAAAATCTATAAAAACTGTAAAAACTAAAGAGTGAAAATAAACACAAGTGAATAAGCGCTTTTGGTAGTTGTCTTCTTCAGATCCTGTTTTGTTAGCAAAACTTCCAGTTTTTAAAAGATCTGTTACTCTCACAGTCATGTCAGAAGTTTCCACCACTTGAGCAAAGGCTTTGAAGGGACCATCCCATTCAAGCCAAGCAACTTGTCAGCCTGTAAGTCAGAAATCCATATAGTCTCAATAATTTCTGTTCTGTTGAATAGATCGATTCCTCTTAAACTTTCTACAATTACTTCCAAAGCCATGAAAGAAAACTTGTGATCAGGGTATTTGGCAATATGTTGAGACAAAGCACTAGTTCTGTTGTGTAATCTATTGTCACTCAAGTGATGTAAAATTCATTCTGTGAATGTTCTGTTGGTCATGTCAACATAAAATCCATTACACAGAGAGCAGGTTGCAACATATATAACATTTTTAGTGTAACAATTCACATAGACTCTGAGCCTGTATGTTTTCAAGGTAATTGGATGCTTGAATAAATTGCTGGAACTTATGGAGGTACAAGCTCAAAAATAAGGTTGACCTCTCATGTTTCTTAGACATTTGTTATCCAGGACTCCTTCCTGGATTTCCCTTTTTTATATCCCTATTTGTGAAAATGTTGTGTCAAGTAGTCCACCTCTTCCTTGCATTTTCCTCATTGGTACAAAGTCTGGATGTTCTAAAAAGCTGACCTTTTAATGACATGTGGATAAACATCTCCAGGGTGCATGCTAGTCTTATGTAATAAATCATTTTTCCAGCAATCTTTCCTATGTATTTGAGTATTGAGATAGCTATCAATACCATACTGTAGTGTAACATCTAGAAAATGTATCTTCTCTCTAGAACTATGATCTTCAAATTCAAGGAAGGATATAGTAGTGCCAAGATACTCAATAAAATCAGAGAGTTGTTGATCATTCCCTGTCCATAGGAGGAACATATCAGCCACAAATCTGCTGTGGTAGGCTATATATGTCTTCCTTGAATTTAGATTACTAAGGATATGGTCAGTCTTCCATTGGGCCATAACAATATTGGAGTAACTATTAACACATGAAATGCCCATCGCTAACTCCCATTTCTGCCAATAATGTTCATTCACATAGATGAAAATGTTGACCTCTAGAATAATATCCAGTAACATACAAGTCTGTGAAATGGTAGTAATATCAAAGATATTCCATTGCTTTAGAAACTGCTGTATTGCCTCAATACCAAAGTCATTAGGAATGAGTGCAAAAAAACTTTTGACATCCATTGTTACCATCATCAGACTAGTTTAGTCAATCAATCACTGAAAACAGTGAAATAACTTCTCTAGAAATTGGGGAGTTTCCTTCAATACAGTTGTGGCTCTACTGAGTGCTGATTTTAACTTCTGTTCTACAAAAATAAATGCTGGCTGTGATATCCATCCTCTTCCAGAAACTATAGGATGTATTGGTGGATCACATCTGTCTTTGTGGATTTTCAGCAGGCCATTAATAATTGGAATCAGAGGATATGTTTCCATCAAATAATCATATAAATCCTGCATTACTACTCTGGTCATTAACAAATCATAATGAGTATCATTCACTTTATTGATCAGCTTGTTCACCTTTCATTTAGAACTTTTCATATGTGTCTTCTTATCACTCAGGTTATCAAACATTCTGTTTTTGTAATCAGTCCTATCTAGGACAACAATAGCTCCCCTTTATAGGAGGTTTCATCACAATGTTGCTATTATGTGATACTTCCAGTAAAGCATTCTTTTCATCAATATTCGGTTATAAAAGTCATTATGACTCTTACTGTTTCGAAGCTGAGATGCTTCCATCTCATAGACTCTTGTGAACATCTCTACAGCCGGATGGGGCAGGGGGGAAAAATGTGCTGGGCTTCTTCAGAATGTTAGTGAAGTCATTGCTATCATTTTCTTACTAAACATATTTTTAAGTAGTACATTCCTGCTGAAGTACTTAATATCCATTACAAACTCATTAAGTCTGGAGGGAAGTGCAGGAATAAAAGAGACACCCTTATTCAGCACAGACATTTGTGCTCCATTCAGTGTATATTGTAAAATGTTAACTACAAGAGATTCTGTTTCATTCAGCTCAGAATGATACCATAGTATAAGGACAAAATGACTGACTTCAACAATTGGCTTAAGCTTCTGGTGTCAGTCAAAGGGAATCCAGCATCTGTCTGCTTGGGACGACATGATCGACAAACCACGATGCTTTGCCAGAGATGGTCTGCAACCTGTCATCCCTGGGATTTAGGTTACTGGCTAAAGCTTTTGCCACCCCTATAGTGCCTTTTTTAGGCAAGGTTCAAAGGATAAAACCACCACTGTAACAGATACAAGCATGCAAAATCTGAAAGTAATGCTACTCAATGCTAGAAGTCTAAATCTCTAAATGCACTCTCTCTAGGCACTCCTAAAAATGGAGAACATCAATATCTGTGCAGTAACTGAGACCTGGTTCAAGGCTCCAGAGAGCCCCCCTGCAATACCAGGCTACAACTCTTACCACACTTTTTGGCCACCGAACCAAGACCGAAACACTAAAGGTGGAGGAGTGTCCATATTCACCAAGGATATTCACACCTCCAGGCTAGTTGCCCAACACAATACATCTGAAATTCTCAAAGTGCAACTAACACTAGGTGAGACTGCAATCCAAATTGTAGCTTGCAACAGATCCCCCACCATGCCCCAAGATTCTCACTACACCTTTCTAAACATACTGCAAAATATTAAGATACAACCAAACACCCTAATACCGGGTGATTTTAACTACCCTGCCATTAACTGGGAAAACTGATCGGGTACCAACACCTTTTCCCAATGATTCTTGGAATTCATAAATTCCAATGCCCTGGATCAACTAATCCATTGTCCCACCAGGGGCTCCAATATCCTAGACCTGGTCATTACCAACATGGGAGATAGATGCTCCACACCAGTGGTCACCCCTCATTGGTCAGATCTGACCATAAGCAAATCACCCTTGGCATCCACATCCCACCCCTACCCTCCAGTATGGAAACCTCTGTAAAAAAATTCTCCAAAGCCAACTTCATGCTACTCAAGTCAGAAGTGACAAATTTCATGACACCCATGCAGATGGGAGCTGAAAGTTTGACTGCTGAATCCTACACTAAGTCACTGTACAAGCACATTCACTCGCGCATGAATCGGGCCATCCCAAATAGAACCAAGATGCTCTCCTCCAAAAAAAGGAAGCCAATCTGGTGGTCTCCTGCCATAAGCAAACTATACAACAGAAGGAAGAAACTGTTGCATAAAAGAGGAAAATCCCAGGATGCAAAAAAAACTCCCTTACCAGCCTCAGTAAGAAGCTGAGATCCCTCATAAAATCTTCCAAAGCTAGTTACAAAAATAAAATTGCCAAAGATTCCAAAGACAAACACAAGGCATTCTATAGTTATGGCAAGAATCTAAATGGCAATGCTCAGATCTGTTGTGAGCTACAACAGAATGGCATTAAATATACTGATCAAAATGAAGACCAGGAAAACGTAGATCCAACCGACAAGTTTATTCAAACCAAACTGCACAACAACCGGCTCACCAATAACCTAGGTTTCGTCTGAAAACAATGACTTCCTCAGATTGGTGAAACCTTAATATAATGCAATCAATTAAAACAATTAAAAACAATTGACTAATATGCCAATAAACCTCTGTGTGCTTGACTGTGAGCACCAATAAGTAAAATGTAGCCTATATGCAATTTAAGTTAATAACACTGAACATAGACGAACAATGAATAACAATAGTGATAATAATTGTTAGTTCAAGCACAACAAACAGTAAAAAAGTTATTGAATAATAAATAAATTATACACCAATAATCACAAATAGTAAAAAATAAATTGCACTTATAAATACAATTATTTATGTATATTAAAACTGATGTTAACCCTCAATTTGCCTAAGCCTAAGATGTGGCTTGATCGAAATATATTCATTAAGCCCAGGAAAATTGTGGGCATTTAAACGAAGCTGCCATATGAGCTCGCACATGTCCAAATGATGTTGAGTAATCCTACCTTGTGGGTCAATATTAAGTTGCTGAATAATACAAAACTTGAACTTGTGGCTAACATGGTCAATCACATGTCTGGCTAGTGCGTTGGTAGTTTTTTTGTGGTTTATGTCTAAAAGATGTTCCTTAATTCTATCTCTAAATTTTCTGCAGGTTTTTCCCGCATAAAAAGCCCTGCATTCTTGACACTTAGCAAGATAGACCATGTTGCTGGTGTGACAATTGCGGTGTCCAAAAATGGAAATACCACAATAATTAACCACTAACCTCTCCCCTGTGGTATATATGTGACTACATATGGAACACCTGCCACATTTAAATTTACCCTTTACCCTGTCACTATGATGTTCATGTGCATAAGAACTCTTTTCAAAAATATCCTTAAATGACCGGTCCTTTTTATAAACAAATTTGGGCTTTTTACTGAAAATCTTGTTGAACTCTTTACTATGTTGGAAAACCTCCCAATTGTTCATGATGTACCTCTGGATGTTTTCTGTGTCTCTGTTGTAAGTGACAATAAACAATATGGAATCATTGGGCAGTCTCACTTTCATCTCATCTTCACAATTATACCCAAATTTATCAGTGTCGGATAATAAAATTGCTTGCATAACACCTATATTTCTCTTAACTTGAATCTCTTCCCGGACCTCTTTACATAACTGTTCTGGATAACCTCTATTTAGAAACAATGTTACTATAAAATCCAGTTCAGTATGGAAGTCAAAAATTTGGCTTACCATACGTGCAGCCCTAACCATTTGCCCTTTAATAATGGCCTTCTTTTGGTGGTTAGGGTGCCAACTATCATGATGCAAATATGAATTGGAAAACGTAGATTTTCTAAAAATATTAGAATGAATGACGCCTTCTGTAATATCGTAGTCCAACTTAACATCAAGATAATGTATCTGCTTATCATGAATGTCGTGTGTGAATTGTAAAAACCACACTGTGTTATTGATATACTGTAAAAAGGCATCCAACACTAAATTGTCACCCTCCCAAACTATGAAAATATCGTCCAGGAACCGTGAATACATTTTAATGTATTGTCTAAATTCACTGTTCAATACATAATGGTCCTCCCAATATGCCATAATGTAATTGGCGTAAATGGGAGCACATGATGCTCCCATAGCAACACCAGTTTTCTGTTTAAAATAGTGACCTTCAAAGTATATAAAATTATTACAAAGAACAAGTTCCATAAGTTTAACATACAAATTAATCTGTTCCTGTTCGTACATACCAGAGGCAAACAATTGTTCTTCCAACCAAGTGAGACCCACGTCATGTGGTATCACTGAAAACAAATTGCAAACGTCTATAGTCACAAATAATATCTTAGTGTTTTTGTAAATCTCCATGTGTTTGATCCTCTCCAAAAAATGCCAGGAGTCTTTAGTGATGTGTGTGAATTTACTTAGGCCAATTTTCATATGGTGGTCCAGAAATTTACTAATGAAATGTACCTTACTTCGTTTGCCATCAACTATGGGTCTAAATTTTACATTGTCAAGACCTTTGTGAATCGTTGGTATTCCAAAAATACTACTAATAACCGGGAATTTATTTACCAAATATTCATAATCTTCTTCATTTACCTCACCTTGAAGAAGCATATCTTCCAAAGATAGGTCCACTTTCCTGTATGCTATATTAATTTCGTTTAAACTCATTTCAGTGTAATTGTCCTCCCATAGCATGGCCATGCAAACCTGTAGAAAATTTAGAGATAGAATTAAGGAACATCTTTTAGACATAAACCACAAAAAAACTACCAACGCACTAGCCAGACATGTGATTGACCATGTTAGCCACAAGTTCAAGTTTTGTATTTATTCAGCAACTTAATATTGACCCACAAGGTAGGATCACTCAACATCATTTGGACATGTGCGAGCTCGTATGGCAGCTTCGTTTAAATGCCCACAATTTTCCTGGGCTTAATGAATATATTTCGATCAAGCCACATCTTAGGCTTAGGCAAATTGAGGGTTAACATCAGTTTTAATATACATAAATAATTGTATTTATAAGTGCAATTTATTTTTTACTATTTGTGATTATTGGTGTATAATTTATTTATTATTCAATAACTTTTTTACTGTTTGTTGTGCTTGAACTATTATTATCACTATTGTTATTCATTGTTCGTCTATGTTCAGTGTTATTAACTTAAATTGCATATAGGCTACATTTTACTTATTGGTGCTCACAGTCAAGCACACAGAGGTTTATTGGCATATTAGTCAATTGTTTTTAATTGTTTTAATTGATTGCATTATATTAAGGTTTCACCAATCTGAGGAAGTCATTGTTTTCAGACGAAACCTAGGTTATTGGTGAGCCGGTTGTTGTGCAGTTTGGTTTGAATAAACTTGTCGGTTGGATCTACGTTTTCCTGGTCTTCATTTTGGTCGTTTTTATCTTTGTTGGTTCCTAGTCTTGCACCATGGCATGGAGAGCGAAAGTCCACCAGCGAGTGTTTCAGAACTGCTGCACACTATTCATGCTAAATTGGATGAACATTCTGCCCAAATTAAAATACTTTTGGGGTGTACCAACGGTGTGCACAGCGATGGGTTGTACGGCAGTTTAGGTCTGCCACTTACTCAGGTAACTCCTGTGGTTACTATTTCATCACCTGTTAAAAGTACTGACATTGGCACTAGTGGAAACTTTGCTAAAGACAAAAGAGATTGTGTGTATGACAAGGCGTTTCTTGCCAAACAATGTGCCGAGTGGAAAATTAATGGATTTAATTTCCTAAAAGACAGTGCTCCTATTCGGCGTAGTAACAACAACTCCAACAAATCTTTGGTTGAGCTACTAAAACTGTTTGAAATGAAACTGTTTAAGCTTAAGAAAACTCAGCTGGAGAACAGCTATTTAAACAGGAACATTGAATTGGGCTTGGTTCCTAAAGGGTTACGGGTTTGGAGATATCCAAACGGTTGTAACCACAGTAAAGATATGATTGACGAGCTACACAGTTTATTCAATTCTACTGGAATACACATAATGGAGCTAATGGTCAAATACAACAAAGTGAAAATAGATACACTTATGGTAGAAATAGAGGACATTAATGGTAAATTAATACATGATTTACTATTTGAACAGGTTTACACGAAGTATGTCAACATTATCAATGACATTGACCGGAGTTGTGAGAACATATTCAACAAAAAGCTGAGTAAATTGCAATGAGACATCCAAACATATGAGAGTGGCATTGTTTATCCGTTTACGGAAAGAGAGAATCATCAAAATTCTACCCAAAAAGGGAAAACCTATCGGAGACGAGATAATATTGACGTCAGCCTACCAGAAGACAACGGAGGTTTTATCAGTCCCAATTTATCTGGAAACGGCCCTTTAGGGGAAGGTGTGCGACGTTCGGAGAGATTAAAAAATCAGGGGCAATAGGACGACGAGAATGACGTAGTTTGGATGGGAGCCCGGTCAAAATTAAGAAGTCATGGACCTGGCCAGCAGCGTGGTTGGGGAAAAGCAACCAAAAGTTCGTAAAGCCTCAGGTCAACACTCCTTGTGGTAAGACATTTGACTATTTACCATCCATTAATGGTCCACCTTGGCCTTTATACGAACAGTTTAATGTTGACAACAGAATCGTTTCATCCAGGTTTGTGCGTAGTCACGGAACATTAGGCTGTAGTTGTAACATCTTTAATGAAAAATTTAATGTAAATGGTTGTGAAAACAAGGCTATTATCAACAGTGGGTATTTTAAAGTCTGTGAGACATTTGTTTCTTGTGCTAACGACGCGTCTTGTTCTCCTTCGAAAGAAGTTTTTTTAGACACCACTTTTGTGGACCCTGTCTACATTGAACAGTATAATAAGCAGCAATCCGTTATTAGTTGCACTACGCGCAGTGGGGAAACGTGTGGTACCAAACAGAGTGTTATGTGTGAGTCACTGTGTACTAAGGATAAAACGGACATTAGTGGTACCATGACTGAAAATAACAACACTTGTCACAAAACAGATTTCGATTATGTACAGTTTGACCAAGGTAATATTCAGGCAAACAGTGTGATAGTGGATGTTGATCCATTGTTAAATTTAAGTGTATATATGCCTTCAACTGTATTTGACGATGACGGTAATTTTATTGATTTAGTGAATGTGTGTGATAGGACCAAGTTAGAAGATGATTTAATTTATACAGATGTTATTGAATGTAATGACAGTCATTTGGATGTTTTACAAGTAATGGTAGACATGCAATGTAATAATGAAACTTTAGTTACTAATGATATTCCTGGTATATTAAGTAACCCAACAATTTTATGTAATAATATTGGTGACTTTAAAAATTATAATTATTCCAACATTATTTTAAAAAGTGAACATGCAGAATTTTTCTCTAAAGGTTTCAATTTTGTGCCATCAAGAAGAGGGAATTTGGTTGAATTGTTGGTGGATTTAAAGCTTTTTACACGGAAAATGAACCTTAGGCACCATTTTTGTGGTAGTGACCCCATAGGTCCAGGTCAGTCAACTGTTATTTCAAAACCAAGTATGTTTATCCTGTGATGAACCCTATTATAGCTTTATTTGAGAGAACATGTGAACAGGACATTAGGAATTACTATAGACAATAGCAGGACATGTCACATTGTAACATGACTGACAGAGAATATGAAATACTTCACAAAATAAGCGATTTAGATAATATTAGAATTATGAAGCCGGATAAGGGTAATGGAGTCGTAATAACCAACAAGCAGGATTACATTAGTATTTTGATGGCCATGCTATGGGAGGACAATTACACTGAAATGAGTTTAAACGAAATTAATATAGCATACAGGAAAGTGGACCTATCTTTGGAAGATATGCTTCTTCAAGGTGAGATAAATGAAGAAGATTATGAATATTTGGTAAATAAATTCCCGGTTATTAGTAGTATTTTTGGAATAAGCAGATACATTATCTTGATGTTAAGTTGGAATACGATATTACAGAAGGCGTCATTCATTCTAATATTTTTAGAAAATCTACGTTTTCCAATTCATATTTGCATCATGATAGTTGGCACCCTAACCACCAAAAGAAGGCCATTATTAAAGGGCAAATGGTTAGGGCTGCACGTATGGTAAGCCAAATTTTTGACTTCCATACTGAACTGGATTTTATAGTAACATTGTTTCTAAATAGAGATTATCCAGAACAGTTATGTAAAGAGGTCCGGGAAGAGATTCAAGTTAAGAGAAATATAGGTGTTATGCAAGCAATTTTATTATCCGACACTGATAAATTTGGGTATAATTGTGAAGATGAGATGAAAGTGAGATTGCCCAATGATTCCATATTGTTTATTATCACTTACAACAGAGACACAGAAAACATCCTGAGGTACATCATGAACAATTGGGAGGTTTTCCAACATAGTAAAGAGTTCAACAAGATTTTCAGTAAAAAGCCCAAATTTGTTTATAAAAAGGACCGGTCATTTAAGGATATTTTTGAAAAGAGTTTTTATGCACGTGAACATCATAGTGACAGGGTAAAGGGTAACTTTAAATGTGGCAGGTGTTCCACATGTAGTCACATATATACCACAAGGGAAAGGTTAGTGGTTAATTATTGTGGTATTTCCATTTTTGGACACCACGATTGTCACACCAGCAACGTGGTCTATCTTGCTAAGTGTCAAGAATGCAGGGCTTTTTATGTGGGAAAAACCTGCAGAAAATTTAGAGATAGAATTAAGGAACATCTTTTAGACACAAACCACAAAAAAACTACCAATGCACTAGCCAGACATGTGATTGACCATGTTAGCCACAAGTTCAAGTTTTGTATTATTCAGCAACTTAATATTGACCCACAAGGTAGGATTACTCAACATCATTTGGACATGTGCGAGCTCGTATGGCAGCTTCGTTTAAATGCCCACAATTTTCCTGGGCTTAATGAATATATTTCGATCAAGCCACATCTTAGGCTTAGGCAAATTGAGGGTTAACATCAGTTTTAATATACATAAATAATTGTATTTATACGTGCAATTTATTTTTTACTATTTGTGATTATTGGTGTATAATTTATTTATTATTCAATAACTTTTTTACTGTTTGTTGTGTTTGAACTAACAATTATTATCACTATTGTTATTCATTGTTCGTCTATGTTCAGTGTTATTAACTTAAATTGTATATAGGCTACATTTTACTTATTGGTGCTCACAGTCAAGCACACAGAGGTTTATTGGCATATTAGTCAATTGTTTTTAATTGTTTTAATTGATTGCATTATATTAAGGTTTCACCAATCTGAGGAAGTCATTGTTTTCAGACGAAACCTAGGTTATTGGTGAGCCAGTTGTTGTGCAGTTTGGTTTGAATAAACTTGTCGGTTGGATCTACGTTTTCCTGGTCTTCATTTTGGTCGTTATTAAATATACTCATCCCAAGGATATTGCCAATATACTGGCAGATCGATTTAGTGCAAACTTCACCCCCCTCTCACCCCCTAAAGGGCCCATCTCAATACCAAAAGATTGCCAGATTCCAGTTATCACGGCCACACAGGTAGAAACTGCACTCTCCAAAGCTAAGAATACAGCATCCATGGGACCAGATGGCATCCCGGGCTGTGTACTACATGAACTAAAAAATGAACTGGCACCTCACCTAAGTGTCAGGTTTAATCATAGCCTCACCTCAGGCTTTGTGCCCACTGAGTGGCGCACAGCTACAGTTATCCCACTTCACAAGGGGGATCCAGCTTGGATCCTGGAAACTACTGTCCCATCAGTCTGACAAGCCTGAGATGCAAGACCATGAAACGCATTATCATGGAACTTATAGACAAAGACATTGGCAACCTTCAAACACTGGACCCCACCCAGTTTGGGCTCGGGAAGGGCCGATCTTGTCGCCTGAACTTGATTGACTTCTACAAATCAGTCTGCAGAGCTGTGGACGAGGGTAAGATCGTCCACACAGCCTATCTGGATTTGCCAAGGCCTTTGACGCCATCCCCCACTCTGGAATCATAGATAAACTTACTATGCTGGGCATAAATCCCTACATTACTTGATGGGTTGTCAACTGGCTTACTGACAGAACCCACACTGTAAAAATAGCTGACTCCAAATCCAGCTCTAGACAAGTGACAAGTGGAGTACCTCGGGGTTCAGTCCTGGGACCGCTCTTGTTTGGCATCTACTTCTCTGAAGTACAGGCCAACACTAAAGGACTCTGGCTAACAAAGTTCGCAGATGACTGCAAACTGGGAGCCATTACTGAATCCCCAAATGATGTGGATATTCTACAAAAGGGCCTTACAGAAACAGATGCTTGATGCCAGAGCCATGGGCTCAAGCTTAATGCCAAGAAATGTATAGTTATACCCTTTGGGAAAAAACATGTACCCATGAATTACCACATGGGTGAGAGTACACTAAACACTGAAAGTGTGATGAGAAACTTAGGGACACAGGTGGACAGTGGTCTCACCTTTGATAACCACATCACCACAACAGTCAGGAAATCCTTCTATGTGGCACACCTCATCACTAAGGGATTTTCATCCAGAAAAAATGAAGTCATTGTCCCACTGTACTCTTCCCTCATTAGTCCCATTATAGAGTACAACGCCCCATTTGGTATGTACCTCACAAGACATCTGCAACAGCTGGAAAGGCCACAGAAATACCTCACTAAAAGAGTCATAGGCCTAAAGCAGATGCCCTATGCTGACCGTCTTAAAAAACTCCAGCTATACTCTGTGGCATATCATCTACTCAGAGGCAATCTCTGCTTAACATACAGGGCCATGTCAAACCCTGAACTGTTGGAAATACTCCACTTAAAGAAATCCCAATCCCTCCAAGCCACACGCTCCAGGGATCTAAACCTTGTCATCACAATGAACAAAACATGCTGGAGGGATAGGTTTCTGACCCAGAGACTCCCCATACTCTGGAATAGACTGCCCATACATGTCAAGCAGAGTACCTCCTTGGCCCTGTTCAAAAGGAACCTTGATGATTGGATGGGAGATAAGAAATTCACCCCAGGGATCACGTCAGTCACCCTGCTAGACAGGGGTCCAGGCAAGTAAATATTGTGGGAAGAAATATCCAGGGAATTGTTATGGCTAGGCTTGTATAGGCCCTAGGGCCGATAGCCTAGTACCAACCTATGAACCTATGAATCTATTTCCACTGCTGTCAGGTGGAAATCTTTCTCTTTTCCTGCTTTGCCTGACAGAAAGATTCTTCTTGTATGGTTGGTAGCGTTTCAACAGTACAGGTAGCTACAGATAAACTTGAAAGTATAATGCAGAGTCTTTAAGTCTAGCCCCTGCAATTACATACCCTTCATTATTGCTCCTGATTTTATCAGTTTTCTTGTCTGTGGTATTAGGTTCTAGGCTTCAATGAGAGCTCTTTGGATCTCTTAAAGTGGAGGATTTGGAAGTGAGTGACATAGAGCTGGCAGCTGCTGCCCCTCCTTCATCTCTATGATTAATGATCAGAGAAATGTCGCTGTTTATAGCAGGTATAGTTGGGCGTCCATCTGCTCCTTGTATAACTGTTTCATTGTTGAAGTTGTCACTGCCTGCCTGTTGCTTAGGCCAGTCAAAAATATTGCTGGTTTTGAAGTACATAAAGTCCCACTCTAGCTTCTTACTTTTTTTGGATCTTGCGATTACTGTCATATATTGTCAAATTGTGCTGCAATTCTTCAATTTTAGTTAAAAAGGTGTCAGACAATGCTATATTCTATATATCCTTTTGCTTGCATTCTATAAAGCTAGTGGCTTCTTCTTCAAATGGTTGAAATTATTCCATCAAAAGTTTGATATACTTAGAACTAGTTTCTAAGTTCAGGGCTTGCCACTAGCCCAATACATCTGGATGTGAATTGCCAGATGTGGGCATACATCAAATCCACAGGCCTCTCGGTATAACATTCTGATGTAGGCAGGCTTCCAAATGGAAGTGCTGCCACTGGACACTTCAGTCTGTAAGCCACATTCTCTTCCTCTTTGAAAAGTTTATCAAAGGCTTCCATCTGTGATGGTGCTGCTGGAGCTTCTGTAATAACATCTGATAAGCTGAGTTTAAGTAGACGATTGACCTGATTGGTCAGCATACCACATACCTTTCTACTCGTGCTCGTTGAAACAGGAGATTTAACTCCTGGCTCATTCTCCAGTCAGAAATCCAATTCAATGTTATCTCACTTGGCCATGTGCGGTCCCAGTGTGACAAAAACCAAATCCAAATAAAGTAAAACACACATTGGAGTGCTAAAGACAGCTTTTAACAATATAAACTACTGAAATAAATCCTGAAATAACTTCTGTAGAAATTGCAGGGTGTCCTTCAATACAGTTGTGGCTCTAGGGAGTGTTGATTTTAACTTCTGTTCTGCAAAAGTAGATGCTGGCTCTGTTATCCATCCACTTGCAGAAAATACAGGATGCATTAGTGGATTACGCTTGTCTACGTGGATTTTCATGAGGCCATTAATACTTGGGGAAAGAAAATGTGTTACCATCAAATAATCATATAAATCCTGCATTATTTCTCTGGTCATTATCAAATCATAGAGAGTATCCTTCACTTTGTTGATCAGCTTGTTCACTTCCCAGTTAGAGAAGATTATTATGCCAGGAAAAACATGGCTCTGGAGTTACATCAATTACTTTCAGATGTGGTACATTTCCCTGTAGAAATGTAGAGTTTGCACTTCCATAAATTCCAGAAGTTTATTCAAGCATCCAATTACCTTGAAAACATACAGCTCAGTGTGTATGTGGATTCAACCCTAAAATTGCTAAATATGTTGCCACTTGTGTAATGGATGTTATGATGGCAAGACCAACAGGCCCTTCAAGGAATGAATTCTGTGTCACTTGACTGATATTAGATTCCAGAAGAGAACTAATGTTTTGCCTCAACATAATGCCAAATAGCCAGATCACAAGTTTTCTTTCATGGCTTTGGAAGTTACTGAAGAAAGTTTAAGAGGAGGAAATCTATTCAACAGAACAGAAATTATTGAGACTGGACTGAGGGCTGACTTAGACGCTAACAAGTTGCCTGGCTTGAATGGGATTGTTTCTTTAAAGTCTTTGGTCAAGGGGTGGAAACTCCTGAGATGACTGTGAGATTGACAGATCATTATGTTTTAAAACAGGAAGATCTGCTAACAAAACAGGATCTGAAGAAGGCAGCTGCCAAAAGCGCTTATCCACTTGTGTTTATTTTTACTCTGAGTTTTTACAGTCTTTATAGATTTTATTTTGTGAGTCTATTAAACTAGCTTTTAACCTTCACCGTGGTGGCGCAGCTTTACTTTGTGTACACACATGACATAATAAGTAAAGTGAAGGAAGCTGTAGCAGACATCTTGGAAGCTGTTTACTAAGAAGTTGAGTGCAGAGTAAGCTACCAAAATGATTTATAAGTGGCATGAAATTCCAGGTGAATCACTGAACTCTAGTAATATGACACATCAACCAGTGGCCACACATGACAGAAAGAAAGAGCTGAACTGAGAAGAGTAATGCAGCAGTGGAGATGAGGTGCATACTGCAGTATTATATACTTTCACATGATATGGCAAACTGATACTACCAGTGATAGAATTTTTAATAACATTTTATTTTTTATTTATTTATTTAACGTTTGTTTACTGGCAAAGTCTGACTTGGAACAAAGCCAATTTTCAGCAGAGGCATGGGGAGAAACGTTCCAGACACATGTCTTTATAACTTTATAACTTGCATAGGAACATTTGCGATCTCCTCTTCTTTGTGTGATAATAATAAAATAATCCCAACCAAAATCATTTTATGGACTCTCTGTAGCACTAGAATCTTAGGTACTTACGTATTATCGCAACCATATGTTTGCGGTTGTGAATTTCGCTTAGCTGAAAACAGACGAGCGCATGAAACACTATAAAGTGTTGTGCAGACTCCTTTTGGCTGTTGCAAAACCTGTGGATTACCTTGAGGGACAGGAAAACATTCAGCAATACTCTTCCCTTTTTGCGTGCATTACAGATGCAGGCTGGAATTGTCACCCATGCTGTCTTACTGATGAATGGAATTTTTAAACAGTCAGGAGCAAAGCCCTCAAACTAGGAAAACACACACATGAATTTTTTGGGTCGTAAAGTAATCCTTTCTTTAAAAAAAAGCTGTTACCATACTGCATAATAACCTGCGCAATGAGAAAATGACATACAGTAATGCTTGTAAAAATGCAGGGTGGATGATGTTGATAGGTGATTGCAGGTTCCCGATTACACATATTAGAACAGTATGGAAAAAGTGTTTCTGTCTGATGATGTGGTTCTTCCTGTCGTTAGTGGAATATAGCAGGTTTTTCATTTGAACCTGAACCCATGTTAACAAATTGTTAAAAACAGACAGTGGAGCAAAACCATTACTCCTGTGTCTGTGCCTTTTTATGTGGGGAAAAGTAGTCAGCAATTGCAGTAAGTCAGACAGCAGCCATGACAGTTGAAGTCTGTATGCACTTTACTGCCAGCGACATGACATGCTGGCAGCAAAGTACATACCGAAACAACAGCATTCAGTTTGTCATTTGTTACTGACAACCCTGTCTAAAAGCACATTAATTGTGAAAGAGAACCCTTTCTCTGACATTGTCACACCTTTAACACTTACATGTAAACATCAGGAAGCAACAGTAATTATCGCGAAAATCTGGTTGCGATAATACGTAAGTACCGAATCTTATTTTTATCTATTTATTTATTAGTAAGGAAATATTCTGTGACCCATTCATAACAACTCACAATAAATTTCTTTTGACAACAAATGCAAAAAGAGTCATGACCTTTGTAATCTGGCCATTATAAAAAAATTAAGCAGTTTAGTTTTGCATTGCATGAAATAATTTTAAAGCTGCTGTCATACAAAAATGAAATGCTAAATGTATAAATGTGGTACATGACAGTTCTTTGTTTATTTTCATATCCTTAAATTGAAGTTAAAACACATCTTATTTGTATGATCAATACAAAGTAAATAGCACATTATTTTACCCTCTGGACTATGCAGATAACAGACAGACATAGAATTTACATTTTTATTCTCTACTCATGGCAAAAGAATTAAAGCATGTAGCAAAATTAAAATGCAAAAGTTAATTGGATTTCCACACTCGTTTTTAAAAGTTAATATGCTTTTTCTGTTCTCCTTTATTAATTGTATAAAAATGCAAGCCTTCCGCTGGAGTGCTTACTGCTGAGGGTTAAAGCTCTTGTTTGAGTGGTTCATGGTTCATTTAGTGCCATTAAAAAATCCATCCTAGTCAAATGTGTTTGGGGATTTACACTGCTGTCTGCCTGTATATCAAAATTAGTAGGAAATAAATGATAGAAAGGTTGAGCATCCAAATTGCTTGTTGCCAAAAATATCCCAAACAGATTTTTACATGGTGCTTTAAATTCAAAGATTCCTTATCTGCTTATTGAGTGTGTTAAACATAAAAGAGATTAATGCATATATATTCAGCACTAGCTGCTCTGTAGATAAAACCAATGATTAAATAGCCAGAAAAAAACAAGGTGCTTAGAAGCAAGTATTCAGTCTGAATACTTGTTAATCACTGTATATATAATTGACTTGAATATTTTGCAGCTTTAACAATTGTCAATCATCTATATATGTGTTTCCTGAGCACTTAGCACATGCCTGCCCTAACCTTTAGGCAAATATGTGCTAATGTGAGACCTGTCATATTATTCTTAGACTTCATTTTAACCATGCTGGCATGTCAAGAACTTACTTCTTTGGAGGTTTTGTTGATGTACCCACATCAGACTTGGCAATAGCATTTCAGGTGGAGTTTTTTCCCTACAGACACATTTCCAGTAAAGCTGTATGAACTCTACGTGTCTCCAGAAACTTGTTGTCATAAAGTAATGAATCTCTGGAGCAATCCAGAATTTGCAAATGAGAATGAAGTTAAAATGTGGCTAAAACTCAGCACTATTAACACATGCTGTCTTGTGATAAAAAGTAGATTTCAAGGTTCTTCCTGAAAAGAATAGAAAACAAACATTTATTTTATTATGAAGTCCTTAACTTAAGGCTAGATTTTGTAAATAAATACGCACTAGGATAGAAACATGTTTACAAAAAGATGTACAGATTAACAAGTGACATGCAGTGGTTTCATAGCAGAAAGGAATATCTAGGATCAATTAATATACTTGCTCAAAAATATATAACAAAAATGACCACCCACTATAGGATATCACAGAAAAGACAGATACATGGAAATGACTTTCCAGAATGCCACTGAAGGGACAAAAAAGACTTGAGTTTTAATAAAGAATATGCTGGCCCATAGAGGACCAGCTCTTCTGGACAGATAATTTAAAAATACCCTATGTGCACTGCTGTCATGTAAACACCTTTTATGGGGCGCTGACATTCCATTCATGGAAGTAGTGACACCTTAACCTGAGTGGTCTGTGACACAGTGATGCCCTGTACTGCTCACTGATCCACTAAAGAGCGCAATGATAGCCCTTGCAACTTTATATAGATACATTGCACAGTTTTGTGCAAAGCCATGTACAGTGTGAACTATTATTCACAGAATATTCATTGAGTTACCTGTAAATGCATTAGCCACCTATGTAGATAAAAAGGGACAGGAATTTCCAATACTATGAGCAAGAAAGATGTAGATATCATGGCATATGCAGTTTAGTGTTGCAAAGTTGCCTATTGTTCACATTCTGATCCTATATGTTGGACTATGC
>NC_056746.1:548117334-548162334 GCF_019279795.1 Protopterus annectens
TGTGGTATTTGAACAGGGCACATGCATAGAAATGAATGCAAATATTTATAAACCAATAGGACATATGTCCCAACAAATGTTTTGAGATTAGACATACCCATTGAGGTGTGGAGTTGCATTTTTTTTTGCACATACAGTAGGGTGGAAAAGATAACTCAATTAATAACTTATATATCATTCTATTTTACACTACATTCCTATTAACTGCAGTTATATGTCCCTTACATGTATTATTACACTACCCAATGTCTTTCTATTGTGCAATTGGATTTTGCTAGATCATTATATACATGAGCTGTATCTGGCATACAAACTGTCGAGGATGCAGATGTTACTGCTACATATTTTGAGAGTTGCTCACACACACTACTGCTGTGATGGTACACTGACAGCTCTACTTTCATATAATTATATAGATATGTTCAGGTGAAATTATCAGTTATATGTTAACAGCTCCCTACATTTCTGGCAGTACACTGACATTTCTGGGGAACATAATACCAAGTTAATCATGTGTCAGATTAACCTGTACATGCTGGGCATGAACCAACAGTTAAGGGCTGTAAATATGCATAAAAGCTACTGGCACTCCCTTCATCCACTTTATATGGGCCTACCCAAGTGTGAGTTAACTAACACTGCTTAATACAACAGTACTGTTTCTAAAATGCAACAGTACAACAACATATCAAAGAAAATCACACAGACGCACTCCTGGAATTATATCTTTATTAAATAATTATTACACCTTCATTTATTGGGTTAAAACACTTTTTTGAAAGCTCTCTCATTTATTTTATATAACAGGACATGCGGAATAATTATTAAAGAATTATTATACCTTTATTTATTGGGTTAAAACACTTTTTTGCAGGCTCTCTCATTTATTTTATATAACAGTACATGCAGAATAATTACTAACCTGCCTGGTGATGCAGCCTTTGCAGCCTATCTTCATGGGCTTGCTGATTCATAGCCCAGACACCTGCAGCTGTGAAGTAAATGCAGTGATAATAAGACATACCTATCCATAGTATAGACAAGAATAGCAATTCTTAAATACTTAATGCAATGGCTACTTACTCAGTATTGGGGCATTTGCCATCCCACAGGCCTCCTGGATCCACTGGTCCAGTTGATCCTCCTTGCGTCGCTTCAGGTCAGAGTAATGGTGCCTGACCTGCTCACCAGTCTGAGGAATGCCAGTGGCACTGGTGAGATCATGAGCTAGACAGTTCCAGGCCTCCGTTTTGTATTGGGTGCCCTGGTACTGGCCCCACAGGAGTCTTTCCTCATGACTGTGGACAAGGAGCCAAACCATTACTTTGGTCTCCTCAATGCCCCAATGTTGCACTCTAAATTGAGTGCCTTCTCCAACACTGGCCATGCTGACTGCAGAAGGGAGCTACAACCAGTTATGGTAAGTATTCCCACCTGTGGAGCTTAAATATGCCTCATTTCCCGCACTTATTTGTGATTGGCCAGTTTTGAAAAAACTCAACTGTAGGCACACCTGCTAGGCTGATGTTAGCAATTTTTAATATTCCTTTGATAGATATGTGTCTGTTGAAAGTGCATGGTTATAAAATGCTGTCATGGCTTAGTGGTTATGTAGTGTAACTATAGTGCACAGTATCCCGAGTTTGATCCCTGTCACTGTTTTTTATTTTCCTACTGGCCAGACCTGAATGGTTAAGGTACAGTGAAGGAGGTGTGGCCGTGTTTAGCCGACTCTGCTCAACTTTGCCCGACGTTGCTCAGTGTTGCTCGACGTTGCCCGATGTTGCGCTGGTTAGTGCGGTGCGCAGCTACGCCCAAACATGTTCTGTTTGCGCTAGTTTGCACGATGCGCAGCTCCACGGAAAGACATTGCGCTAGTTAACGCAGTGCTCAGCTATGAGCAATTAAATATAAATATGCTCAATACTAGTAAAATATGCTAAGCAGTGCTTTACATTGCTTAAAATAATTTACACATGCATCAGTATGCATAACCATTTCACCTTCCTATATAGATATATATATATATATATATATATATATATATATATATATATATATATATATACATATATTATATATATATATATATATATAATATATTTATATATATATAATTTGTTCACTACTACATATAACATTTCAATGCTTTTTACGAAACTTTAAATAATACATGTCAGGAAATATTTTTGTATACAGATTTCCAACAGAAAATGAAAAGTATAGTGGTGGGACTCGAACCGGGAATGCTTCCTCTTTGTGCGAAGGCTCTAACCACTATGCTATCGCTATTTTGCTTAATTTGCATATATTTTTTTTATTATCCTCTTCGGTGTCTAAACTGCTAACTGTAGCTAAGCAATGGGCAAACCCGCACAAACACGCACAAATACGGGCAGCTATATCGGAAATGAAAAAAAAAAAAAAAACATTACTTTTACTTTTTATATTTGTATGGGGTTTACTATATGGGGAATTTAGTGTTAGAATGTACACATGTGAGCGGACTCGCTCATGTAACTAGACATTTCCCGAGTTTCAAACTTGCAGGGGCATGGATTTTTGGACTGATCGGCAGTCCGACATACCCCCTACACTCGTCCAAGCTCCGTGTTAGTTTTAGAGTTGAGGCAGCGTGCCCTCATTAATAAGCATGGTGCGCTGCCGTCTTACTCTTAGACTGGCTCTTCTGTGTAAGACTAATTTAGTCTTACACGGAAGATTAGTGAATCCTGGGGTTGCTCTTTATCATGGCTTAATTGCAAAGTCATCTGCCAGTGTTTCATGGTCACTGTAATGTAGTCGATCAGTGTAGGGTGTATCTAGTACATTTTTAAGCACTTCTTTATCCATGAATGTGGGATACTATCAAAGGCTTTTTTGTAGTCAGTCCATGCCATACCTAGATTCTTTCCCTTTTTACAGTTCTCTACTATGACTTTATTTAACAACAATTGATTCTTTGTTTCATATGACTTTCTTTTATTGTCCTTTTGTACGATTGTCATAATTTATTTTTCTTCTAAATGACTATAAATTCTGTCAACATCAATTTCAGTGTATAATTTATATGTCATCAGAAGGCAAGTTATTGGTCTATAATTTTTAGGGTAAAGCAGAAGCATTGATTTTTTTTGTTGTTAGCCAGGTTGGTGTCTATTCTTGGTGTGCATGTAAATAGATCTTATGCATGGCTAAATCTTCATGCAAAGATGTTAATACTTTTAACCAGAAGTTAGAGGCTTTTCTTAACTTTGTTTCAATCTATCTGGCTGTTACTTCATCCCATTTCATATCCTATACCTTTAAACTTCTTATTCTTTCTTTTACTTCTTCTATCCATTTAGCATTTTTGTTATGTTCCACAGGATCTTCATAAATACTTCTCCAAAAGATATTGTTCCTTCATGTTTTGGTGGTCTTTCAATTCCTTTTACCTTGCTTTCCAGTTCTGTATAAAACTTTTTGGGTCATCAATAAATTGCTTTTTTTGTACTTTTTCTTTATATTTATCTGCATATCTTCTAAGTCTTTCCACCTGTGCTGAGATTTTTAGTTTGTTATTCATAATAGTGCATAATAAATCCTGATCTGTTCTAATACTGGGCATTGCTTTTATCACATTTATCTTTCCAAATATTTTTGTTGATCTTTTTCCTGCTTTATATTCCTCTAAGAGTGACACTTCTTGTCTTAATTTATAGTTTTCTCTATTCAGTACTTCCACAATGGTATTTGATTTCACCACTTCCTTTCCCTCACTACCCTGTGTTGTTGTGGTAGAACTTTATCAGTTATTAATTTAGCTGCCCAGTAATATATCCTGTTTACTTCTGTTATATTGCATGGATCTCTGTGAACAGTCCTAATTACTGTGTTCATTTGTTTTATCGGTCTTCTGGCTTTTTGGTTTTATTTACCTTGTGCAGACTATTTCTTTCATTGATATTAATATTACTATATATCTCTATTAAATCAAGCAACTCTTCTCTTAGCTCATTTTCTTCTAAACTGAGGGCACATTTTTTTGTTTTTCCTTTCTTGAAGGCATTCTATAGAAAGTTCTATAACATTTTCCTGTGGCAAATTCTTTCAATTTCATCCTGTGCCATCCGTTGCTTTGTCATATGGGAACTCACTGGCCTATCACTCCTCAACATTGATGGCGTCTGAGTTTCCACAGTTTCCTGTTCCTTCCCTTGCTGTCAAACTTCAAGTGAATGTTTATACTGGTTTCCTGTGGAAGGCTCCAAAATATCTTCATATGGCACCTGACCAATTTCTTCCTATTTCACTGATTTCTGCTTAATTTGGATGCCCATTGCTCTATTCTGTTGTGGTGCTTTCTGAATTAGATTTTCTACACGGAATCTTTTACTTTGCAGGTACCCCATAACCTCAGTTTCTATTTCTTTAACTTCTTCATTACTAATCGCCTTTTCTACTTTTCCTCTTTGTCTTTTTATTTGTTGTATTGTAAAGTTTTCCATGCCCCTATTCCTTTGCCTCTGTTTATCTTCAAATATCTTTGGTGCTGCTCTTTTTGTTTTGGTTAGTTTTGCTTTCTTCTATGCATAGATATTACACCATATTAAATCTCTTTCTTTCACGTGTCCATATTTCTTCTTCAGATGTCTCCTGATCTTCCTGCTTCTCCTTACTTTGGGGACTCGTTCCATCAAGCTGTCATGTAACCTGTGTTAGTCCTTCTATACCAAATCCTTCACTTTGCAGGCACTCCATAACTTCAACTTCTTTTTTTTTAACTTCTACTTTACAAATCTTTTTCTACATTCCCCTCTTTGTGATATTATTTTTTGTTATGACATTTTCCATATCTGGATGCCTTTACCTGTATTTCTCTTCAAATATCTTTGGGGCTGCCTTATTTATATTGATTAAACTGGCTTTCACCTTTGTATTAAATATTGCACCATATCAAATCCGCCTTTCTTTCCCATGTCCATATTTCTTTTTTTATACTTTTCAAAAATCTGTAGGTTTTGTTGTTTATATTTTTACACTTGCTCAGATGCTTCTTTGTCCAAACAGATCAAAGATTCTTGGCCTACATACTGTTTTTCACAAATCTGCTGTATTAATGAACACAAAATTTTATTTGAGGCTTCTGACAGTTTTTCTTGTGGAAATATTTTCTTTCCTTTAATTTCTCTCTTAATCTTTTTGTATATCTTGTGTCTGGAAATACTGGCCTATTTGTATAATAGTAACAATACATAATTTCTTTCCACTCTATTGTCTTTATGGTTCTTCTTTGTCCTATCAGTTTTTGTGATATTTTTTGGACTGCTACTTCCTTTTACAACAGGGGAGCCATCTTCCCCCTGGGCCTGGCCTGGCCCCTTTGTAGGAATGCTTCCATATTTTGAGGATTCTACACCATCATTTTTTATAGTCCTGGCACCAGTATACCTGCTAGGATTGGACACTTTTTTATCCTGGATCTTGTACACTCGGCTATCTTTTTTAAATGTTGACCTACTTCTTTTCATGTTATATGCTATACAAATACAGTCTATATATATATATGTATATATATATATATATATATATATATATATATATATATATATATATGTGTGTGTGTGTGTGTGTGTGCGTGTGTGTGTGTGTGTGTGTGTGTGTGTGTGTGTGTGTGTGTGTGTGTGTGTGTGTGTGTCATCTTGGTGAAAGTTTGTGAAAAAAAACAGGGTCTACCTTGTGAAGGTACTCACCAAGACTTGAGGATAAATTCAATTTCAGCAATACTACTCTTCTTTGCTTGCTGACTTATCATCTCTCTATTCAGATCTCCAGCTGGTAGAGTTTGTCAATGATACCTGAGTAGGAGGATTGTGTCCAAACCTTAGGATCAATCAAAATAGGCAGTATGCACTGTGTTACCTTCATTCAGGCCTATCACACTGAAACAATCGGCTGTGACATCACCGATCACCTATAGCATGACTCAGAACATACGCTTACCTGACACGGTGTGAAACACACTTCAACACACCTTCCATATAGACTATGTTCCCACAGAAGGGTGTACATCAACATGCATCCATTTGAGTGGGCTGAGGACAGCACCTAATGCATGCATGTGTAGACATAGCCTGACTGTCCTAATCTGTGAGGTAGACCAACATGTCATCATGGACCTTCTCTACATGGACTCTCGTAATATCCTGGCTCTGTGTAATAGACATGTGTCAGTTTTTGATGCTACATTTATGTCTGTTACATCTGTCTGATGTTCCCAAAGAGCATCATCCTGTGGAACTTGAAAAGGCCAAGGCAGTTGACAGGAGTACACAGTGAGGTATTCACTCCACAATGACAAATGTGTCTGTCAACACCTGTATCACCAAGTGAGTAAAACAATGGATCACATACATGGTATCCAAATATGTAGAAATGTGTGACATGACCTATATCTTGTGTCGGGTCTATATCATAACATTAAAGTGTCAAAACTTCAAATGTTACAACATCGAAATAAAAACCATGAAAGCTGAAAACCTCGAAGACTGAGAACAGTGATTTTTTTCCCTGGGAAAAAATCTTTCCTCCAGTACAAAATGTTAAACACACGAACACTACAAACTATTTCTAATGTGGGGGACATCACCCCCCAACATAGAGGGCTGTATCCCCCACACCCCCCCCCTACTTAAATATACAACTCCGAGATTGCACCACAGTGGAGAAAATAGTGAAGCTGTGGAAACGGCCCACCAAATTCTTTCCCTGGGAAAGAATTTGATGTTTCGCAGCTTCGATATTTTCAGTCTTTGATCTTTCAAGTTTGAGGTTTTGGTATTTGACCTTTTCAGCATTCGATGATTAGATATACACCCTTCATGTCCAGTGATCAAGTGTGTACATCCAGGCTGTCTGCTATACCCTTTTCAGTCCATGGCTGAAATCACAGATGTCAAGAATAACATACAAATCCTGTGTCCCAACAGCTGTATGGAGGACTACAGATTATAGACAATCATTGGCTCCAACTGTGATATTGGTATAATACAGACAGTATCACCACACATCAAAGATTCCTGCCACAGCCATGACAACACATGAGATGAAAAAAAAACATGTGGGGATTTGTTTCATTATGCAAACAAATGCAGAAACCCAAGATCATGCAGATGTCACACCCTATCAGCAGACCAGTTGCTATTTGGCCTGTGTTTTAGGATATGTGGATGTGGAATATCCACCAGCATGTGTCCACAGTGGTGAGTACCCCTTGTATTTAACATAACTACTGAGTATGTGCATGACATCCTAATGACAGGCCATAATACCTTCATACTTCAAAGCCTTCACCACAGCAATACCTGAGCACCCTTCCTCATGTCCTCCATACACATCTTCCAATGATGTGTAACTGAAGTGCGCCACCTTTGTCACTGGGAGCTGTCACATATCTATTTATGCATACCTAGGTATTAGTTTTTTACATAAACATTACTGTCTGATGGCACAGAACCCCCCCCATCAAGGTGTAATACCAAATGCATGTGTGATATCTGTTTCAGTGATACACTCATGACATACATAGCTGTTTAACAATGTTCATGGCATGGTTTACATTCATTATAGTGAGGACTGTGCCATATATATCTGTGCCATGAACACCAGTCAACTAGCCTATAGTGATCATAATGTCAAATGTCTCTGCTCACACCGCCTGCATATGCTAGGGTCAGGACGGTGTGCTTGATTACACTCGTAGATTGCTGACATGTCCTAATAGTTGTACAAGTGTGTTGGTGCAGAGTCATCTCTGCTCACTCAGAAACACATATGTTGTGTCAGAGGCATGGGTATTACTGGTAGTATTATTCTGAAATTGTCCATGATTGTGCACAATGGTTTTACTGTTGGTCATTAGCCTATATCTCTGTCCTACTTGTTGGAATCCTCTTCTAACAAAACAGGCATATTCAAGAAAATTAGCGTACACAGCTTCACGATATGCACCCAACCTCAATTGTATTTAACATTCATGATACATGTCCTCTCCATTGTTCAAGTCTGGATGCTTATATCACACAGACATCCTCCACTGCTATGTCATCTTGTGTGACAGTCACATCATATACATTTATTTATTTATTTTATTTATTTTACATTTGTTGACCGGGCTAGTCCAACTGTTTATATGTCCATTTTAGGTAGAGGCCTGGGGAGATAAGCTCCAAAATAAAAATATATTATTAAAAAAATTCATTTGACAGTTACAAAGGATAACTTTTAGCACATTGATACAGTTCTTTTCAATATGACAAAATACAAATTAAAAACATATGACAAAATAGTTAATTTCCTATTCCAATCTAGAGTAGGAAATATCATCTGGTTAATGCTCTTCCTAAGTAATTTGTGGCTGATTACATAGCTTGTATTTATCGTTTCAGCAGAAGTAAATAACTTGGTCCAAGAAGAGAAAGTAGAAAGAATGAAAAAGTGTAACAAACAATTAATAGTTAGTTGGGGTTGCAACTAGGACATTGCCAGTGTTTTCTGAGGTATATTTAAGGTTTCTGTCTCAAAACTGATAGGGAGGAAAGTGATGTAAGACCACTTGGAAGTAGATTCCAGTTTTTTTCCCAACTGTATTTGAGAAGAGAGAGTCCCCTGCCATGTTGTTGGATTTGGTTGTACAAACTAGTAGTTTATTAGAGGAGCGTAAGGTGTTCAGATTTTTGTAGGGACAGATCAGGGAAGATAGTATTGGAGACTTATGAGGCGGATAAAGGGTCTTGTGGGCAATTGTAAGTTGGTTTAAAATTAGCTGATTCTGAAGGTCCAGCCAACCTAGCTATGATAGCTTCTGACAGTGATGGGTTCTGATGGGTTGTCCGGTGGCAAATCTGGCAATGTTATTGTAGGATTTAGCTAGTTTCAGGAGATTATGTTTAGACAGGTTAGTATAGATAGGAGAGGCATAAAGAAGTGTAGAGATTAGGTGGGAGTGGGTGATAGTAGATCTGGCTAGTGGAGTAAGGAATGGTTTAATCCTGTAGAGGGAGCCCATTTTTTTGTTGACAGTTTTTACTGTATTGTTTATATGAGTATCAAAGGAGAGGTGGTTGTCAATAGTTACTCCAAGTAGTTTGGTTGTTATATCAGGAGATATGAGTGCACTGTTTCTAGATGCAATTGAGAAATTGATTTGGGTGGATTTACGGGTAGGAGTAAAGAGTAAGAGCTTTGTTTTTTTAGGATTCAATAGGAGGCAATGTTGAAGAAACCATGTTTCAACTATACTAAATACTGACTGAGTTTTTGATTGCAGTTCAGATGAGGAACTGGCTGAGCAAATTATTGTTGAGTCATCTGCATATTTTATACAAGTGGCATGTGGAATAGCTAGGTATAGATCATTGATGAAGATTGAGAAAAGGAGAGGGCCTAGAATGGAGCCCTGAGGGACACCTAGAGTAACAGGCAGGTGGAAGGATAGGTGATTTTCCCAGAGAACTGCTTGCTGCTTATTGCTGAGGTAGGAATTGAACCATTTTATGGCCTGAGAATCAAGAGAAAGAGATTTGAGAATATGTATTAGCAGTGAGTGGTTAACCATGTCAAAAGCTTTTGACAGATCAATAAAGAGAGCAGATGTAAGAATATTATTATTTCTGTTTTTGTTAATGGAGATAGAGAAGGACAAGAGGGTGGTAGTGGTACTATGGAATGGCCTAAAGCCATGTTGGCAATCAGCAAGTAAGTTATTTTGAATTAGATGGTTTAGTAGTTGTTTCTGAATGCATTTTTCCATTATTTTTGCCAAGGAGGATAGTAGAGCTATAGGACAATAGTAAGAATGTTCATTAGAGTTCCCTCCTTTGTGTATGGGGATAATGTGAGAGATTTTCCAGATTGATGGAATTGTTCCCTCATTTATGGTTCTGTTTATGAGGATGGCTATTGGATAGGTAACAGCCTAGCTGCTTTCTGCAGGTATTCTGCAGGTAGCTGGTCGGCTGATGGGGTTCAAGGTTTTAGTTTGTGGATGAAGTGTATTGGGATAGGTTGTATTTGAAATGTGGGGAGAGAGCTAGTAAAGGAGGTAGGAAGGGTTGAGCTGTTTAGGGGAAAGCTGGTTTGCAAGAGATTGTATAGCTTCTGTAAAGAAGGTATTAAAGTCATTAGCAGCTTGCTTTGGGTTTTCCTGTTGACTACCTAGTGGGGTTGGTGTCCTAGTTTGGCCTGGGTGAAGCAGTCTATTGATGCTTGTCCAAAACCTTTGTGGGTTACTCTGGTGTTTTTGTTGCATTTTGTTATAAAACAGTTTTTTATCAGAGAGAATAGCTTTTTTGTTTCATTTCTCATTTGTCTAGAAGTTAGGTGATCTAAAATACCTTTGGTAGTTCTCCACCTGGTCCAAGCTTTGTTTCTGAGTAGCATTTTTTGTCTGGTGTCTTTAGAGAGCCAGGGGGCTGGTTTAGCCCTAATTCTTATAGTATGTTTTGGAGCATGCTGGTCTATGATGGCTACGAATTTTGTGTTAAAGTATGTAACAGCCTCTTCTATTGAGAGGCTTTTTAAGGAGGACCAATTGTATGACCTAAATTCATTTTGGAATAGTTCAGGGTTGAAGTCCTTATTGGACCTTGTTGTCCTATATGTGGCTGTAAGGGGAATATTGGTCTTTTGTTTGACTAGGTAGGTTAAAGAATGGTCACTGATATTGTTTGGGAAAATTTCTACTGTATAAGTTTGGTGGTCTTTATTTATGAGAATCCAATCTAAGATAGTTTCTTTTTTGTTTAGTTTATTAATTCTAGTTGGGGAGGAAATGATTTGTGAAAAGCCATGCAGGTTAATATGGGAAGTGAGATGTTCAGCACTGATACACTTCTAGTTGATATTGAAATCTCCTAGGATAATAGTTTCTTGTGGGAAGTATGGTGACAGGGAGCTAAGGATATCCTCGACTATACTGATATTATTACCAGGAGGTAAGTTGATACAGATGATGTATATGGATTTACTAGAATTTAGCTGAAGTTTGGAAGCAAGGATTTCTGCTTTGATTTTTGGGGGTGGTGTATAGTCCAAGGAGGTAACGTGTAAGCTGTTTTTGAAAAGGATTGCTACTCCCCCACCTTTCCGATTTTTGCGGTCAGCCTTTATAATGTTGTATCCAGGTGGGGTGGTTTCAGTATCTAGGGTATAGGGTTTTAGCCATGACTCTGTTAGGTAAAGTATGTCAAAAGATTGCACATCCAATAGAGCATGGAGGTGTGGAAGTTTATTATTAACGCTGCATATATTGCGTTGTGCAATGTATAGTGAGTTAGTGTGTGTAGTAGGGGTAAATGAGATAAAGGGAGTAGGGTTAAGATGGTTAGATGTTGATGTACAGGCTGGTCCTGAATTTGGGTGGATGTCACCATCTTGTAAGGAGTTGCTTTTGGGTCTATACCTAGGATTGTAAAAATGGCAATTTAGGTATAGAGATTTCCTGGTTTTTAAATTATTATACTTGATGTGAGTTAGTCTATGGTATTTTGCTAGTAGGTAGCTTGGCAGTGAGGTTATATTTATGTGGTTGTAGGAGATGTTGAGAGTTAATGTAGCATGTTTAAGAGGGAAGTGAATATTAAGATATTGAGGGTGTTCAAAGGAGGTTATGAGGTAGGCAGTGGTTAGGCAAGGTAAAAGTGTGGCAATAACTAACAACTTGAGCTATGTTGCGATAGTATGTGTTAGCATTGTGAATAATTAGATAAGTGGTATTAAAAGGGAGGTAGGAGTGGTGCTGTGATGCATGTAAGGTTATAAAAGAAGGTTCAATTACCTAGGTGGAGAGATATGCTTGATTGGCTAAAAGTAGAGAGGGTGTGGGTTAATTGGCAGGGAGAGGGAGAGCAAGTAATAGGAGGAGGTGGAGAGAGGGGTGTGGCTTAGAAGTATAAGTGTAGGATTCCTGGGGGTGGGTGGAAATTGGGGGTAGGGTAGGGGATCGGAATGAGCCCGTAGGGCGAATGGAGCAGGAAGAGCCAAGGGTATGTGTCAGGATAGGAACAATCACTAAATCAGGCAGTTAGCTAGGGGTAAAGTAGACACAGAGGGAGTAGAGAAAAAGAAAACTACAAGAATGTTCAGTAGAAGAAGCAGAATACACTCATAAGGGAGTAGAGAAGCAAGATGATGTAGGGAAATCTGCACTAATAAGGGTAAGAAAGGTGTTTCTCCAAGGGTAAGAAATTTAGAGTAGGTAAAGGCTGCCCTCTAGTGGCCAGCCATGTACAAAATATCTCTAGGCAGCAGTAGGTCCTGGGACTGGAGAAGAGCCAAAGGGTGAGCGTAGTACACAGGGAGAAGGCTAAAACAAAGAGGGCCAGTGTGAGAAATCAGAGAGGTGGTGGTGGTGCTGGGGGGGGCTGGCTGCTGCAACAACACCCGGCATACAGCGATTCCTAACAACCTAGCAGACGTATGGAAAAGGCATCTATGTTAGCAGTTTAAACAGCTATAACACATACTTTCATTAATCCTTTAGTTAGTAGAGATAATGTGTTCCTGGAGTGGGTAGATCAGGTCCTTTACAGTATAAAGGTGCCGGTTTTCTTTCCACGACCAACAGGAAGATTTCAAAATTGAATTTTGGGTAGATGTTTGGGAAGTGTCCTGGTGGTAAAGGATGCTAGTAACAGGGGCGTGCAGCCTCCGTGGTTGGAGTAGGGACTAAAGGGTCATTTGTCACTGTGCAGTCTGTACTGTGCCATGTGGAGATGTGATTAGTGTTCCTGCTGCAAATATCTTCCTTTTACATTTCCTCATTTGTGGTACATTAGAATGTTTCACTTGTCCTCCTTCTTGTTCATCCCTAAACATCATCTTTATGCCCCTATTCAATGAACACACATCCTGTGACTGTTTCTCATACATGGCAGACCATTTACCCTTACAGATCTTTGACACAACTTGTACAGACTGTCTGTAATGGGATTCCACAATACTCAGCACTGTATACACTGTCCTGTCCTGTGCCTGCAACAATTACATTAATGTATGAAAAACCCTGGTGGTCTGTATGGCATTCCAAACAATCCCACTATCCCAGTATATTGGAGTGTACACATACATCATCCTGTCCTGTACCCGCAACATAATACATTAATATATGAAAAACCTTTGTCATCGATGTGGCATTCTGTGCAATGCCACTAACCCAGTTTTCTATGCTGTAACCAAGTTTGCTATCTTTGTTGCTTTACACTGTTTCCTGGCTGCCACAAAACCCTGCTTATTTATGTTTGAAGGCGAGCTGCAGCATGAATATTCATTAAGCACTGCTGGTCACTGAGCAAACATGTAAACTCTGTGTAGGCTTCACACTAAGCCTACATAGAGTTTATTTAATCCAAAGGATTATTTATAAGGAGCCAATTAAAGCAATCGCTGTTTGAGTGTTGTATGCCAAAGTATATGAAGTCAGAAGCTTCAGTCCTTTTTATTAGGATCAGACCAAAAATATGCGGATGAAAAATATGAGGCAAAATTCTGGATAGATGATAGACACCTCCTTCCTTCTTTTTACACACACACACACACACACACACACACACACACACACACACACACACACACACACACACACACACAAACACGCACACATCTACCTCTCAATTGTTCATTCATGGTCCACATTTAAAACATCTTCTGGCATTCAAATTCCATGCACATGGAAGATGAATGCATGAATGGTCCACATTTCAAAGTTCTTCTAGCATTCAAATTCCATGCATGTGGAAGATGAAGACATAAACAGCAGGTTGCACAGATGCAGAAGACGAAAACAGCAACCTGCTGCAAAGGGCATTCTTCTTTTTTTTATTAAAAAATAACTCTCCTGGTCAGTGGCCCATCTCTCAGCCAGCACGGGCCCTGCCCCAGCCAGTGGACCCTAGTTCTTCACAGACCAGCAGAAAATTTCTGCCAGACCAGTGGTTGAAAAAGACTGCTCTGTTGGATGACAGTTTGAAGGAAGCCTTACTGGATTGTAATGCTATTCTGCATTACTCTTTCTGGAGGCTTGAATTAGAATGGATAGTTATGAGTTTATTGCAGCTTATAAAACGGCTGGGAAAACTTCATCAGTTCTACTGTCACAGCTCATGCAGGTCTCATTCAACAGATACCATCAGAATCTTGTTCTGGTGCCAGTATTTGTAACACTGTGAAATCCTGAGCATAAATGATGAGGATCTAACCTCACTGTGGTTAAGCTCTGTCTGGTTGAGCATTAAGATTTCTATCATGTAACAATCTCTTGTTAAAATACAGCATTCACGTCTACAGATATTCTTCTGTAATTAATTGAACAGCCAGGGTGGTCAACAGACTATGTAATTCAAACTGTTTTACTACACAGAGAGCATTTTCATCTGATGAATATGAGCTGGTTACTCAGTTAGCAGCAGCCAAACTTGCATTATTGTGTTCAGTCCTCTGTTATGGTTAGTTCAGGGAAAGTTGGCAGTGATATCTATGATTTGGCATCCTGGCAGTTTTGGTTATCTTATTATAATGAATTTTTGATTCTTGTTTGGGGAATGCTTCAATTTCTTTGCAGGCTGAACCCTTACATGACTCTTTTTTTTCTAGTTAGGTGGAATAGGATCAATTATTTGTCAAATTGTCTTTATACCTTTGAGTTGCAGGGCCTTTGCAACTTTAATAAAGGCTGCATTCATATTCCTACTTCCGAGGAAATACACTATTGATCTTGGTGAACTTGGTAAATATTGCATATCTTCTAAGATTCAATTTATTGACAAAGTTATTGAGTAAGTGCATTTTCTATATGAGTTATATGAGGCTCAATTCCTCAGAGTTGATCTTAGTTTGGTTACTTTGCCTTAGAGGTTACAAAGAACCTGTTGCATCTAAAGCCATTTGCTGCTAAAACAACAAAAATAAGTGCAATTTTGTACTCCTACTGTATTTCATAAGAACCTGTATTATTTTACATTTCTCATACTTTAGTTGAGTTTCAAAGCTAAACTGTATCCACTGCTGTTGTAGTACTTAATTACATTGTATTTGCTAGTTTTACAGGACTGTAGTTTATAGATTGTGTGGTTTCCCTGCACTTGAGCTCTAAAATCAGCATTTTTACATTAAGGGAGTTTTCTAACTGGACTCTTGTGATAGAAGTGTGCTGTAGCGAACCTCTCTGAGTTGATAGCTGCTGGCTGAATGCTTATTTTGTGTTTTTCTGATTGGTCTGTAAGCCTTGCTGTTGTAAAACTTGTTTTAATGATTCTATATAAGCCCAGTGTTAGCTGGATTTGCTCTCAGTTCCTCAGAACTGCTCTTAGTTTAACTATTTTGCTTAAGAGTTACAGAGAATCTGTTGCATCCAAAGACATCAGCTGCTAAAACATGAAAATAAGTATCATTCTGTACTTCTGCTGATTATTTTACTGTATTTCGAGTTTATTTTAGAGTTTACAGAGAATCTGCTGCATCTAAAGCCATTTGCTGCTAAAACAACAAAAATAAGAATCATTTTGTACTCCTACTGTATTTCATAAGAATCCTGCATTATTTGTAACATTTCTAGCAATTTAGTAATATTTCAAAGCTGAACTGTTTCCATTTTTTCTGTAGTACTTAATTACATTGTATCTGCTTGTTTTACAGGACTGTAGTATCTAGTTCCTGGGGTTCCTTGCACTTAAGCCACAAAACCAGCATTTTTACATTTAGAGGATTTTCTGACTGCACTCTTGTGGCAGATGTGTTCTATAGCAAAGCTATCTGAGTTGTAGGTTGCAGTCTGAAAGCTTGTTGTGAGTTTCCTCAGTGCAACAGAAGTTAGCAGTGTCCTGCATAGATGCAAACACTTTTAAGTTCAAATTAGAATAACTATCTGCAACATTCTTCAGTTCTCTTCCTGCTTTAGGAGCATCTGAGTTGTGGGCAGAGCAGCAGCACCTTGTTGAATAGCTGCGGTACACATTGGGTAAGCACCCATTCTTCATCCACCTGCTGTCATCCCAGTCTAGACAAATCTTCCCACTTTTCTCCCTGCTAAACCCATAGTAGAAAACCTAAAACCATGGATAGGCACTTTCCTGCTAACCCTGTGGCCTGCCTGGTGGACATGGACATCTAGAGGCAATGTAGCAATTGTCTAATGTATTCTGAAAACCACTTAATCCTGAAACAAACAGACATATACAGTATGTGAGAGATGTAGTTACACTATGAAAAATGAGACTCACATACTGACAAGTCAAATGACAATCAAGTTGTCAGCACATGCACATCATTTCCCTCACCAAATAAAGTCTGAACACATAAACCCATATATGAAGAAATACTCAAAATAACTTACCATTCCTCAGAGGTCTCCCATGTGCTACCATCAAAAACCACATGCAAACAGAACCAAGTCAACATCAATCTAAATGCATAAATATACACATCACAGTGACTCCACAAGCAAGCGAGCCCTTAAGGTGAAACACCACGCATTCAAACATCTTTGTTATATGAGACTCTATCATCAGACATACAGATCCCCCTCAACAGGCTGGATAAAGAGAGGGTTACAGTCAGTTGCCTGTCAGGTGTCAGGATTTGCCACATCACACAGGCACTCAAGTCACTCAACCACAGGTACCAGTATGACTCAATCATAGTTCATATGGGTGCAAATGACCTGAGATGTACCTCCCTGGACTATATGAAGAGAGACATGATGGACCTTTGTGAATACATGTCACAGTTGGGTATGAGTTTCATACTGAACAGCATTCTACCCTCACCAAGAAGGATATCACAATACAAACAGAAAATGAATGACTTCAGTAATTAGCTTAGCTACTAGTGTCATTCCAAGGAGAATCAATATTTGTCTGCCTAGGACAACATGATTTACAAACCATGCTGCTATGCTAGAGATGGTCTGCACCTATTGTCACTCAGCCTTCGAATACTGCCCAAGGTATTAGCCACCCCCATAATATCTTTTTCAGGAAGTGACAAACCAACAGACCAACCAAAGTAACAGATTTGTCTAATGCCAAGCTGAAGGTACTACTGCTCAATGTTAGGAGTCTTAATAAGAAACTGTGCCCCTTGGAAGCTGTCCTTGCCATGGAGAATATTGACATCTGTGCAGTTACAGAGACATGCTACAAGATTGTGGAAAACACCCTGACAATGCCAGGCTCCAATGCCTATTAAACATTCAGACCAAACACTGAAAAGGAAAACAATGAAAGGAGGAGGTGTTTTCATTTTCTTAAAAAAAAAAAATCATACCTCAAGATTAGTTAAGCAGGATGACTCACTTGAACTACTCCATGTGCAGCTGACCAGAGGCAAAATCCCCCACCATATTATCACTAGTTGCAGGTCTCCAACCATAAACCATGAAAACTGCTCTGCACACCTGAAGTTACTAGAATAACTTATCATTCAGCCCAAGACACTACTCATGGGTGATTTTAACTATGCCTTCATAAACTGAGAAGCATACATGACCACTAATATGCAGGCTCAGACATTCCTGGACTTTGTCAATGCACATGCTCTGTATCAGCTGGTCTACACTCCCACTAGGAATTCAAATATCCTTGACATAGTACTCACAAACATGGGGGAGTGCTACACTGCCCCCCATTGTAATGTCCTCATTGGTAAGATCAGATCATAAATTGGTCTCCTTTAAAATAAATGTAACATTAGAACCCCATCAAACCCTAAATCCCTAAATAATTGCCTTCTATTAAGTGATACCATAAGTAATTTTACAGCTCCCCAACTTCCAAAACATGGAAGCCTACATGTAAGTATACAAGAATGCCCTGTAAAACCACTTATACAACTACCTAGAAATGGCAGTACCTGACTGAATTAAAACCGTGTTTAACCAGAAAAGCAAGTCACCCTGGTGGACCCCTCCTATAAACAGACCATACAAGAGAAGAGAGAAATTCCTGTCTAGAAGTAAGAGTGAGGGTGCACAACAGAGAAAAAAAATTCACCATTAGTCTCAAGAGTCAAATCAGTTAACTAGTCAAGTCTTCAAAATCTAAATATGAGACTAAAATAGCCTCCCAAGCAAAGGATAACTGCAAAGTATTTTTTTAGTTATGTCTGAAATCTTAAGGGAAATACTCAGCAATGTCCTGATTTGGCTGTAGATGGCACTATTTATACTCAGCCAGAAAAAATAGCAAACCTGCTGGCAGAAAAATTCAGCTCAGGTTTCACCCCCTCATCACTTCTGGTCACCCCCATGAAATACCCCATACAATTAATTTGCCTGTTATCACAAAAGAACAGGTCATCACTGCACTCTCAAGAGCTAAAACCATGGCATCAATGCGCCCTGATGGAATCCCAGGGTACCTATTAAATACCTTGAAACATGACATTGCAGACGAGCTCAGATCTCCATTTGCCACAGTTTCCAGACAGTCTTTCTCCCAATAGAGTGGACGACAGCAACAGTCATCCCTCAGCATAAGAGGGGACCAACAACAGACTCAAGTAATTAATGACCCATAACTCAGACTAGCATTATATTTATTTTATTTTACATTTTTTTTACTGGGGAGGTCCAACTGGACTGAGTTGTCCATTTTCAGTGGAGGCCCAGGGAGAAAAGCTCCAAAACAATTGCTAACATACTATACATAATATATTTACATGAGCATTGTGGTTTAGACATACAGTTATAAAATACACCAGATAATAACATATGATTGCATATGATATTTAAATAAGCATAGTGGTTTAGACATACAATTAAAAGTATAGCAGGTAGTAATGTGATTGTTGTTCATACAGTATGTTAAGTAGAGATAATCTTGAAGATGTAGTGAAGATAAAACAAGAAAGGAAAAACTAAAAAATACTAGGCAGATAATCTTGAAGATGTAATGAAGATAAGAGAAGAAAGGAAAAACTAAAAATACTAGTCAGTTTGTCAAAAGAGAAGAATATAGACAGGTTTGTATGAGGTTCATTGGCATTTTAAGGGAAAGCTTTTCAACTTAGTCTAGGGGAGAGTTAGTGGGTATAGATGAGACAGCATGGAGTAAGTGGTGGTTAGTTGGTAAGTAATGTGTGATAAGATATAGTGCATCTGTGGGAGTTTTAAAGAAGAGGTTGGATAATAGGTAGGGGAAAGGTGTTAGAATATGTCACCCAGGTGCTAGGCAGTTGCATGTCCAGGAGTTGTTTAGGTGGGAAATAAGCTGTTTTTTTGAAGATAGTTTTGTTAAGTTGGACCCTGATTTGTAGTGGTAGAGAGTTCCAAGTCTTAGCAATGTTGCTATAATACAGGGAATCACCAGAGCTGTAATGGCTTTTGGAGATTGCAATTAGTTCCTTGTTAGTGTATCCAAGTTCTTGGTTATTGGAGTAGAGGGCGATCAGGTCTTGTAAGGCTGGAATTTTGTCAGATTGGTACAGTATTTGGTGAGCTAGAAGAAGTTGGTTTAGAGCTAAGGTGTTTTGGAGTTCCAGCCAGGAAAGCTGTTTTAGGGCTTCACAGTGGTGTGTGCGGTAGGAGGAGCTTGTGGTGAATTTTGCTATTTTGTTATACCATACTGATAGCTTGTTTAAATCTCTCTTGTTTACATTAATTAGGACATGAGAAGCATACAGTAGGCTAGAGAGAAGATGGGTATGAGCTAGAGTAACTTTACTGTTGCTGGTTAGGAAGTTTTTATATCTGTAAAGAGTCCTAGTTTTTGTTGACTTTGGTTATTGTATGAGCTATGTGTTTGTCAAATTTCATATTATTGTCAATAATGACGCCTAGTAATTTGATTTGTGTGATGGGGAAATAGGGGTATTACCTGATGCAGAAATAGAGAATGAGGGAGTAGGTACTGCTACTTTGGAAGGATGGAAAAGCGTAAGTTGAGTCTTTGTAGGATTTAGTAATAGCTGGGAGCTTGTTAGCCAGGTTTTGATGGATGTAAAGGCTTCTTGGGTCTTAATGTGAAGTTGTTGGAGGGTGGGGCAGAGCAGATTAAGGTGGAGCTGTCAGCGTATTGAACTAGGTTGGCTACAGGAGCGGCTTTGTGAAGATTATTTGTAAATATAGTGAAAAGTAAGGGTCCTAGGATTGATCCTTGGGGTACTCCTAGTTTTACAGGAAGTAGAGTGGAAAGGGAGTTTTCCACTGACCAGCTTGTTGGCATTAGTCTTGAAACCATAATAGAGTGGGGGAAGTTAGTTTTAATTCTGAGAATGATGTTAGAAATTTTGTATGGGAGACTGCATCAAACGCTTTTGATAAGTCAAGGAAAGCTACAGACACTAGTTGACCATTGTTGCATTGCATATTTACTAGATTACTAAAATGGGTGAATGCAGTGGTAGTGCTATGGTTGGGGCAGAATCCGTCTTAGGTTTCAGCAAGAAGATTGTTGGAGAGGAGATGTGTTAGGATTGGGATGTGGATACATTTTTCCAGTATTTTAGACAGTTGGAAAAGTATAGCTATAGGGCAGTAGTTTGTTAGGTCAGTGGAGGTGCCCTCTTTGTGCATTGGTATAATGTAGGAGATTTTCCAGAGAAGTGGCACCTTTTGTTCTGACAGTGCTCTGTTAATGATTATAGAGATTGGGTAGGAAATGACTTGGGCAGCTATTTGTAGGAATTTGGCAGGTAGTTTGTCTACTGCTAGGGTGGTGGGTTTAAGTTTGGTTAGGTGTCTGTAGATGGTGTAAGTTTGTACAGGTTGAAGGGTGAAGGAGTTGGTGTTATTTGATGAGTTATAAGGTATAGTGGGGATTGAGGAGGGTAGGTAGCTTTAGTATAGAGTTGGTAAAGAACTCATTGAATTGGGTGGCTGTGTTTATAGAAATGGTGTCTATGTTTGGATGAGGAGTTGGTGATTTACCTGGTTGGAGAATACTGTTTAAAGTAGCCCAGAACTTTTGTGGATTGGTATTGTGCTTAGTTTGAATTTCACTTTAGTATTTTTGTTTATCTAAACTGATTTGCTTTTTTTACAGTGTTTCTCAGTTCTAAGAATGTTTGCCTATTATGAGTAGTTTTATTTTTGCACCAGGTGTCCCATGCTTTGTCCCTTTGTTTCATAAGTTGCCTAGTACTCTTGGTAAGCCATGGGGCATAGATGGTTTCAGTGCAGATCTGTTTTGGTTGACACATTGGTGCAGCTGTAGCATTGTCGCCTCACAGCAAGAGGTTCTCCGGTTCGATGCTGGGGTGCCTTCTGTGCAGAGTCTGCATGCCCTTCCTGCATTTGTGTGGGTTTCCTCCAGGTGCTCCAGTTTCCTCCCATGTTACAAAGACATGCATCTGGAGTGTTTCTCCCTGGGCCACCTCTGAAAATTGGCTGCATTCCAAGTCGGACTTTACAGATAATAAATAAAAAATAAATGTCTTGGTGGGGAAAAGTTGGTTGAGAATGCCTAAGAAGATAGTGCTGAAATACTGAACTGCTTCATTTAAAGGAAGTGTTAAAAAGGGGGACCAGTTAGAGTGTTTAAGGGCTGTATTAAGGTTGTCAGCCTTGAAGTTTTTAGTGTATTTGATGTGTTTAAGTGAGCTAGTTCTAATGAGTTTAGTTTGGTTTCTGATGAAGAAGGTTGGGAGGTGGTCACTTAGAGTGTTGGGTAGTGTATCAAAATTAAGAGTGTAAGATGGTTGATTGATGAAAATCCAGTCTAGTATTGATTCTTTTTTTGAGGTTTTTGTCTACCTTAGTAGGGGTTTGTATAAGCTGTGAGAAGCTGTAAAGGTTAATATGATTTGAGGGGTGGGGTGAGTTAAGTGGGGTCCAATTAATACTGAAGTCACCTAGTATAATGGTTTCATGGGGGAGGGTTTCTGATGCCCAATGGAGAAGAGGTTCTAGGGTTCTAATGTTATCTCCTGGAGGGATATATGAGCCTAAGATATTTAGCTGTTTTTGTGTATTTAGTCTTATGTTAGCAAGTAGGATCTCTGCATTATTAAATGCAGGGATTTCTATGTTAAATAGTTCAACATTGATGTTGTTCTGATATAGGAGAGTGACTCTGGCTCCTATTTTAGCTGTACAGTCTTTTCATAATATGCTATAACCAGGAGGAATTATTACTTCATTTTCAATGTGTGGTTTGAGCCATGTTTCTGTGAAGAATATGATGTCAGGTAAGTATAATGCTATGATTGCATGGAACTCAGTAATTTTGTTAAGGATACTTTTTATGTTATGATTTACTATTAGAATATTGGATGTTTTCTTAAGTAGGCTTGTATTGGTTCTAGGCTGATTTTGGTGATTTGTTTAACTTGTTACTGGACCTGGGTTGGGTTTGATATTGCCACTGTATAGCAGGTGAGGGGCAATGTTTATTTTGGTTTGTAGGTATCTGGAGAAGTCTAAGTCACATTGTATGGATACCTAGATTTGCTTTGATAATTGATGAGTTTGTAGGGGTGTAGGATATAGGTGGTGTGGTTAAAGAGTGAGGGTGAGATGAGTAAGGGGTAGTTAGTGAATGTTGGAGGTGAAGTTGAGGTGGGGTGACATATTGAGGATTGTAATGTTGTTGAAGTAGGGTGAGGTCAGTTGGGCTCTGATGGTGAGTGCTGGCATTAGAATTATTTGATGGGAGTACATGTTTAGTTTGTTAGAAGTGGTAGGAGTGTATAGAGATAACCCTGTGGAATGTGTAGGGGTCCTGATAGTATATTGGTAGGATGAACTGTAGCAACTTTATGAGTGGGGAGGCACTATATGTAGAGTGTGTAATATGAGAGCAAAGGAGGGGGAGGGGGTGGTGGTTGTTTGCATGACTGGCTGAGGGATGAAGGTTGGGTGTGGTTGTGATAAGGTTAGGTATAAAGGAAATGAGTTAGGGGTGGGTGAGATTGGGGGTAGGGTAGGGGAGTGGAGTGGACAGAGCCCTACCTAGGAAGGAAGAACTGAAAAAAAGTATCAGGGGTCTGACTAAGTAATGAATGTAAGCATTGTTGTGCCTTAATCACAGGGATTATGCCAGTTACTGTGTTTCCACTATTTATTCACTGTAAATGGAAAAATGAATGCTGTGAAGGGACTTGGGTGACTTTACAGTAGATAGAAATATTGGAGAATTTAAATATCTGTAGAGCACTGTCCTGCTTACAGGATGAGCTGCTTATCTGGGCTAAGACTATATGGAAGGCTATGGAAAGGATAATCATGGACCTGTTTAACAATGACATAGAAAATCTCCAGACTCTATAGCTGACCCAGTCCAGCTTCATCAAGGGCAAGTCCTGCTGTTAAATCTTATTTTTTTTCTTTGAGAAGGTCAACAAGGCCATGGATGAGGGTATGTCAGTGCATACCACCTACCTTGACATGGCCAAGGAATTTGACATAATACCCCACTTGGGTATTATAGATAATCTCACAAACTTCGGCATAAACCTCTACCTCACCAGATGGATAGCCAAATGGCTCACAGATAGGACACTTGTTATTACAGTAGGGAAATCTACATCCAGCAAGAGGCCAGTTGCTAGTGAAGCACCACAAGGCTCAGTGCTGGGCTCCCTCCTGTTTGGGATATAATTGTCAGATGTCAAGGCAAATGCAGATGGCCTTTGGCTGACCAAGTTTTCTGATGAATACCAGCTGAGGCCAATCACTGACTCCGTAAATGATGTTGATATCCTACAGAAAGGACTGATGCAGACTAATTACTGATGTCAGAGCAATGACCTCAAACTAAATACAAAGACATGTATAATAATTCCCTTTGGGAAATCAAACACCCCTGCAAACTACAACATCAATAGCACACCCCAAGAGTGGACCCAGTGACAAAAGATCGGGGTACTCAGATAGACAGTAATCTGAACTTTGACTATCATGTGTCCATGGTGGTGAGGAAATTCGTCTGTATGTCTCAGCTTATAAGTAATAGCATGGTATCCAGATCTAAGGATGCAATAATACCACTACATTCATCCCTTACCATAACAATAATCAAATACAATGCACACTTGACTGTATAGTTCACAAGATACTTGCAACAGTTGAAGTGTCCTCAAAGGTTTATCACCAACCAGAGGGATAACCAATTATAGGTCCTATCACTGTATTCAATTTCCTACTAATCACTGAGGAGTGATATGTGCCTGACCTACAAGGCAGTGTCTGACACAGGCCTGATTACATTGTTGCATACTCTCAAAACAAACTGCCTAAGGGTTACCCAGTCCAAGGATCTAAACCTGATCTCAGTTATGAATAGATCATACTGGAGAGACATATGTGTGACCCAGAGATTGTTCTTTCTCTGGAAAAGGCTTCCTATATGCGAGAAGTAGAGCCCTTCCCTGTTTTATTCAGTACTTCACAATTTGCCTGCTTTTTATAGTTTATATTTTGTCTAAGTATTTATTGTGATTTTTTTTTTAATATTTACATTTATTTGCTGACTCTTTTCACATGTAGCATGATAATTAATTAATCTCACAGTACATATGCTACTATATATTAAATGTAATGCAATAGACTACAAATATACTTATATATGCATACCCACATCACTGCCTAAGCTGGCAAAACATACAATACCATACAAAAGGAAAGTGCATTGAGTAAACACTCATTCATATGATTCTATACACCACATTGTATCATGATGTCACACCCATAATAAGCTGATATACCCTATTATGAGTTTTCTTAAAAAACAAAAAACTATCAGCCATACCAACCATAAACAGAACCAACACCAAATATGGTAATAAAGCCAGTTCCACTATGACACCCTTATTTTCTGACAGCCAATGCTTCAATGAAAAAAATACTGGAAAGACAAGAAGGTGAAAACTCCTTTTTTCTTGTTTTTTTTTTTTTATTTTTGCATGTTTAATGACGTTGTATGGAGAAAAGCATTTGACCTTATGATGTTCATATTTTTTTTTCTGCAATCTACTGAAGCCTGAGGAATTTTTCCATGACATTGTGTAGGTAAGCTGATAAACCTCCGTTACCAATTAGAGTCAAGGCAATCCAGGGCTGCACCTTCTTCAAATACCAATGCAAAATGTTTCTGTCAACACAGTAACATGTACAGACTGCAGTATCACTTAATTATCTTATATTCCTGTCTCCTACAGGCAGCACAACTGCAAACTTCTATAAATGGTAGTAGTCTGATAACTAGCTAATGAAGATGTACAAATCTATACAACAAGATAAATGTAATCATTCAGATCTCTTTCTTCTTATACTTTGGTGCACTGCATGTTTATATAAGTATATAGGGATAAAACATGTCTCACCTGACCTACACAAATCACACCTTTAACATGATTATGTGCAGCATTTAAAATGTACTGTGTATATGATGGGAGGGGATGTACTAAAATAACAGGCCATGCTTAAGTTGTAAGAATGATATTCAGCGAGGCAATTTCTTATATCTAAATATTTTAATTCCAAGAAATATTCTGTAATGTAGTTCTTAGGAAAATGTATTGGAGATGCAAAGTCTTCTTATGCTATGTCTCTAATGTGTTGTTTTATTTTAATAGAAATCTGTTTGTAACTACATATATCATGCTGATTATAAAACTGCATTTAAATAATGTAATTTAAGAGATTTTCCCTCTTGTGTGCCCTCTGAAAACAGGCTTGATCTCAGTATGGCTAACCTAGCTAACAAAACATTTAAAAAATAAACAAAAACAATGAATATATGTATAAATAAAGGGAGAGACAGAGCGACAGATAGAGAAAGCAGTACTGAAGCTAACCTCAGTATTTTTGTGCCTAGGTAATATTTTTACTACTGGTGACATCTTCTGACTTTATGGCTATGTGATGTTTGGAAGTCCACAATGCTATTAGTATTTAGTTCATTATTTGGCACTCACCTGACTAGGCAAACTCATTTTGTAGAAAAAGAAAACAATAAGCAAGGAATTCTGGAATAAGGGCCTTCATGTTGCTCCAATTTCACATATTCATTTAATGCCTTCTAACTAGATATTGGGACCTAGAAAATCACACTTACTATGTAATAAGCAAGAGCCATTCTGGTTCATCAGTACCAAGAACAACAAGAGGATCTCAGGCGTTTCATTCTGGGGACTTGTCAAATTCTACTCTATAGTCCTAGTAGAAATAAATCAATGGAGAAATGCAAATTACTAATAGTGATGACATATAATTCAGTCACTGTTAATGAACTATTTTCCTAATATCCCAGAGTTCTAATCTACAGGCCAGCATTCACAGCGCCTAACCAAAAACAAGCAGGCTTCATTTTATGTCACTACAAACTAACATAAATGATGCAGCATTATTTGTTTACTGTAGCCACATCTATAATGAAATGATTTCTAATGTAAATTATGAAACAATCACTTCTGAAACATGTACCATAACCATAAAACAGAATAGTATTTGATACAAAAGCACTAAGATTTTTATTTAATGAAACTAAGTTTGCTAATAACATTACAACAAATCGTCATTGCCTTTAAACTTTTTCAGGATTGGGCAGTGGTGTGTATAACCTCAGAGGGAAAGAACATGTTATTAAATAGGTGGAAGAGAACAAAGCAGAACAGGAGGAATCATGCATTTATGTACAGACTAGCTTTAATTCTCAGATGAGTTTTACAGACTACAGGTCTCGTACTGTTATTTCCAGGCTTCTATGTTCACAGCCTCGTACCATATTTAAAATGCACATACAAATCATAGTTACAGTATGGCTTTTAAACCTTCAGCTGTCACAACATTCTTGAGCAAGAGATAACAAGACTGTCCTGGTGTCACATGCGTTAACCTGTATTTACAATTAAACTTGCTGCTGGTGGTTCATAACTTTTCAAGATGAGGAAGATGCTGGGTGAACTGAATCCCCCTCAACATGTGTATATTTTGGAGCACTCCGTTGTAATTCCCTTGTTTACTTATTGAGCAGTAAAACTTTTTTTATTGTGCCTTGTTAATTCAGAGCAAATGTTGGCTAACTGCACATATGCACATCTATGGTTAAAATGAAACTGTTGAAAAGTACAGAAAAACATATTATATGATGAAGCAGTGGTATACATAGACTCATAAAATATTTTCTAGCCACAGTTTATAACCAGACTATACTTTCATTTGTCAACAACTGTACCACTCTACGAAGGCAAATAGCTGATACTAAATAAGAAAACACAGTAAGGTCTCATGAGGCTGACATATATGAATATGTTAGTAATACTATGTTCTACTGTTTGTCTCTATTACAGAATACTTATGCAGTATGCCTCCTTTAGTCAGTTGCAGGTGCATAGTTTCCGATGTAGGAAAACACCATTGCCTCATGTGGTGAAAGTTCTACTCCTAGAGCACAGTTTATGCTGGCAGCATTGCTTGCTTTCTTACATCACATGTGACAATTATTAGGTCACCTTCCAACTTTAGAGAGTTTTCAGAGAAACAATATCATCTTTTCTTGCTGTTATTGTGCTATCCCACTCATTACCTCTCTTTCATTACCTCTCTCCCATTAACTCTGTCTCACTGATGTTGATGTCCTCTCACTACTAGCGTCTTATTAATATCACTTCTCTTTTATGTGTGATACTGTTTACTTCAGATTTAGCATGCTGATGAGAGGTTCACATGTAAATACCATTATAAATTAAATACCTTGAAGCGGTACATGCTATCACAAAAGGTAATACTGGCAGCCCAGCTATCTGGAATTTTGTAAATAATTATATGTCATTTGTGAATATCAGCATGATGCAATTGCTTGTCTTACCACTATATTACAACTGTATGTTATATGTGTACCAAACTGCTGGTACAAAAGTATGTGTTGAACAGGGTTTGTACAGTACTAAGCTTGAAAGATGTATCCACAGTGTACCCTACTAGAACATATAAGATTAACTTGCAAAACTTAAGAATAGTTGAGATTGAAGTACTTTATTGCCGGGCCACAAACAAGAGATGTTATCTTTCAGTTTCAGTCAACAAGAGACAGGATCTATATACTAGGGGACTCTCTGTGTTGCCTTGAAAGAGAGATAATTACTAGGCTTGAGATGTAAAAGTGTTTGATTGTTTTAGGACTTCCAGGATCTGCAAACATCTAAGGAAAAGCCTGTATGTATTTTTCACAGGGAGATGCTAAATGTTGATACGTTCTGACAATGGAGGTTCGGCTTGGGAACTAAAGTCAGATGACAAAAAGTAATGTCATTCAAGCTAACCCAGCAGTAATATTTGATATTAATTTAAAAACTCTCTGAGAGAGTGAGGGAGGGTATTTTGCATTTGTCTTTGACCTGGTAGCATCATCTGGGAAACATCCACTCACCACTTCTGCCTTGTTGTTCTGTAAGTAAGTTTTTAGGACATAGTAACTCTTTTAAATTCAGACATGAATGTAGTAAAGTATAGCTTAGATGTTTTCTTTATTTATTTGAGGCTGTCCTGCAATGTTGTTTTAAATATTTCCTGTGATTTTGAACTCTGATGTAATTGATTACTTACTATTGCCCTGTTCTTTTATTATTTATGATTAAATATATTTAAACATATCATTGTGGCTGATATCTGTGAGACATATTTAAGCTCTGAGATTACTTGCATATTTATTTGGTGACACTGTGGGCCACTCCTAATAGCCTTGCTCTTGGTCAAACTACCATTTGGATTAATAGTAACATTACACAATAAGATTGGACACCCTTAGCTAAAGGCCTTAAAGTAGCTGATAAAGAGTTGGCTGGTGGCAGTGATAACTACCTTATGCTGTGGGCATAAGGGGGCATAGCTAGTAAACCTGTGCCAGCCTTTCCCAGATGCCTGTGTGTGCATGTTTGTGTTTGTGTATAAATCAAATCTCAAAGTGCGTGTGTGTGTCAGCTACTTGGGCAGGGACATGAAGCACTGGTTGGACAGAGAGGGTGCTGGAGGTCTTAGCTTGGCCACTCAGCTGCGATCTCAACTCTATAGCTGTGCCAGTGGGGAGTCTTATTGGGGATCTGGAGAAAGATGGAGAAACCAGCCCCAGACTGACTGTGATCTCTGTGTGCTCTTAAGGGAAATTGTACTTTACTGTGTGTATACTTGTCATCCTCCCAGTGTGTACATTCCCCACTGTTGCCAGTGGTGAGGATTGAGGCTCCTTCATTACTGGGCCATTGCCAGGGTATCACACATGCATTCATTTTTTTCTATTTTTTCTATGGCATTCTGGTGAGAGGGTCACATGTGTAAATACCATTACAAATGAAACACCTTGAAGTGGTATATGGTCTTACTCTTTCAAAGATATTTTTTCTGCAGCATGCTGGTGAGAGTCACACATGTAAATGCTATTATAAATTAAACATCTTGAAATGGGATATGCTGCCACTCTTTTAAAGATATTTTTTGGGGCAGGTGTCAAATACTTCACACCTTCATGCAGGTAACAACATCTCCAGCACACTGATATTAATCTAATATGCTGTGCACTAGGGGAAATGAGATTTTCCCCATGCAGAACAAAGTTGGACTAACTATACTAATCTAAGACTTATGTATTTAGTCACAGTCATGTTTTTAACATTGCTACCTTTCTCCTACCTTGTTGACAATATTACTGCCCTGTTGTTATTGTTAATGTACTATTGCCACTGTCTTGTTCTGACTGCTACTGCTTTTGTTTTACTGTTACTTTTCTAATTCCATTGTTACCATCTTGTTATCATTGACTCTGTCCAATTCCCATTGACATTGTCCTGCTTTCAATATAACTATCATGCTGTTACTGTCATCACTGTTCCTCCTGTCTTACTATTCTCTTATGCTATGTTCTGTTCTGTTTGTACTATTACTGTCCAGTTCTGATAGCTGCTGTTTTGTTCTAACCATAAATATTGTCACTCCACTGTTACTCATCTGATCTTATTGTTATTGTCATTTTCTGTCTTGATCTCACTGTTACTGACCTGTTTTCACTGTTAGTGACCTGGTTCCACTGTTAGTGACCTGGTTCCACTTTTGCATTTTGTTCTAATTTTTGCTATCCCATTCACATAACTGCTGTTATCGTATTGCTATGACTGTCCTGTTCTTCTTAGTACTGTGTTGTCATCACTGTTGCAGTCATGGACTTATTGTTAGTAACCTGTCCTCATGGTTATTTCTGTTCCCACTGTTTTCCTACTCCCAGTGATACTGTTCTGTGGTTACTGCTGGAATCTTCTTGTCACTGTTACCACCATTTTCCCACTGTTGTTATCCTACCATCAGTTTAGGTGTCCTATTCTCACTGCTACTGTTGTATTCCCATTGCTACTGGCCTATTCTCATTGTTACAATATTGTGACTATTATTACTTTGCATCACCACTGTTACAGACCTGATTACTATCACTGACATATTGTCACTGTTATAGTCATGCTTATACTGTTATAGTCCTGTTTTCACTATCACCGTCTTGTACCTTCTACTGCCCATCAATATTGCTGATCTGTTCTCACATATGCTCTCCTTGTCTCATTATTTATATACTTGTCATACTTTTGTCCTAGTGTCTCCCCTCCCATACCTGATCAATGTTTTATTTGGAAGAAACAATTTAATTGTATATTAGGCACTCACTGATAAACATTTGAACTTATGCTTTATACATCTCATAAACATCAGATGTTATGTTGTCCTATCGCACCGTAATTCTTGCAGGTTGGGTTTGGAGAAGATCACGGCTCTGACTTGGCTGAATACTAAAGCTCGAAAGCTTCCACTGGCTAAAGGCTAATGTCTATTCCATGATGCTCTGGGCCACATCCCCAGATCTCGTTTGTGCTCAAATGATCAAGAAGTGTTCCTGCTGGCTGGTTGGTTAAGTATAGGTTTTGTTAGTCTAATTTGTCTCTTTATTCTCATATTACCTGTCTAGTGAGTTAGTTTTTCATGTTGTCTGTGTTAGGTTTTTGTAGTTAGTTGAAAACCCCTTCCTAACCCGGTGAGAGTTCCTGTTTAACATAGAGGGCCCTCGCGGCCCATTAATTTAGAGGGCCACTTCCCCCGTGTTTCCTTGTTGTGGCTGGGTAGAAGTAGAATCTGTTTAAGTTAGAGGATTCATCATTTTCTTTTCCTTCTTACTTCTGCTTCTGGCTGTTAAATTTAAAAATAAAAACAGGTAGTTTCCCCTTATAGTAGTTTTTTGCTGTTGCTATAGTTAGTTTAGCTGTTTTTTTCAATATTTATGGCCTTGGTTTTAGCTGCATAATGTCCAAAGACAAGGATAAAGAAAGGGTACCCAAGGAGCATAAACAGTCAGGGTTCAAAAAGTGCGAAAGATGCACTCAAATGATGTCTCTAATGGATGGGCACACGACTTGTGTCTATTGCCTCGGTGCCATCCATTTAGAGTACCCCTGCACCATATGTCATGGTTTCAGTAGCAGGGTCCTTCATGAGTGCAGGAATAAACTAGTGGCAAGGGGTTTATTGAAAGGGCCTTTTCAGGAAGCTTTAGACAATTCTCAGAGCTCCACATCTTCCTCCCCTTCTTCAATCCAGTCTAAATCAACCAAAAGAATGGCTATGACAGCTCCAGTTTTGGAGCCACCAAAAAAGATTCTGTCATCAGAACTGAGGACTCTCAACTCTGATAGACCTGAAACTTCTTCTTTTGCACCAAAAGTGTCCAAGGAGCTGACAGAAGTATTTAGGAGTCGGTTTCCTTTATTGGAGCTGATGTCTCTGACACTGAGATCTCCTATTCTGGATAGGGTTAGATCTCCTTCTTTGTCCATCCGTTCTTCCAGGAGTTTATCTGATGAAAATGTGGAGTGGATGATGAAGAGATTGCTTCAAACACCTGCCCTGGCAAAAATTTTGTCATTTCTGGAACCAAAGAAATTGAAGCCATCCCATATGATGCTTGCTTCAGTGATTCCTCCTCCAATCACCCTGGAGTCTTTGGAGCCAGAGAGCTTGGATCCAATAGTAGCAGAACTGTCAGCACTGAGACCATCTTTGGAATCTTTGGTTCTGAAATTGGCTCTGATGTCCTCAGCTCCTTCAGATGTCAAGGAGTCTAGGAGCCTATGCTCACCAGTTGGGTCCAGAGAGGCAAGTTGGCGCAGAAAGTCGTCTGATCTGACCCTCAGTACCTCATCTAGGTTGATCTCAGCTCCTACCTCAGTTATGGAGCCACCTGCTCCACCTTGGAGTCGACCTTCTGTCTCTTCAGAGTGGAGAGTCTCATTGGAGTAGGCTGCGGGTGCTTTGGAACTGATGGAGAGAGTGCTGTCTCCTCAGACAGCCCCACTCTTGGAGCCAACTTCTCGTCCCTCCCAGGTGCCAGTGTCTAACTCATCACCACCTTCCCCTCCTAAGCACAGAAACCCAGATCCTCAGGAAACCCCTGCAGGTGGCATTGTCTCTTCTGAAACTTCTCCGGAGTACCCCTCTGAAGAAGTCCCTCAGAAAAGACTGTGCAAGAGGAAACACATAGACTCTCCTGGGTCTGTCACTTCTGATACCGATTTGGATGAGTCAGAATGGTCCCCATGGTCCCCCTCTGAGGATGTCTCCTTTGTGGACATCCTTGAGATCCTGAAACAGAGGGGTGGCTGGAAGCCCACCAACCCTTCAGAGAATGAATTGTTATACCTGGAGGCTTTTGGGTCTTGCCTTTCCACCTCCTGTGTGACTCCCTCATTTGACCAACTGTTAGGCGTCATATCCCATAAGGCCTGGACATTGCCTGATACAGAGGATCTTGTTCTGAGGATGTCTAACAAATGTATTACTGCTCCTTTAGAGAAGGAATTTTTTAATAAAGTTGTCCCTCTTGATGCGATGGTGGCAGCTTTGGACACCAAGAAGGAGCTATTGGAGACCTCCTCATCTGTTCATCCTCCTAACAAATAATCTGGGACTATGGACAGATATGGAAAGTGTGCCTTTTCTTCAGCAGCCTTCGCCCTATGGTTGCTGAATTACCTTACACATTTTACGAGACTTCAAAGGGATCTCCTCAAAGAACTTGGCGATACCCTTCAGAGTACTGTAGCTTCGGGGTCCATGGACAAAGTATGCTCTCAGCTCTCTATCCTCAATTCTGTCATAAACTCCTCCATGAGATTGATTTCATATGTGAATGATGGAGTGACCAGAGCAGCTGCAACAGGAATTTTCCTGAGGAGGCATTCCTGGATGCACCTTTGCAACTTTGCTGAGCCCTTTAAGTCTTCCTTCACCAATGCCCCCTTTGATGGTTCATCCCTTTTTGGACCAAAGGTGAAAGATACTTTGACCAGGTGTGAGCAGGATGGGAAAACCTTATCTGCTGTTGGAGTCTGTTTTTCTGCCCCATCTAGACCTTATTCCAAAGGTCAAAAGGGTAGAAAGATGTGGTTCTGCAAGTCCCAAAAAGGTTTCTCGGATGCACATGGTGACTCTTCCCCCAGGGGCAGAGGGAAAAGTTATAATGGAAAACGCTGACCTCGCAGCAGAGGGAGTTTGCAGAATTAGGGCAACAGAGATATGTTCTCGGACAGGCACTTACAGTGCTCTTGAAAGGAGGACCACCTGTTCTTCTCTGGAAGCAGTTGGGGGTCGATTGTCACTGTACCCCAATGCCTGGCAAGAAATCTCCCAAGACAAATGGGTACTAACAACTATATCCAGAGGCTATTACATACCATTTTCCATTCCCCTTCCAGTGAACCAGTCCTTACAAGATGTTCCACCCGGTCAGAAGAACTATGCAACACAAGAGATTCTCTCATTGCTAGAAAAGAGAGTCATCCAAGAGGTCCCTACAGACCAAAAGAGATCCGGAACTTACACAAGATTCTTTTTAGTTCCAAAAATGACAGCGGGCTGGAGATCCATTCTAGTTCTCAGCAAGCTAAACAAAGCAGTGAAGAAGTCAAAGTTCCGGATGGTAACTCTGCAGTCAATATTCCTGTTTATCAGGAAAGATGATTGGATGTGCTCAATAGATCTCCAGGATGCATGCAAACATTTAAAGATGGACAGATGACCCAGGAGACAGTTACACTTTCAGTTGGGTGGGAGACAGTCATTATCAATTCCTAGCCCTGCCCTTTGGCCTCACTACAGCCCCCAGAGTGTTCACCAAATGCATGGCAGTGATCACGGCTCACTTGAGACATCAGGGATTACATGTGTTTCCATACCTAGATGACTGGCTCCTATCTGCCACCACCAAGCATCTACTACTATGAATGAGAGATGAAACGATGTCACTTTGTGACAGACTAGGCATCACAGTAAACTTAAAAAATCTGCCTTGTCGCTGTCTCAGCATATTACCTTCTTAGACGCAGAATTTGATTAAAAAAATATGACTGCAACACTTACCTCAGAAAGAATACAGTCCCTTCATCAGCAAATCAGGATTTTGATGTTAAAGAAGAAAGTTCAGATCAGATATATGCTACAAGTTCTGGGTACCATGGCAGCAGCTATTCTTCTGGTTCCACTAGCACAACTACACATGAAGGTTCTGCAGTGGCTGCTATTTGCTCAGTGGTCAATGCAAGATCTTCCTCTTTCACATCAGATTATCATCATGGAATCTTGCAAAAAAGATCTCTTTTGGTAGCTGCTGACAGACCAGTTGCATCAAGGCTGACCCCTTGTCTTTTCTCAACCCAATGCAGTACTGACCACGGATGCTTCCCGGATCAGGTGGAGGGTCATTGTCTGGGGATAACAGTCTAAGGCCTATGGCAAGAATATGAAAGCCACTTGCACATCAATGTTCTGGAGATTAGAGCAGTGCTCTATGCGTTGCAGGCATTTTAGGATTCTCTACCGGCAGGGATGGTTACAATTCAGACAGACAACATGTCAGTAGTGTGTTACATAAATAAGCAAGGAGGAACCAAATCCTACCCCACTATGTCGGTAGGCACAATGGGTGATCACATAATACTTTCTGATGGCAACGCACATCCCGGGGAAATCCAATGTGATAGCAGACAAACTCAGCAGAGCTATTCTGTTGCCTCACGAATGATCCCTGAAAACAGAGATTGTGGAAAATATCTTCCAAAAATTGGGCCAGCCTTGCTGCGACCTTTTTGTCACTTCCATGAATGCCAAATGCAGCAACTACTTTGCCCTCATTCCTTCTCCATGGAAGTCACTAAAGGATCCACTGGTTCACGATAGGCCCCCGGGACTACTCTATGCCGTTCTCCCCTTTCCTCTAATTCCTAAAATACTGCAGAATGTAGCTCATTGAAAAGCACTATGACCTTCATTCCTCCTTACTGGCCTCATCAAGTTTGGTTCCTCTTTCTTCAGACCCATCTGCTGGAGGAACCTTGGATTCTGGATCCAATTCCAGACCTCTTGATCCACACTTTGGGGGAGTTCCATCCATCTATCCAAGCCCTCAAGTTGACAGCATGGCTGCTCCTATTCCACACATAGCCAGGTGTTACTCTTTTTCCCCCTGCAGTGGGTTATATTTTCACCTCTTCCCATAAACCATCTACGAGGAGATTGTATTCCAGTAAGTGGAAAAGATTTTCATGCTGGGCTGTGGAACAGAACATAGAAACTTTTACAGCTCCTATTACTGCAATCCTAGAATTTCTTTCAAAACTCCTTGACAAAGGAGCTGCAGCAGCGACCATCAGAGTTCATTTGGCAGTCATTTCTAATTTCCATACTGGAGAAATGGGAGTTCCTATTATGTCTCACAGGTTATGCAAAGCTTTCCTCAAAGGCACTTTTTTACTCAGACACCCGATCAAAGAGCCCCCAGTCCCTTGGGACCTAAATCTTGTTCTAAACTCACTGATTTCACCACCCTTTGAACCTGCATCATCTTGCGATTTGAAGTATTTTTATCGTGGAAGACTCTCTTTTTAGTAGCCATAACCTCTGCCAGACAGGTATTGGAATTACAAGCTCTTTCTATTTGTTCCCCTTATATAATTTTTCACAAGGATATGGTATCTTTGAGAACTAATCCTTCATTCCTTCAAAAGTCTGTTCAGAGAATAATATAAACCGATGCATTGAATTGCCTGTGTTTTTTCCAAACTACAGCGACAAGGCAGAGTATAAACTCCATCAGTTGGATGTACATAGGCAGTTACACTTTTAGCTGTATAGGACAGAAGACCTCAGGAAATACGACCAGCTTTTTGTGTCCTTTTCTGACAAAAAGAAAGGGTTGTCAGTTTCCAAAGTAACTTTGTCAAAATGGCTGACTGATTGCATTTCCTTCTCTTACAGTAAGAATAATAAACAACTACCAGGAGAAGATAAAGGGACATTCCACAAGAGCAGTCTCTACATCCTCGGCCTTTCAGGCCAGACTTTCTATTGACTCTATTGTGCAGCTGCCACATGGGTGAGACCTCATTCATACCTTTATCACTCATTACAAAGTAGATGTGGCCTCCCGGAACAGGTCTTCCTTTGGAGCCACTGTATTGAAGAGTATTTTTTCATGATCCACCCTGAGATTAAGATGCTAGGGATGCTGTCCCTACCTGCAAGAATTATGGCAAGATAGGACAACATAACATTAAGAAGTTATGTACTTACCATAACATTCCATGTTTGTTGTCCATATCGCCAACATTCTTGCCTCCCACCCTCCTACCCCCATCCTGTGTTCCTGGAGGAACTGGTGGACAATTCTATACTTATGTACATAGTTATGATGATTTGTAGTCCCGGGTTTTTGTCTCATACCAAACATCTGTATATAGATATAGATATATTTTTCTGGTGCAGTTATTTGGGTTAATCTAAATCTTTCACTTGCAAAGATCTGGGGATGTGGCCCAGAGCATCATGGGATAGGGGTTAGCTTTGAGCCAGTGGAAGCTTTTGAGCTTTAGTATTCGGCCGAGTCAGAGCCGTGATCGGCTCCAAACCCAACCTGCAAGAATGTAGGCAAGATGGACAACAAGTATGGAATGTTATGGTAAGTACATAACTTCTTATTCCCTGCACCGCCTTACTAATGCTTCTCCTGACTCAATCCTAGACCTTACCTTTGGGAAAATCCATTTCTCTAATACTACACACTTAATGTAGGTGTGTGCTTTTCTGCATGCATATGTTTGTGTGTGTCTGTGTATGTGTGTGCGTGTGTGTGTGTGTGCGTGTGTGTGTGTGTGTGTGTGTGTGTGTGTGTGTGTGTGTGTGTATGTGTGTGTGTGTGTGTGTGTTTGTGTGTGTGTGTGTGTGTGTCCTTGTGCATCTGCATATGTGTAATGAGGTTTTTCTGATCATATCCAACTCACTAGTTCTTCTCAAAAGGATACCAATGTTCATCTCTTGAGCGTCATTCCACTACAGTCTCAAGGAGAATTCCTTGATTTCTAGCTCTCAAACACATAACAACTTGATCTTGGGAATGGTTAGAGAACCATTCATAATATGTATCAAGAACATTATCAGCAGTGAGCCATTATTACTACTAGGTAAACATTTACAACAAAGACCAGAGCAATACTGATTTCATGAGTTTTAACATACGCTTGTCAGTAGGATGAGTTTTATTTTCTGTTTAACATTAAAGCTCTCTGAGAATGTGAGGAATAGTTTAATTAATTGACACAGACATTTATCAAACATTTTTTCTGCCATATCACTGCTGTCAAAATACACTTGAAATGATAGCAAAACAAAGATATTCCACTCTTGCTAGTTCGATGAGGAACTGCTATCTGCCTCAGCTGAACATTTCATTCACTGTATCTGAATATGGAAAGTCACACTGAATTGAACTTACAATCAGATATGCCATCAACTCCTTTCTGTTACTCTATTTTCAAAGCAAATAAGATCAAATCACACAAACCATGATGATTAGCATTAAGAGGAAGATGGATTATTTTACGTCTTTTGAAAAATTGCCTTCTTTTAGGTAATGTTGGCTTAATACTTAAGATATTATTAGCTGTGAATGTACCAAGAGCACAGCTCTGCACACGAGGCCCAGAGCATGCCTTTTTCATATGCTCCTTTATATATTTGCAAAGTAGTAGAGTGTTATAAGTGCTTTCAGTATTAGTATGCTCTGAGGCCATCCTCTGCCCATTCAGCTGAGGCAAGAATTGGCCGCATTTACTGAAATATGCAGCCTGTCTTCAGTTTCAGCCTCTGACAGCCATAAAGATTGATTCTTTTTAATCAATGGTTTTGACAGGGTGCCTTTGCCTTTGGAAAAATATAGTCACGTATTATGATATACCACGCTAGTTCCTCTCACATTATCTGATAGTGTGGGATGATGTGCAATCTGTCACAGCACGAATGGCAGCTTGCAATTGCTTCCATTTCTGCTACCACACTAAATTATCTGTATTTACTTTCAGTGTATCCTATATTATTTTGTATATAATTGTAATGGTATCATATTTGTCAGCTATTATTGTGACTCCCTTGCTATATTTTTCTGCATCCGGCCATGGCAGAGGGTAAAAAGGTTTCTTGGACCAGTTAATCTACACAGTTCACAAATAAACAAATAAAAAATGTGTCATATTGCAAGCATTCCTCTACCACTGAATGCCATTGCTGCTAATTTTTCTTCTCACTAATAATGAAAAAACATAATGTTATTTTTCAATTAAGTTTGATAATACATGCTTTGGAACTCTGATACAAAAGGATGACATATATAATACCCAAACTCTTTATGTTAAACTCATCAGTCAACTAATTAATGTACTAATATCAAAGTGATCAGGCTCTTAGATGTCAAATAGATGAAGATTTGGATCACAAGATTTTTGTTAGAAAGCATAAGACCAAGAGTGGCAGTATGATCCTGAAACTTTTTTGAGAACCTTATATATGGAACACATCATTGTCATGAAAAAATGTTTAAATACAAGATATATCAGCAGTATTGCAATCTCAGCGGCCATACTTCATTCATGTAGCATTCATAAACAGTGACTGCAGATATTAAGCATTAAGGCATGACACTGTATGGGTATATGAGAATTAGCTTACATAAGTGTGGGTGACTTGCTGTGTTGTATACATGCCATCATGAGAGGCATACAAAAGTGAATCTTAAGAAGATAAACCATTCTGGAATGTGCAAAATAAAGCATTGCATGCACACTAGTGAGATATGTGTATAACACAAACTTTTATTAGAACAGAATTTTAAGTGTTTTAATGTATAAACTGCATAATGTTACAATGTCAGTAGTGTATGCAATAATGTAAAATCTTTTTGAGTACTGGCCACATATATATCACATGCTACAAAATAAATCCATTCAACTTGGTGTGGTCTTTCTCTCTCTCTCTCTCTCTCTCTGTCTTTGTTTGTTTCTCTTTTCTTAATAAATGTCCAGATAGTTATGTTTTTGCATGTTTGCTATTTAAGCAGTAACCCACGCCTGGGTGTGGGTAATGCTGAATTTACCTAAATCCAGCATTACCCACACCCAGAAGTGGGTTATTGCTATTATACAATGACATTATTTAAGAAAAAACATACTTACTTTTCTTAAATAATGGCATTGTATAATGCTTCTGTGCTGCCCTTCCGCAGCTGTCTGGTATTCTGCAGCAGTTCTGATGTACTGCGCATGCGTATGCTTACGCAGTACATCAGAGCTGTGTGTGGAAGCAACTGAGAAAGGAAGTTCTCCGTTGATTTTTTAAATGTGTCTCGCTATGTTAAAAGAGTTTAACATAACGAGATATGTTTAAAAAAAGCAACGGAGAAAGGAGATCTCTTTTCCCTTTTTTAAAGCTGTCTCGCTATGTTAAACAAGTTTAACATAGCAAGATATCTTTAAAAAAAGCAACAGAGAAAAGAAGATCTCCGTTGCTTTTTTTTAAGATATCTCGCTATGTTAAACTCGTTTAACATAGCGAGATTACAGCAATGGAGCTCTTCCGTTCTCTATTGCTACCAAAAACACAAAAAAATCAAGACTTATACTAATAGAAAAAGTCCAGGTGACCGGATCTTTTTCCATTAGTATAAGTCTGATTTGCAACAGGCACACTGACCAATCTGCATGCACGTTTTGGAATATTAATGGGGGGGGGGGTCATTGTATAATTGTAGATTAGAGATGGGAGGGAAGGCCTAAATGGATCTCTTTAAAGTCATACAATTTTTTTCATTTTTTTCCTCTTTTCATGTATCTGTCATATTAGCAGTCCAGTGTTGGCTTGCGTAATGCCAACAAGTTTAAACTATGTGGAGATTTTCAGATTGGTCCATTCATTTTTTGTTTTGGTCAATTATTCGTCACTTCTTCCAAGTAATCAGTTCTACATTTTATAACTCTAAGCATCACCAAAAAGGAAACAAAGAGTATAGTAGTGGCTGAACTGTCCTTCTGTTATGCAATATACAAATTTACTTGAATGCTATGTTTTCCAGGATTTCACAACATCCATTTTCTAACAATCTCTTGGCTATTACTTTAGGATTTTATTAATTATAATTGATATAAGAAGTGACCACAAAGCAGAGACCATTCCATATATTGATTCTATTGTGTTCTGCAACCCGGGACAGTACAAAGTCCAGAGGAAGCACAAGTTAATATCAAAAGAATCTGACCAACATTTTTTTCTAGATCACAGAACAACTAGATTGTGCTGTAGTAATATATCTGACTTGTTTTCAGTTTAGTTCAGCAGTAACTATTGCGTTACTCATGTAACCTACACAAAGGAGAAAGTAGATTAAGGTGGAGTTAAATATTCCACATTTGGTAAGATGACTAAAAATTGTGCAAAGGAGTACAGTGACAAGGAAAAGGTTCACTCAAGGATATCTAGGTATATGTATTTCCTTTTTTGTGACACGATATATAACTGTACACAGGTTTTGCTTTTTGTCAGATAAAACAAACAATGAACTAAAGGTAAGACTTTGAAAGATGTAGTTTTGGATAATAAAGCAATTCAAGTGATATGATCATATGTAAGGAAAGGCGTTATTTAGAAAGGGTCTGGGGTATTGTTGTTCGCTTGTTTGCTTAGTAACTGGTCAGGTAGGCTGCTGTCTTGACCCTTTTCAACCCTGACCTTAGACAAAGGCATATGCAAAACCTGCAAGTATTTGTGATACATCAGAGGGCAAATACAACAAAGCAACACAAAACAATTGGGATATAACAGCTTACAGAACAGAGAATACAATATATCTACAATGATTAGATAGTTAACAGATGATTTTTGCAGTATTTTTGGTCCCCTTAGACCTCATCCTTCCAGCCCAACTCTCTAATACCCCATGTCAGCACCAGGTCTACCACACTCTGGAATTGCAGGGGCTAGTTATGGATCCTCCAGGGCATCCTTGGAGCTTGGACATCTATGTTTCTATCCATGGGTGGGGCTTCTTTTATGTGTCCTACCCACTTCTGATCCCCCCCCCATTGCACTTGTCAACTACATCCATGTGCAGCTCCCCTTTTTGACCATGCCTTCCCATACTGAGCATCATTGAGAAGTTCCCCTCCAACCCAGGATGGGCATGTCACCCCTACCTGCCATTCCATCAGTCCTCCTAAGTTGCTAATCAAAGCCAAGTCACCTGGGCTGTAGTCATGTCTGTATCCTCCTACACTAACAAAGCAGTCCAAATGATTCTACAATATTAAGGTTACATTACTCAAAATCAATTGTTGTGCATGTAGACCCATAATTACACTCCAAAATTTGGCAGACTACAGGCTTGTTAAGCTCTTTCTAACATCAGAACATTGCTTAAAAAGCTTTTCTTAAGCACTTCCTCACCATAGCTAAACTTTAGCCTCATGCTACAGCACTAACAGCTGGGGAAACTCATGGTTCTGGCTGCTGGGCAGCACCCCCCATTAAAAGAAAAAAGGGGGCAGTATGAGACTGAAAGTGATGGAAGTAATGGGATAGTGCAGGAATATGAGTATGCAGGCAAGTTTTTTTTTTCCTAGCCCCAATCTAAACCAGTCATCTATCAGGTAGGAAGCTAAGTATTTTAAGTGTGTGTGTGTGTGTGTGTGTGTGTGTGTGTGTGTGTGTGTGTGTGTGTGTGTGTGTGTGTGTGTGTGTGTGTGTCTGTATTTATGTAAGTATGTATAAATGTATTTGTGAGGGGCACTGATGCTCTGAACTTTCCCTGATTTCGCAAAATGTTTCTAATTTTGTCTAATATTTTGGTCAATTTATGACAAATCAGTGAAGACTACAGTCACTACGTTGTGACAGACAGACTGAACAGCCTTCAGAAATGACACGCTCATGCAAAGCCTGTTATTGAAGCAACTTTGTACGTCTATAAAGGCAATATCTGTCCCTGATTATCTGTCCTTGGTCCCACAATGATTTTTAGTTTCCTGCTTGATTCTTGAGCTAGGACGCCAAGAAGTAAATGGATGGGGAGAGAGGGAAGGGGTTGCAGCGGCTTGAACAACATGAGAGTTATATGGAGGAAAGTGCAGTGGGTTGACCACTGCATTCTGATTGTAGAGAGCTGAGAAGATAAATTTCTAAGTGGCAGTTATTTATGTATTTATTCATTCATTTGATCACAGTACATAGTTGCTTGAATGACTGAAATTGATTTGTTGTTACATTTATTTATGGGGGACATAGATGATTATTACCGACCCAGATTTTGATGGGGGGGGGGGGGTAACGCTTTACTACTGTTGACTTTGTCCAGAAGTCTTGAGCAGAAAAGTTCAAAGGTATGGCAGGGCTAGGTCTCAAACTGTCTCTTGGTCTCTTTTATTCTTTTGTGTAAAATTTGTAATTTTCTGATGAGTCAGTGAAGAGTACATTTACTAAATAATGACAGGCATTTGAGGTTCACACTTAAAAGCCTTCAGAAAAAGCATGCTAGTGCAATGCTTGTTAGTCTAACAACTTTCTTATTAGAAAAAGATATCTGCTACTTATAGGTTCATAGGTTCGTACTAGGCTATCTGCCCTAGGGCATTTATAAGCCTAGCCAGAGTGTGTGTGGCTTTCACCACCCCTTAGGATGAGAATACTACTCCCATTTAGGGTTTAGTTTGCTGTGCCTCTGTCTAGTAGTGACACAGAGATGACCCCCGGGGTAAACCTATGATCTCCCATCCACTCGTCAAGATTTCTCTTGAATAGAGTTAGTGAGGGGCTCTGCCTAACATGGATTGGGATTCTGTTCCAGAGTGTAGGGAGCCTCTGGGTTATGAATCTGTCCCTCCAGCATGTCCTATTTATTTCTGTGTTGAGGTTTAAGTCTCTTGCTCTCATGGCTCTGATGGATTTGGATTTTCTGAGATGGAGCATGTCCATTAATTCCGGATTGGACATGGCCTTGTACGTCGGGCACAGGTCACCTCTGAGTAGGCGGTATGCGACTGAATAGAGCTGGAGTTTTTTCAGTCGGGCAGCATATGACATATGTTTAAGACCCTTTATCCTCTTGGTGAGGAACTTTTGGGGTCTTTCCAACTGCTGCAGGTGTCAGGTAAGATACATCCCAAATGGGGCATTGTACTCAATCATTGGCCTGATAAGAGAAGAGTACAGGAGCACAATGACCTCTCTTGATCTAGATGTGAAACCCTTCATGATAAGGTGGGCAATATAGAAGGTCTTCCTAACCACTTTGGCAATGTGAGTGTCAAATGAGAGGTTACTGTCAACCTGGGTCCCTAGGTCCCTGATTATCTCTTCCGTACTTAATGGATTACCACCTATGTGGTAATTTGTGGGTACCTTGTTTTTCCCAAAGGGTATGACTATACATTTTTTGGCGTTCAGCTTAAGGCCATGGCTCTGGCACCAATTATCCGTTTCTATGAGGCTTCTCTGAAGGATGTTTGTGTCCGCTGGAGTATCAATTATGGCACCCGGTTTGCAGTCATCTGCGAACTTTGTCAGCCACAATCCTCCTATGTTTGCCTGTACCTCGGAAAAATAAATGCCGAACAAGAGGGGTCCCAGGACTGAGCCCTGTGGGACACCGCTTGTGACTGGCTTGGAGTCTGACATAGCTCCAGCAACTCTGACCCTGTGGGTTCTGTCCTTGAGCCAGTTTGCAACCCATCTCGTGACATATGGGTTTACATTTAAGCTGGTGAGTTTGTCTATGATGCCCGAGTGGGGTATTGTGTCAAAGGCTTTTGCAAGGTCAAGGTAGGCTGTGTGAACTGCCTTACCCTCATCAATGGCCTTAGTGACTGTTTCAAAAAAGTCGACCAAGTTCAAAAGGCAGGATCTGCCCTTGACAAAGCCAAATTGGGTAGGATCCAATGTCTGTAGGTCCCCAATGTCTTTGTTTATGAGTTCCATAATGATCCTCTCCATAGCTTTGCAGACCAGGCTCGTCAAGCTTATGGGGCGGTAATTTCCAGGGTCCGTAGATGCACCGCCTTTGTGAAGTGGGACCACTGTTGCCGTACGCCACTCTTTGGGTACATATCCTGTAGTAAGGCTAAGATTAAACAGCAGCCTTATGTGTGGGTTTAGTTCCTCTTGGAGTTCATGTAGCACACAGCCAGGGACACTGTCCAGTCCCATTGATGCTGTGTTTTTAGCTTTAGAGAGGGCGGCTCTCACCTGGGCATCTGAGATGTTAGGGAGGCTACACTCTGCTGGGATAGTTATTTCTCCTTTTGGGGAGGGGAGGAGAAATTTGCACTGAACCTGTCTGCCAGAATGTTGGCAATGTCAGTGGGTTCAGTGTATTTTGTGTCATTTTGGACTAACTCTGAGCATATCTGGGAGTTTCCACCCAGGTTTCTAACATAGCTAAAGAAGGCCTTGTGATTGTCTTTTGTGTCTTTTGCGATTTTTCTCTCAAAGTTGGCCTTGGATGATTTTATGAGTGATCGTAGTTTTTTGCTAGTACTGATCAGAGATGCCTAACCTTTTAGGGATTTTGCTCTGTCATGTAGTAGCTTCCTCCTTCTGTTGTAAAGTTTGTTTATGGCTGGGGTCCACCAGACTGGGCGCCTGCCTTTGGGGGAATGGGTCTTGGTTTTATTTGGGATTGCATGATCCAT
>NC_056746.1:548172334-548184834 GCF_019279795.1 Protopterus annectens
TACAAATGAATGAGATATCACCAAACAAGTCTTCACTATAGTAAAATCAAACTGAACTTGTGAAAGGAATCAATATACAGTCATATGTTCCATAACCCACTACCTAACATAAATATGTGAAATGGAGTACAGTAGTAATCCCAGAAGTGAGGTGTAATTGTAACAGAGTGTTGAAGTCCTCAATAAGACACAAGGACCCCATACAGTGTACGTACTCAGGAATCATGGATACCAGGCAGATATATAAGATGTAATGAATAATAAATCAATGTCAAAAAGAAAATACAATGCAAAGTCTAATGTAAGCAATGCTAAGCATTGCACAGGCCAACTTAGGAGGTGTAAGCAATGTTTAGGCCTGCTAACTCATTGTGCCCAGTGGTATACCCCTTTAAACAATGCCAACCTTAGATAAGCAGGTTTGCCCATAGCTTAGCCTTTTCAAAACTGGCCAACCACGGAAATGTACGGGAAATCAGCCCTACTTAAACCCAACAGGTGGGAATACATCTCATAACTGGTTGCAGCTTCCCCTTGCAGGCACCATGTCAGGAAGGGGAGAGGGAGTGCGCTTTTGGGTGCAGCGCTGGTACATCCAGGAGTCCAGAGTCATGGCAGAACTCTTTGTCAAAGACCATGAGCATAGTGCTGCAGGGCCAGTACCAGGGTTCCCAATATAAGGCGGAAGCCTAGTACCGTCTTGCCAGTGACCTCACCAGTGCCACTGGCATACCCTGAACTGGCGAGCAGGTCCAGCATCACTATGCCAACCTGAAGCAGTGTAAGGGGACCTCTTGGAGCAGTGGATCCAAGAGGCTAGACCAGCAGGGAATGTCTCAGCTGTGTGTAAGTATCACCCCACTATGTGTGTAATAATTGCCACCTCATGTATATCATGGATAGCTATGGCTAAATATTCCTCTTATTTCCTCCACAGCTGCAATTGAGCAGGTCACGAACCAGGAGGCCCATGGAAGTCACCTGGAGAGGTTGCGATGTGAGGCAGGTCAGTACTACTCTTGCATGTACTGTTTTAGGAAATAAATCTAAAGGTATTAGTAAATTAATTGCCTGTATAAAACCTGTATTGTTTAAGGCAAGTACTGCATACACTGGAGAATATGGCAGGAAGAGTCTCATATAGTTTGCATGTAAATAAAAGAGTAATAGCCTGACAATAAAGGTATAACTGCTGGACTGCATGTGTATACTCTGGCATCATATGGTAATGTAGATTTGCAATCACGTAATAGTACTGTTGTATTAAGCACTGTTACCCACACCGTGCATAATAAATAGAATGTGTAGGAATGCCTGTATATGACTGGTGCAATCCCCAGAGGCCATTTAGTACAACTGAGAGACACACAGACAGAAAACAGGGAAAAGCCAGACAACAAAACCCGAATAGCGCATGCAACTGAGATGTGAACTGTTGTATGTTTAGCACACACAGCCATGGTTCGAATCCTGGCAGTAGTAGTACTCTGCATACAGAATAATTGCCCACAACTGTACACAATGTCCAGTAAAATCGCCCATATCTGTTGCCTGTCAACCTGTCCCCCTGGGAAATCAGTGGGATGATCCGAGACGTATAGGCAGCAACCAGGAAATACAACTGATTGACACACATCTATGAGAACAAAGCTGGCACACTAGTAACTCCCCCAAACCTTATGAGAGTAAGAAGCCACGTATGTCCCATTTACACCCCCATGTTGTTAAGCTGTGGCCAGAGTGTGTACAGTAACAGAGTGAGATGTATGTGCATAATAGTAATGTGGAATCTGGTACTGTATGTGGCAACATTCAGGTAGTGCTAACAAACATTTCACCCACAGGTCTGTCAGATACCAACACTGTGCCCAGAAATACAAGAATGATACCCTGTACTGGTACTGTTTTCATTGGTATTGTAAGGCATTGTGACTGATGCAGTTGCTCTGAATAAAGAGGTATTATTCACCACTGTCTCATACTGTTTTACAAAACATAACTGTCTAGGAAATCTGTATAAGAGTGTTGTAATACAAGGTCAGAATGCAAACTCAGAGGAGAATTATAAGACAGAAAGCAGATAGGAGATATACAGCAATATCTATATAGCACACACAGCTCTGATGGACAGTGTTTAAGTTGTAGCAGACACAGTCATGGTCAGAATCCTGGGAGTAAAAGTAGGCTGCATACAGAATCATACCCCACAACTGTACAAATAAGATCAGAATGTCCAGTATATTGGCCTATATTTGCTGCCTGTCATCCTGTCCCCCTGGGACATCTGTAGGATGATCCCAGATGTTTAGCCAGCAAACAGGGAATACAAGTGATTGTCTAACATCTATGAGAACAAACCTGTCACTGTAGAAACTCCTGAAACTGTTAGGAGAGTAATAAGCCAATTATGTCCTATCTACACCCCCATGTTGTCAAGCTGTGACCAGAGTGTGTACAGTAACAGAGTGAGATGTATATGCATAATACTAATGTATAATCTGGAACTTTGTGTGGCAACATTCAGGTAGTACTAACAAACATTTCTCCAACAGGTACGTCGGATACAAACACTGTGCAGAGAATCAAACCTTGATACCCTGTACTGGTACTGTTTACTATGGTATTGTAGGGAATTGTGAGTGTTGCAGTTTCTCTGAATAATAAAGTATCACTGATCACTGTCACCCACACTGTGATTCATAATATAACTGTGTAGGAAAGCATGTATATGTGTGTGTCAAGTCACTAAAGGTTGAAGAGGGCAATAGTCTAGATATGTCCCTGTACACCTGCATGTGGTCAACACATGGCCAGAGTCTGTGCAGAAAGAGTTGGATAGTTATGTGCACAACATCAACATGGAATCTGGGAGTATGTGTAGAAATAGTATTAACAAACATTCCATCCACAGGTAAACCAGGTAAGAGGTGTATACTGCAGGTAAAACCAGTTCATGTATATTGATGAGGGCAGTCATATCACTGTCCAAATTGAGGTTATAGGGTAGTGCAGTAATACTCATAAGGTACAGATAACAGCACTGACTAGGAAAGTAATGTGGACTACAGGAATATACTAGTTGTTAATTGTCATCTTTCTCTCCCCCTCACCATATCTCCAAAAATAAACCACATACCCCCCTCAACAGGTATGAAATGACTCCAATGTTCTGATTATGTCCTATTGGTTGATAAATATTTATATTTGTTTCCATGCATGTGTTATATTGAAATATTCCAACATTGGTGGCATGGTGCCATCAATGTACCTGCATGCTGTTGTTATTACCACTGTGGTCCCATATATGCATGTGTTCTGTTTGCTATGCAACTGTGCCATATCTGGTATCTGGGTTAATGGGAATATCTATGTATGCTGTTATACCTAACCCTGGAATGTGTTCACTATTACTAACACACATATGATGATAAAATCTAAACACTATAGCACGTTTGGGAAGGTCGGTCTCAGCGGACCCACCTGTCCCATCTCAGCTGGCTGTGGCACCAGGTACCAGTATTTCTGGAGCCCAACCCAGGACCTCCTTGTCCACTGGTCCTGCGCCACCTTCAGGTGGAACTGCCTCAGGAGATGGGGCTCACCCCCCCCCCGGGAGCAGGCATGGACATGAACCTGTCACCCATCACAAGGTCCGGGTCATGGTGCATAGTGAGCTCAACCAGCAGTTTGGTGGTCTGCTATATCAGCTCGAGAGCCGTATGTCATGACTAGAGGGTCAGCCTGGCTCTGCAACTCAGCCCCCAGTACAGCCACCTTCAGGGCTGTGAAGATGCAGTGGTGACTGCCCATGGGTGGGGACCTCACTCCCACTACTGGGGGGCTCATGGGCTTCTGATTTCCCAACACCCCTCCCCATCAAGGTGTTTACCCTCTACATGTGTCATATACCACCCCTGTATGCATCTTGTTTGTCTTGTCTGCTAACCTACCCAACCTACCTCACCAAATATACCTACTATCCCTCCCCAACATCCCACTCTCACCTGAAAAAAAATAAAAAAAGGGTAATCTGCTCTCTCGCCCCATACATAGCAGTCCATTTTGCACACGTGTCCACTAGAAACATGTAATCTGATCTAATTGGCATCACAACTTATTATTGTTGTCCTCACCCCTTTCCCAGGGATTTGAGTGTCCAAATCTACCTCCAAATTCAGTGTATATGCACAGCTATTGCTGTAGAAGAAATGGGCAGCTATGGACCTTCCCTACACACTTCCTCCACATCCCTAGCTATTAACCCTACTGTCTTTCCTTCTGTGTGCCCCTTTTTCACCACTTTGCTATCAACCCTTTTTTCTTTTCTTTTAAATAAATTAGTGTGGGGGTAAGAGGGATTAAGCACTTTTAAGCAGCAGTAAGCGTGTTTAAGCCTGGTTGCATGGGGGTAAGCAATACCTACACAGTTTAAGCAATTCAGAAGCTAACTGAGTATAAAAAACTGTATCCTGAAGTTAACAGTGTTTACCTCCACACAAACCCACACAAACCTACTTACAACTGCTTAAACATGCCTTAATCGCTCTGTATCCAATGGCCCTTGTTCTGCCCAGCAACAAAATAAACAGCCTCTGCAAGGCTCAAACCAAGGACTCTGCACATCATTGCCAAAGTGATTTACCACTAAGCCATGTCAGATAAACATAACCCTGATGTTTTCACAAACATTTAATCCAGCCCAGTCATTAAACAGTACAGGGAATGTATTCCAACATGCAGATGTATGTATGTATGTTTGTGTGTGTCTGTGTGTGTGTGTGTGTGTGTGTGTGTGTGTGTGTGTGTGTGTGTGTGTGTGTGTGTGTGTGTGTGTGTGTGTATGTATGTGTGTGTGTGTGTGTGTGTGTGTGTGTGTGTGTGTGTGTGTGTGTGTGTATATATATATATATATATATATATATATATAAATATATATTAATATCTAAATAGATATAACATATCTATGTATGTAGATAAATATATATATATATATATATATATATATATATATACATATATATACACACATATATATATATATACATACATATATGTATATATATATATATATATATATATATATATAGATAGCTATATATAAATATAAGCATATATACATACACATGCATACATCTATAGATATATATGTCTACATCTATATGTGTATATATATATATATATATATATATATATATATATATATATATACACAGCAAGTTATATATATCTATATCTATATCTCTATATATATATATATGTATATATATATATATATATATATATATATATATATATATATATATATATATATATATATATATATATATATATAAGTATATACGGACATACATCTGTAGATAACAATCGGAACATAACAAATACATATACGTCTACATGTACCGTTAATGGGGTTGAGAGGCCCCAAACACCATGACATCTAGTACGAATAGGTATCCCCCCCCCCCACAACCAAACACGTCTGCACTGCAATCCACTACCAACAGTTGCAGACCCCAAAACCAGGACCTGACATGACATGGGCACAAGATTTTAACAGTACACCATCCCACCTGTATGATGTCAGCCTGGTATTAGTAACATATCATGCAGTACAGTCTGGCTCTCATAGGGAATGTGCATTGTAGAAGCAATCAACATCCCTAGGATCCATATACACAGACACATAAATGCAGATATTGACAAACTATAAACAGCAACCAAAGCAGAGAATGAAGTGGCCACACAGTCTGATAGTATTTTTTAAGCTTTCTTCCACTTTAATGTCACGTGGACTTCTTCAGAAAAACCAGGACGCCTCCCTACGTCCTGGTTTTATAATCATTGAACAGGAAATGATGTTATAAACATGAACATGATTATTTACATTCAAATATAAAAAAATGTAAAAATATATAAAACACTAAAATGACACTTTTGTGTACAAAAAATTGTTATTATTATTCATCATTAGTGATTCCTTAAAAAAAACATGCTTTGAAATATTTTTGTTTTTTCAATTGACCATATCACATCCCATTTAGCATGAACATCGTTTTAAAGCTACTGGCCGTATGATGACAACTCATGCCAACATGAGTTGGATTTACAACAATCTAAAAATATTGTGTATAGATGGAAACTAATATAGCTAAACAACCTACTATATGATATGTCTCCCTATAATGTGAAGCCTCGTGGACTTCTGTAATTATGGGTCACTATCCAATGTAGACAAATGGTTGTGACAAACCTAAGTCTGTCCAATATGTCTCCCTGATTGGACCATGTTGAAGTGTGAACATGTCAATTGGGCCGTATCCTTTGCGACCCAACTGACCCCTGTGTCCACCAATGTGGCGCATAGATGTTCCTAAACGCCTCACTCCTGACGTCCTCCTTCTACCCAAGACTCATGACACTGTAATGTAGATCTCTCCATAGCTCCCTCCAGTGAATACCTGAACACATAACTACCCCCAAAAAAGTGCACATATAATGGGGACCACACATTGTGTGTGTATGTGTGTTCTATCCACTACCATTACCGAAAGTGACCATGCATTTATTTCCACAGGATGTGATTGGTCCCTTCTAAATGCATGGCCACTTTCGGTAATGGTAGTGGATAGAACACACATACACACACAATGTGTGGTCCCCATTATATGTGCACTTTTTTGGGGGTAGTTATGTGTTCAGGTATTCACTGGAGGGAGCTATGGAGAGATCTACATTACAGTGTCATGAGTCTTGGGTAGAAGGAGGACGTCAGGAACATCTATGCCACATTGGTGGACACAGGGCTCAGTTGGGTCTACGCCCAATTGACATGTTCACATTCAACATGGTCCAATCAGACATATTGGACAGACAGGTTTGTCACAACCATTTGTACATTGATAGTGACCCATAATTACAGAAGTCCACGAGGCTTCACATTATAGGACATATCATATAGTAGGTTGTTTAGCTATATTAGTTTCCATCTATACACAATATTTTAGATTGTTAAATCAACTCATGTTGGCATGAGTTGTCATCATACGGCCAGTAGCTTTAAAACGATGTTCATGGTAAATGGATGTGATATGGTCAATTGAAAACAAAAATATTTCAAAGCATGTTTTTTTTAAGGAATCACTAATGATGAATAATAATAATTTTTTGTACACAAAAGTGTCATTTTAGTGTTTTATATATTTTTACATTTTTTTATATTTGAATGTAAATAATCATGTTCATGTTTAACATCATTCTGTTCAATGATTATAAAACCAGGACGTAGGGAGGCGTCCTGGTTTTTCTGAAGAAGTCCACGTGACATTAAAGAGGAAGAAAGCTTAAAAAATACTATCAGACTGTGTGGCCACTTCATTCTCTGCTTTGGTTGCTGTTTACAGTTTGTCAATAGTTTTGTTCAGGTTGCCGAAGTTCTTTCGTTTTGCATAAATGCAGATATATATATATATATATATATATATATATAAATAGGTATATATGTCACTACACATACACATGCAGAGATATGTATAGTAAGATACATATGTAGAAGGTGCACACAATATGGAACAGCCACTAAGCCAACAGTTATCACCTTACGTACTGGACAATGTATGAGCCACCCATACAAATGACAATCATTGCCTGCAACATATATCCACAGAGAGGTCAAAGGATATAACACCACACACAGGTTTGCATACATGGGAAAGCTTTATTTGTGTACTATTACAGTTGTATATTCTATATCATATAGCTGTTTAGACACTGACTCCCATATAAACTGAGAAATGCAACTGTGAAACAGTTATACTAATACAGTAGTCCTGAAAGGTTTACAGATGTTGCTGTCCAGGCAGAGGCCTTCAAGTATTACCATAGTAAAGAAAGACTGGGCCACAGGATACCAAACATTCAACAGTAAGTAATGCAGATGTTTAGTTCAGCAGCCTCTATCTACACTCTGTAGACAATCCCTAGGGGGAAAAGTCCTCAGTTGACACAATGGGATGTAACTGTTACATAACAAGGCATAACTGACACCATCACAAGGACACTGACCAACAGAACAGTCTGTAAGGCAGAAGGCCATAGGCCTGCATTTACCCAAGGTGGATTGTATGGTAATTTACATCCAGATACCTTAAGGCAGCTTTCCCCCTGATACCTCCCACATGTTGTAACAGCCTAGGTTAGTTATGGTGCATCCTCCCCTACACTCAATAATAGAGGCCCATATACCACTGTTACATACACTGGCCTCTGGAGTGCATAAAGGCACACATGTATTGTGTAGGTGAATCCCACACATATATGGCCCCATCCCCACTGTATGTGTGGGAGACACAACAGCAATGGACTGTTGGCAGGAATGGCAGCATGACATACTCACAGCCCACTACAGAACAACCCCTGACAGCATGTCATATGTGCAAAGCCTGGTATGTAGGTGGATGACAGAGGCTGGAACACAGGCCTATATGTGGAAAACTGTTGTCATACACTAAGCAAGTCACTGATGTTACAGGCAACATACCCTTAGTCAGGAATTTGACGTTAGAAACAGAAATGGATGTAGCCATGTACTGATAGCACTCAACACACACAATGCCAGTGAAATATTTGACACAAGACCTGTGTGGTGGACAGACAAAACATAAGAGGCACACCTCTGGCCATCAAGAGGAAAGGCCCACAGTTGAGAGCTATGCAGACAGACTGCAGTCCAAGTTAAACTAGTATGTACACACAAATCCTGTAACACCAGTACTATACAATGCATACAACAACTCTACATACACTCTGTCTGTAGTTCTGGAACCTCCTACAAATATGTAGCTGGCCTGAGTGTGCAGGATAACCTGTAAGTGTATTGCTACCTGCTGTGTGTAACACTGATGCCCACACACAGGAAAGATGTCCAACACACAGGAAAGGTAAAGGGACCACGCTCACATGATGTAGGGATTTATACTAGGTGGTTGCCGTGACAATGGTAATTGGAAGTACTACACAGCAAGCTGCATGCAGGCAGCAAGTGGAGGACACTGACTGCTGCAGACGCCATCAGCTGATCATGCACATCACCTACAAAATCCATGCTGCAATATTTTCAAAGCAGCTCAGTCCATTTACTGGAGAGAGACTGAAAGAGATAGAGTGTGTGAAAGTGGAAATGGAAGCAAAAGCCAAAGCCACAGCAAAAAAAATGTACTTACATCCAGCAAAATAACCAGAAGAGACATCATTCCCACAACAGGTATGTGAAGTGTATATATAGATATATATATATATATATATATATATATATATATATATATATATATATATATATATATATATATATATATATATATATATATATATATATATATATATATATAAAATATATATATAGGTTTACTATCAAATTGTCGATCCCGTTTTGTGCGACGCGCATTGCCCGAACGCGGAAATGCGAACGTCACTACACCGACGCCCAGATGTGCGAACGGCAAAATCTCGCCCCCATCCGACCCATGGTAGCATGGGTGTGGAGGTGTTGCGCGGACGGTAATGTCGATCGTCGGAGTTTCGCGGTTTCGGTTCGCTATCGAAATGGTTTCGGTGTTTCAGTTTGCGCAAACGCGTCGATGGGATCGCCGTTCGCACGGAGTGCATTCGAACATTTAATAGTAAACCATATATATATATATATATATATATATATATATATATATATATATATATATATGTAATTGAATGTAGTACTTGGCCCATAATAATGGGTTAGATGATGTGGAATGATTTATATGTGCCATCAGGTGTTGTTGTAATGATATTCAGATGAACAACTGCTATGGACAATAGTGTCTGTCCTTGTGGGTAGTGGGCCATAACCGTCAAATGTGCAGATCAGCACTGACAAGATGCAAGTCATCACAGTGTGTGTTGTGTAATAGGAAGTATGTATATTATGTGTCCAATAGCTGGTTGTGGAAGTAATGCCATTATGATGGACACATGGGATTCATAGCCCACCCCTTGCAGAATACTCAGGTTAATCTGTGATGTAGCATGCAGGAATGCCGTAAGTGTGTAATAGGGTTACCTGCAATATGGTCCTACATATACCCATCTAATGTCAGGCTGTGTCCATATGTAGCACCTGTCTGTTTTGTAGCAAGGCAGAACAGTGCAGTTGTGCAGGAAGGTGTTTTGAGATTGTGGACCTGATGTCTGAATGTACCCCACATATAGGTATGCGCATATGTGTACATCTGTACATATCTATATAATATATGAAAGTATATATATATATATATATATATATATATATATATATATACAGATATATATCTATATATATTTAGACATGTAAGTCCACAAATATACAGATACCCATGTGTAGACATATATATGAGCACATATATGCATCACATATATCTACACATATGTATATATATATATATATATATATATATATATATATTAATATGTATATATATATATATATATATATATATATATATATATATATATATATATATATATATACCTATATGCACGTCTATATATGTACAAACACACACACACACACACACACACACACACACACACACACACACACAAACATATATGTACATAAATACATGTCCCCTATATTACTACCACAGTGATACATGCTATGTGCATGGAAACAGCAAACATAACACACAGATATCTACAGCTGGCAGTGTGTGCAACATGGACAGGTATGTCACATGTTTACCCCTTGTTGGGACCACATTGCCCTCGGCTGTGAAGTATGGAATGGGAATATTGGGAAGTATGGCAGGTATAGTTGTGGAGGTGGTCAGGGTTGGTAGCTATAGAGGACAGTCTACAGGGGTGGTATGCGACACATGTGGTGGGTAAACACACTGGATCAAGTGTGTGGTCTGTGATGTGGATGCCCCATGGGCCCCAAGATGAACACAATGGGAACAAGCCTCCCATCCACTGCTACTCACAACAGCAGTCCACGTCCTGGACATGCCTGGCCAGGAGGCTGAGCAGAAGGAGCATATTGGCCCTGTGAATGTGCACAGGGTGCCTCAGAGTGATGTAGCACATCCCACATGTGTCTGTGGAGCCATTTATGAAACAGACCATGGACCTGACTTCGAGGAACAGGAACATATCTGTGTGTGTCCCCGGGGGGGCAACACCCCCTGGGTTGGTTCCACCTGATGGTATTTCTGGACTAGTACATGAGGAGGCCCTAGGTTGGGACACACATGTAATGTGGCCAGGTAACATGGGCAGATGGGTTTGGAGAGGTGGTTCTGCTGGCCAATAGTACATATACATGTTACTGCATCACTGTTATAGAACATATGTTGGTAGTCATAGTCTACACAATCCCTGAACATGTCCAACAGCATGCATAGATATCCCCAATAACACAGAATGTCAGATGTGCAGCAATCACAAAGCAGCCATACCACAGGCATATATCGAACCATAGTGGCCTTGACAATGGCATGCAGGTGAATAGTCTGTAACAGGCCAGCAATGATAGTGTCCACACAGGGAACATGGCTACAATCACATAGCAGAAAGTGTGGTACAATACAATATCTGCCCCACTGGTAGGTAAACTCTAGCCATACCTAATGAGTTGTGTGTATGGTTTGTTTTAGCTGATATGGTGAGGGGGTGACAGAGATGTGTATTAAGAACAGTAGTAACCTTGCTGTATGAGTTGCTCAGACCTGTTTCCATCTTTATGTCTTTCAGCCAAGATGTCCCATGCCCGTCTGCCAACATTTTAGCAGCCGAAAATGAAGTGCTGATCATGTACTTAATCCAGCACCACCCTGTGCTGTTTGGCAGGGCCACCCATGATCAGCAGGAGTGGACCACCTGTGGAATAACCTAGTCCACAGGGTCAATGATGTCGGACTGTACATCTGCAGTTATGAGCAAGTCCGACATCATTGTACTGACCTGCTTTGCAATGCACATCTGCATGCTGCTGCAGTCTGGGGGGATCACCTCGCCACAGTGTGGGCCATAACATCCATACCCGACACATGCAGAGGAGCTCCTGCCCAGCCTCATGGCACCAGCCCATCTGACCAGTCACCGACCGCCAGACACCTTTGTGAAGGTGGGTGGCACCCAAACACCGGCCGAGGAGCTTGCAGGCAAGGACACAGGGTACATCAGTAGACCACTGTTGTGTATACATCTGCATCGGTACAGGTAGATCATGCATATCTGACATGTCATAGATATATTGTGTTTCTGCATAGTAGTGATAAACAGATGTCCAGATGTGGTAGTATTGTGGAAATGTACCATTGATGTATTGTAATACTGCACCTACCCTGTAGCATTGCCACAGGTGTGGTCACTAACATTGCATCTCTCACTGTCTTATGTAGGTCCCTCCTGCTAATCACCAAGGCAGCAGTCTGTAGCTGGTGAGTATGTTTTATGTAGATGCTTGCCAACACACCAAGCATGAAATGGCA
>NC_056746.1:548189834-548244834 GCF_019279795.1 Protopterus annectens
GTAGCCATGTACTGATAGCACTCAACACACACACTGCCAGTGAAATATTTGACACAAGTCCTGTGTGGTGGACAGACAAAACATAACAGGCACACCTCTGGCCATCAAGAGGAAAGGCCCACAGTTGAGAGCTATGCAGACAGACTGCAGTCCAAGTTAAACTAGTATGTACACACAAATCCTGTAACACCAGTACTATACAATGCATACAACAACTCTACACACACTCTGTCTGTAGTTCTGGAACCTCCTACAAATATGTAGCTGGCCTGAGTGTGCAGGATAACCTGTAAGTGTATTGCTACCTGCTGTGTGTAACACTGATGCCCACACACAGGAAAGATGTCCAACACACAGGAAAGGTAAAGGGACCACGCTCACATGATGTAGGGATTTATACTAGGTTGTTGCCGTGACAATGGTAATTGGAAGTACTACACAGCAAGCTGCATGCAGGCAGCAAGTGGAGGACACTGACTGACGCAGACGCCATCACCTGATCATGCACATCACCTACAAAATCCATGCTGCAATCTTTTCAAAGCAGCTCAGTCCATTTACTGGAGAGAGACTGAAAGAGATAGAGTGTGTGAAAGTGGAAGTGGAAGCAAAAGCCAAAGCCACAGCAAAAAAAATTTACTTACATCCAGCAAAATAACCAGAGCAGACATCTTTCTCACAACAGGTATGTGAAGTGTATATATATATATATATATATATATATATATATATATATATATATATATATATATATATATATATATATATATATATATATATATATATATATATACATATATATATATATATATATATATATATATATATATATATATATGTAATTGAATGTAGTACTTGGCCCATAATAATGGGTTAGATGATGTGGAATGATTTATATGTGCCATCAGGTGTTGTTGTAATGATATTCAGATGAACAACTGCTATGGACAATAGTGTCTGTCCTTGTGGGTAGTGGGCCATAACCATCAACTGTGCAGATCAGCACTGACTAGATGTAAGTCATCACAGTGTGTTGTGTAATAGAAAGTATGTATATTATGTGGCCAATAGTTGGTGGTGGAAGTAATGCCATTATGATGGACACATGGGATTCGTAGCCCACCCCTTGCAGAATACTCAGGTAAATCTGTGATGTAGCATGCAGGAATGCCGTAGGTGTGTAATAGGGTTACCTGCAATATGGTCCTATATATACCCATCTAATGTCAGGCTGTGTCCATATGTAGCACCTGTCTGTGTTGTAGCAAGGCAGAACAGTGCAGTTGTGCAGGAAGTTGTTTTGAGATTGTGGACCTGATGTCTGAATGTACCCCACATATAGGTATGCATATGTGTACATCTGTACATATCTATATAATATATGAAAGTATATATATATATACATGTAAGTCCACAAATATACAGATACCCATGTGTAGACATATATATGAGCACATATATACATCACATATATCTACACACACATATATATATATATATATATATATATATATATGTGTATATATGTATATATATATATATATATATATATGTATATATATATATATGTATATATATATATATATATATATATATATATATATATATATATATATATATGCCTATATGCGCATCTATATATGTACAAACACACACACACAAACATATATGTACATAAATACATGTCCCCTATATTACTACCACAGTGATACATGCTATGTGCAAGGAAACAGCAAACATAGCAATACACACAGATATCTACAGCTGGCAGTGTGTGCAACATGGACAGGTATGTCACATGTTGACCCCTTGTTGGGACCACATTGCCCTCGGCTGTGAAGTATGGAATGGGAATATTGGGAAGTATGGCAGGTATAGTTGTGGAGGTGGTCAGGGTTGGTAGCTATAGAGGACAGTCTACAGGGGTGGTATGTGACACATGTGGTGGGTAAACACACTGGATCGTGTGTGTGGTCTGTGATGTGGATGCCCCATGGGCCCCAAGATGAACACAATGGGAACAAGCCTCCCATCCACTGCTACTCACAACAGCAGTCCAGTTCCTGGACACGCCTGGCCAGGAGGCTGAGCAGAAGGAGCATATCGGCCCTGTGAATGTGCACAGGGTGCCTCAAAGTGATGTAGCACATCCCACATGTGTCTGTGGAGCCCATTATGAAACAGATCTTGGACCTGACCTCGAGGAACAGGAATATGTCTGTGTGTGTTCCCGGGGGGGCAACATCCCCTGGGTTGGTTCCACCTGATGGTATTTCTGGACTAGTACATGAGGAGGCCCTAGGTTGGGACACACATGTAATGTGGCCAGGTAACATGGGCAGATGGGTTTGGAGAGGTGGTTCTGCTGGCCAATAGTACATATACATGTTACTGTGTCACTGTTATAGAACATATGTTGGTAGTCATAGTCTACACAATCCCTGAACATGCCCAACAGCATGCATAGATATCCCCAATAACACAGAATGTCAGATGTGCAGCAATCACAAATCAGCCATACCACAGGCATATATCGAACCATAGTGGCTCTGACAATGGCATGCAGGTGAATAGTCTGTAACAGGCCAGCAATGATAGTGTCCACACAGGGAACATGGCTACAATCACATAGCAGAGAGTGTGGTACAATACAATATCTGTCCCACTGGTAGGTAAACTCTAGCCATACCTAATGAGTTGTGTGTATGGTTTGTTGTAGCTGATATGGTGAGGGGGTGACAGAGATGTGTATTAAGAACTGTAGTAACCTTGCTGTATGAGTTGCTCAGACCTGTTTCCATCTTTATGTCTTTCAGCCAAGATGTCCCATGCCTGTCTGCCAACATTTTAGCAGCCGAAAATAAAGTGCTGCTCATGTACTTAATCCAGCACCACCCTGTGCTGTTTGGCAGGGCCACCCATGATCAGCAGGAGTGGACCACCTGTGGAATGACCTAGTTCACAGGGTTAATGATGTCAGACTGTACAACCGCAGTTATGAGCAGGTCCGACATCATTGTACTGACCTGCTTTGCAATGCACGTCTACATGCTGCTGCAGTCTGGGGGGATCACCTCGCCACAGTGGGGGCCATAACATCCATCCCCTGACACATGTGGAGGAGCTCCTGGCCAGCCTCATGGCACCTGCCCGTCCGACCAGTCACCGACCGCCAGATACCTTTCTGAAGGTGGGTGGCACCCACACACCGGCCGAGGAGCTTGCAGGCAAGGACACAGGGTACATCAGTAGACTACTGTTGTGTATACATCTGCATCGGTACAGGTAGATCATGCATATCTGACATGTCATAGATATATTGTTTTTCTGCATAGTAGTGATAAACAGATGTCCAGATGTGGTAGTATTGTGGAAATGTACCATTGATGTATTGTAATACTGCACCTACCCTGTAGCATTGCCACAGGTGTGGTCACTAACATTGCATCTCTCACTCTCTTATGTAGGTCCCTCCTGGATATCACCAAGGCAGCAGTCTGTAGCTGGTGAGTATGTTTTATGTAGATGCTTGCCAACACACCAAGCATGAAATGGCAATGGTATATTCCATGCACACATCTAACACACCTACCCTGAATGCATGCTGTACATGTACACGTACTGATGCTGTGAAATGCATGGCGTCACAGGGGTGACCATGATGAGGTACTGGAAGTGTATGTCAGATACTGGCATGATAACTAACATCCTGTCATTGTGGAATATAATATAATTGTGGGAGACATGGCCTCCATTAGGGACTTGTTTGTAACAACACCCATATAGAGTGCAAGAGCAGTGTATATACCAGTAGGACAATGGCAACTGCTGCAGAGATACACTATGGCATAAGGCATTACAGTAGTCCACATTATCATCTGGGACTAGGCTATAACATGTGGTGTTCAGTAAATGGGACACTGCAAAGTGACACACATGTGTAGGGTTTATTTGTCATGCATCTGCAAAAAGGCTGAAGGAGGGGGGTGTCAGCATGACACACCAGTGCACTGCAGCAGGGATTCTAAGGATGCTAGGAATGGCTCTATCTGCACATAGTCAAGTTCAGGTCCTGTGGCAGCCAAAACCCTACCCCCACAGCAAGTGATGGCAGTGTGTGAATGCCATGGGATGTGCACATGAGTAGACCTTGCAATCATGCAGAATAGGGGGACATGTGTAGGGCAGACTGAATGTACATTGGCAAATGCAGATGACCCACACTGTTATACCCCTGCCAGATGTAGTGACTACTGTAGTACACACAAGAGGTGTGATAAACCATCATGATAACGGTGTGCACACATATACCCACATGGTGTGTATGCATTGCATTCAGAAGCAGCACATCTAACACAATCCGTAGACACTGCATGTGAAAATACAGAACATATGTTACATATCAGGCTCATGTACTGCTAAGATATGCGGTGATGTGGTCCCATGGCAGATCAAGGATGGATGCATCAAAACAATAAAGGTGTGTGCACCCTCCATAGCCATGGTATACTCTGATGGTTGTCAGTGTAAGAGTAATGGATTGGTCATACATGGTCCACTGATGTTGAGAGCTGTGCATCAGACATCAGTCATTCACAAATTACATCTGTCCACATTTCATACCAGGTATGTGTTGCTGGAAAACATAGGAGCTGTGAGCATTAAAGCTAACATAACCAACACAGTAGTACACATTCAGCAATCAGCCATACACCTGTGAGGTGTGGTGCACAGTACATGGCAGGGTCCAGAACAGGTGCACAGAAATACCTTGTTCATGGGTGCAGTGGTATCAAGGGGAAGGGGCTTCACCTAGTGACATAGCACATGCATCACACAGACATGTATACTGTTGCCAGCATGGATTGACTATAGCTGCACTCCATGCTGCCAGGTACCATATTTTTTGCATGTTGACAGAGAGGTAATGTGCGGACTTTGTGCACTTTCATTGTGCAACCTCACCTGTATGTGTGTGTGCATCCTGGTGGGTAGTCAGTTTGTCTGTAGGGTCATTCTGGTGAAGTGTAAGGAGGTTGATGCATGTAGGATGCTTGTGTGCATGTGGGTGTGGCTGGCCATGAATGTATATGTGTGATTGTGGGATGTTCATACAGCAGTTCCTCCCTCTGGGATCATGCAGTACATGTACATGGACTGCCACATTACACACCAGGAATACCTGTCATGTGTGGAATCACAGAACAGCTGATAGTATAATATGGTCTGTAGCATGGAACAGGCATCCAGAGGGAAGGTGGACACCAGGTACACCCTTAATATCGCATTCAACAGAGAGGTCACCTACAACCCACATATGCAGCACTACAGATGCGTTAGGGAAGTACTAGTCAACACGAGGGAGTGTATCCAAATATCACAGTTGTCACATGATAGGCTGAAGGAGCAGCATATCTGGCATGTACTGAGCATTACATACACATGACACACCAGTGCATGATATTATGGATAGAGCATAGTAGCCCACACATATAGGGGCCATGCTCATGATGTTCAGAGATACAGAGAGTGCATACCGAATGACAGGAGTGAAGCCATGTAAAACCATGACACACAGGTCAAGCAGGTAAAGTAGCAATAGGCCTTGTGTTGTGACCACATGTGTAGGCATTTAGAGGACTGATCTGTAAATGAGTGGTATCAATGTGGGTATGTCAAAATGTGTGATGCAGGATGGGGTACCACATGGACATATACGTGGGACTGTTTGTAAAGCCATGGACAGGTAGGCATTACGGAGGTATGTGCATGTGTGTGTGTGTGTGTGTGTGTGTGTGTGTGTGTGTGTGTGTGTGTGTGTGTGTGTGTGTGTGTGTGTGTGTGTGTGTGTGTGTGTGTGTGTGTGTGTGTGTGTGTGTGTGTGTGTGTGTACTGTTAGGCAATGCTGTACAGGTTTTAAAGTGCATTTTTTGTTTTCTCCCACAGGTGTCGAGGTGGGTCAGGGTCCCTTCTTCATGCAATCTGATGTTGGTTTCCATACAGACACCGAAGATGATAGTACTGTTGAGGCACAGGTGGGGTTGTCAGGGGCCAACACTGCACCAACATTTGACATCCCCCTTTTAGCCAACCCCGCACACAGTTTCAGTGCCTATGCCCACCCTATCACCAGTGACCATAGCAGAGGGGTAGCTGGCATTCGGTGCCAGTGCACAGGAAGGTGTGGTAACCATGCCTACTCTGTCCAGTCAGAGCAGGCATAGCCAGATATCTGGCAGGGCACTACATAGGCAGATGTCCCAGGGTGCACGTGGTAGGGCCGCTGGACATCATGCCACTAGCAGAGGTGACATAGCTGGTACCAGCAGGCACATGTTTCAGGCTCTCATGGCAGCACAGTGACATATAGAACATTACCACAGACAGGGCCTGAGGCTGGCGAGGGTTGCTCTCACATCTGCAAATGACAACTCCCAGGAACTGGCTGGTATCATCAGTGGATTAACTGAGATCATGGATAGACAGTCTGGTGAGATGTTGACCCTCATCGATGTTGGTCTGTCCATGGTTGAACATGTGGTGGGAGTGTGGTGACAGCCCTCGTGGACGTAGGCCAGCAATGCCAACAGCTGGTAGTCAGCATGGACGTGCTAGGACACCAAGGGGCTCCTGTAGTGGCAGTAACATCCCTGGCACTGCAAGAGGGGTGCTGTCAGCATCACACCACAGCAGGCTGTGAGCACATGGTCCTGGCCAGACCCAGAAGGGACCTGATACCAGCGGACATTTTGTCATCATCAGGTGAGAGTAGCACATCAAGGCCTGTACCTAGATGTGCCCATGGAACCCCCGGCAGGCACAGACCACATATCTGTGGCCAGATGCAGTGAACTGCACACCCTGCCAGGTATGGTCTGCAGCTGTCCATAAACACCTGTGTAGGGCAGCCACTTGGCAGAACTGTGTGCATGCATACCCACACCTATACAAACACACCTAGGGCAACACTATACCTACACACACCACATCACCACTCCCAGCTCACCACAGTACCCCCCTCACTCACACACATGGTGTCAAATGTATGGCCCACCCTCGGCCTCTGGCAAACCAACATCACACCCTGTGCATATGATGATACCTGTGCCACATCCCTGTCATCCATACCATCAATGCAGGGACAGGCTAATATGGTTCTGATGCACACAGTGACTGTACTACAGTGTACCACAGTACTGCAGTGTAATATGTTGTAGGGAGTTAAGTGCGTTGCATAAATGGCAGGAAGTGTAGCCATCCAGCAATGATGCATTATAGCTGTTAGTAACACTGGTTGGTTGTGGTCTCTATAATGTTATCCATTTGTGTTGTAGGTGTATGTGTCAGCCGAAGGATGACCTGTGCATATGATGATACCTGTGCCACATCCCTTTCATCCATACCATCAATGCATGGACAGGCTGATATGGTTCTGATGCACACAGTGACTGTACCACAGTGTACCACAGTACTGCAGTGTAACATGTTGTAAGGAGTAAAGTGTGATGCATAAATGGCAGGTAGTGCAGCCATCCAGTAATGATGCATTATAGTGGTTAGAAACACCAGTTGATTGAGTCCCTATAATGATATCCATTTGTGTTGTAGGTGTACATGTGTCAACTTGAGGAGGGTCCGCAGTCATATTCCACAGTGGGGTATGGCACTGTGGTGACAACATGGGTGTGACATATCTGGGGTACAGTTGAACACATGTCACAGGTTACTAAAATGGTTGCTGCCTGTGCCACATGGACAGGTGACCCGCCGAGGTGTGTATACCCTGCAACCTGATGTAGACCCATCCAGATACATGCACACTGTTACTTGGCAACAGTGAGACTAGACCCCTACCTACCTATGTAGTGATACTGAAGTGTGTGGCTTACATTGCACACACCACACAGCGTTTAGGTTGAGGTGTGCCCCAGGTTACATGTTACCTGCAGAATGGGTGATGTAATGGGTGTATATGGACAATACGTAGTGTGACATACCATCATATACACATTAACAGACACATAACAGCCAGACACACATCCGAGATACCAGGTCCTATCACTGCTAACTAACTTGTCCATGTGTCCAATGTGTTACAGGTAGGCTGCACATGGCACATGCAAAATTGGCTTGGCTTGTGGTATCAGTTACCTGTATGGTTGATGGTGACAGTGGTAACCATGATGTGGTACATGGGACATATACCGGGTGTACCTTGGTGCAATGACAGTGTAGACAGCAGACACATCCCCCAGTGCATATTGTACTCCCTGGAACCCATGATGACACTCTGCCATACCCACCATCACATATTGGCCTCAAGTGCGATACAACCCATAGTATACCCCAACAGTGGTACTAAAGGGATATGCATGTAAAGCACATGCCACACACCTAGTAGGGTGTTGCATTGTCATGGCTCAACTATGGGCAGCAATAACACTATCTGTACTACTGTGTGGCAATGGGTATTGTAATAGGAGTATATGGCCTCAAAATGCTTTAGCCTACAGATATACAGACATGCACAACTACAAACACATGCCAGAACACAGGGGGTATCCCATGCCTATCAACCCATTTGTAAAACACTGTTGTGCTGGTACTGCAAGGCTTGTGTAGCCGGTATGGTGGGTGCTTAACAGGGTACATGGAATGCCCAATTCAGCAGCAGCCACAACTGACTATGACAATGGATGTTACATTGGTTGTGAAGGCCTTCCTGGAATTCCCAAGTGCAGGTGTGCTAACACACAGACACTGCTATACTCAGTCATGCACACATACACATGTGTCAGTACAGGGGTGCATCGCTGCAGGTGGTCATAGCTGTGTACCTAGCTATTGTCCAGGGGGAGATGGGTTGTGTACAGGTTGTGTGTACAGTGCCATCCTGGCACCTGCCAAGTGGTAGCAGACAATCTATTGACAGGTACTACTGTGGTGTCCCTCAGGGTGAGAGTGACATGCATCAGACAATCTTCAAGGTGCCTCCTGCACATAGCCACTGAGGTGATCAAGTTGACATGTATGCAGCATGCATTACAAAACATGGTAAGTGTTTGTGATGGAGACCTGTACCCAAGCATGTTCTGTTGACTGTGGTAGTGTAGTGAAGGTACCCATGGCATGTGGTGAATACAGGGTGACATCTCCCATATGTGCCAGTTCTTACACAGCTGGGCAGACATGTTAGTGATAAGCTTTGGTTGCCTGTACATATCTCAGATGGATACCTGCCATCTGCACATCTGTAAAGGGACTGACATTCATCAGCTTGGCTCTTGCCTAGGTTAGCACTGTCAATGTAAGTACTGCCATGATACACTACATGCCAGTGTGACAGGATGTACCCCAGGCTACTACATCTGTATGTAACACATTCACATGTATAACAATGCTGTACAGGTCTCACATATGTCTGTGTCCCACACATTAAACTCACACCCCCTTTCTACTGTAATGACAGCACATACGCGCATGTATTGTACATGGCATTACATACACTTATTACAGATTATCAGACTGGGTAGTGTGACCGGGTTACTAGGGATAAGCCATGCTTAGCAAGTATCAACTTTGCTGCAATATAACAGCTGAACTGATTTTTTCACTGGTAAGCAAAACCTACACTGTGTAAGCACCCGTACGTTTACCCATAGCTCAGCACTGCTTAGCTTCATGCAAACCCACGCAAACACGCTTAAAGCTGCTCAAAACTGGCTTAACCACTCTGTATCCAACAGCCCTTGTTCTGCCCAGCAACAAAATGAACAGCCCTTGAATCCAGGACGTACACTGACGTCACACCACTTAACCACTACACCATGACTACTATGAAGGCAGCTGTTGTTTTACCAATATAGCTGTCAATACACATATTGAGTAGTATTTCACAATTGCCTTTAGCTCCTAGATTGTGTAGTCCTTGTTATTAATGTGACTGTTGCATCACATATGTTTTCTCATAATGCACACATAGCAGATACATACAGTGAGATGCATCTGGGAGGGTATACACAACCATGAGGTTTACTCGTGACAGGAATATGGTTGTATACATATAACAGATCTATATAGGTCTACATGTATACCCATACATATGTCTGTATACACATCTGTATAGTGCAATAGTGCAACATATATATGGCCATGTGCACATCTCTTCATATGTACACACACACACACACACACACACACACACACACACACACACACACACACACACACACACACACACACACATATATATATATATATAGTTACTTATCAAAATATTTACTATTCAAAACATCTAAACTCAAAACATCAAGACCATAACATCTAAACTTCAGAACATCTAAAACTCATAACATCAAATCTGAAAACATTGAAAACTTACAAAGCAACTATAAATAAAAACATCCACAACTGTCATGTGTGGGAATAGAACCCATATCAGAGTTCTATATCACACTACAGCATGAAACTGTTATAGGACACATCACTGGGATTACTGGAGTACCCCTTCCACAAAATTGTATTTCACAGTGAATGACATCAGCAGGATTGCCAAAGTAGGGCATTTGAATTGTAGTGAGTGTGACTAGCCTAAAATGCATTGCTCCCTACACAAATACTTCTGCAAATGCCATGTGTGGGAATAGAACCCCTACCAGAGTCCTATATCACACTAAAGCATGAAGCTGTTATAGGACACGCCACAGGAATTACTGGAATACTCTTTCCCCAAAGGTGTATTTCACAGTGAATGACATCAGCAGGATTGCCAAAGTAGGGCATTTGAATTGTAGTGAGTGTAACTATCATAAAATCACATTGTTTCCTACAAAGGCAGAAACACACACACACACACACACACACACACACACACACACACACACACACACACACACACACACACACACACTTGCCATGTCTGAGATTAGAACTCCTACCTAGCTAATTTATTACACTACAGCAGTATGCAGTTATAGGGCGCATCACAGATATCACTGAGCTAAAGCTTTCCGAAAGTTGTAGTTCACAGTGTATGTCATCAGCAGCCTTGCCAAAGTAGGGCATTTGATTTGTAGTGAGTGTGACTAGCCTAAAAAACATTGCTTTCTACACAGACAGAGACAAACACACACACAGTTGTCATTTCTGAGATTAGAACTCCAACCTAACTTTTTTATCACACTACAGCAGTACACAGTTACAGGACGCACCATGGAGATTACTAGGCTAAAACTTCCTGTAAGGTGTATTTCACAGTGTATGACATCAGCAGCCATGCTAAAGTACAGCATTTGAATTGTAGTGAGTGTGAGTAGCCTAAAAAGCATTGCACTCTACACAGACAGAGACACACACACATACACTTGCCATGTCTGGGATTAGAACTCCTACCAAACTAGTTTATCACACTACAGCAGTATGCAGTCATAGGACATGCTACTGAGATAACTGGGCTACAATTTTCCAAAATGTGTATTTCACAGTGTATGACATCAGCAGCCTTGCCAAAGTAGGGCATTTGAATTGTAGTGAGTGTGACTACCCTAAAATGCATTGCTCTCTACACAGAGAGACAGACAGACACACACACACACACACACACAAACACACATACACACACACACACACTTGCCATGTCTGGGATTAAAATTCCTATCTAACTAGTTTATCATACTATAGCTGTACACAGTTATAGGATGCACCATGGAGATTACTGGGCTACAACTTTCCAAAAGGTGTATTTCACAGTGTATGACATAAGTATCCTTGCCAAAGTAGGGCATTTGAATTGTAGTGAGTGTGACTAGCCAAAAAAGCATTGCACTCTACACAGACAGAGACACACACAGTTGCCATGTCTGGGATCAGAACTCCTACCTAACTAGTTTATCACACTACAGCAGTATGCAGTTATAGGATGCACCATGGAGATTACTGGCCTACACCTTTCCCAAGGGTGTATTTCAAAGTGGATGACCTCAGCAGGCTTGTCATCATAGGGCTATGGGGGGGGGGCAGTGTGTGTGCATGGGCCATACCCCATTCATCTAGAGGTTGACACACCACATGCGGGCACACGCAGGGTTATATTCCACAGGTACATGTATACAGCTGCTAGATGACTACTTCCTTGTACATTCATGTTGCACAGCTAGCACTTGCACCACATAGTCTGTAATGTTGACAGATACCAGTGGCTAAAGTCTACAGTGAATGGCATCTGAACTTCATGTGGTTGTAGCCATTTGGCTGTGTGCTGGGTGGGACAAGCCTCATAATGGATGGCCCCTTGTCACAGTCACTCTCTTCCACACATCTATGTATGTCTACATCTGGCTTATTATAGTGTGCTGTCCTTGGATATAGGCCTGTATTCTGATCCACTGTGTGTGCAAAGCATGAGTGGTGCACACTGAGGAGTGTCTGCACTAACATCTGCAACTGCCAGATATGTCTGGTCCACTGTTTTTTGCAGACATGGGCTTCATTTGTTTATGTGTGTGAGAATTCCCAGTATGCCCTTCTGTATTGAATGTGTGGATCTATTCCAGGTAGTTTGTACTGCTGTGCAGACCTTTGTGTTGTACACCTACAGGTAGCATACTGTTTCTGCAGGGTATCCATTGATCATTTGGTAATATGGGGACAGACGGTGCAGGGGATTGTGTGTACTGTAGGTGATTGTGTCTAATCTGCTTAAGCTGCATGGTACTGTTGTTAGCAGAGATATTCAGACATCTGTACTGTTATACATAGTGATGTTTTCTGTCCTCATGTACTGTCAGGTAGACATTCTTGCTCACAGTGATGTCTTGAGGGACAAGGGTGACTGTAGCTGTGTCCGATATTGTGGGCAAACACCTACATATTCATGGTAAGTTATGCCATTCTGGAGGGGGAGCTGCATACGCTTGCTGCTGGGTCTGTGTATCCAGTTCAGCACCTTGATACAGTGCTGGCAGAGGATCCCATACTTGTATGCCCATTGACATGACAGTATGAGCTTATCTTGCTGTGGCAATGCCTCACAGCTGTACAGATTCACACAGGTTACCCAGAGGCAGGGGCCATGGGTCAAGACATTAACTGTACTGTGGTGGGCAGGCAGGTGTGTAGCCACCCATTTATGTGTTTGCAGCCAAGGATAGTGTGTGCACACAGCTTGGTGTCGGACCTTGCACATTCCATGCTGCCCATGCTCCCACTCCCCCTCTATTATTCTAACCTCTTCCATACATTATGAATTAATTCTCTGATACTTTCCCTAAGGGTATCACCCCATCACAGGTGTGTGTTAGTGTTGGTCCACAGTTCATGCAGTGGGACATGGTGGACATGTTAATGTGGTCTGTCCACATGGCCTTGCATATGGCTTATGTGGAGTGTGTTATGTTATTATTTGGGTGTTTGTGACATAACATGCACTGGAAGTACGTGTGAGACACAGGCTTTGGCAGAAGCCTGTGGAGCATTAGGTGTTGCTGCAGGCCAGATGTGACAGGCCATTGCATTCTGTCAGTCCTACAGTCTCAGACCACCATACAGTATATTCCCCTGGTGTGACAGGTTGGGTGTGATAGATGTTCATGCCAATACCTTCTATCAGTCTTGATCAGGTGATGTGGATGCTGGCAGGGTGCTACCTACAGCTAGGGACACACCTGCATGGGACACCTGCACTGCATGCTGCATTCTTCCGCTATTGCCATATACAGGTGGGGTCATACTGTACCCATTCCCCACAGCAGGGATATGACCAGAGAGGTACCTGTGGGTGGTGTTTGCATGAGCTGGGTGCATGTGTGCTATGGACACTACTTGTATCTGACACACAGATATGCATGGGGCATTCCAGTTATGCTGGCATGTGGAGGTACATCAGCTGTTTTCCAATACATCAATCCTACCTCCTTTGTGATCTGCAAGTGTTCAGGCAGACATCACCAGTATCCCCTACTAGAGGACCAGTTACTGTGATGCATACCTGTATGTACAATTCTAAGGGTGGCTCCATTTCACAGTGACACAATATATACTGTATGTCTGGGATACTTTCCCCTGTGTACTGCTTGTATATCTAGCCCAACAGCCATGTCAGTCTTTCAGATGGTGACACATATTACCACCATATATTTACAATGGCTTACTGCTAGCATGTGTTATACTGGTGGGGATTGTCTTTGGCACTGCAGTTGTGAGGGCTTGTCCCTGTCATCAGCAGTAGTGGGCAATGGCCACCAGGTCTTACCTCAACATACATACTGACCACTCTCACACAATATGAAACACACACCATCCTAACACACACAGACCTGCATATTGTGCAAATGCTACAAACTATTCTTCTACCTTGGCCACTTCTGGGCATCTCTGTTCCACTGATATATCTACTCATACATGTTCTTCATAGGTTCATAGGTTCATAGGTTGATACTAGGCTATCTGCCCTAGGGCATTTATAAGCCTAGCCAGAGTGTGTTTGGCTTTCGCCACCCTTTTAGATTAGTTGACTGTGCCTCTGTATAGTAAGTTACAGAAGATAGCACTTTTGAGGTTAGTTTACTGTGCCTCTGTCTAGTAGGGACACAGAAGAGATCCCAGGGGTAAACCTACGATCTCCCATCCACTCGTCAAGATTTCTCTTGAAGAGGGTCATTGAGGGACTCTGCCTAACATGGATTGGGATTTTGTTCCAGAGTGAGGGGAGCCTCTGGGATATGAATCTGTCCCTCCAGCATGTCCTATTTATGTCTGTGCTGAGGTTTAATTCCCTGGAGTGTGTAGCTCTAAGGGATTTGGATTTCCTGAGGTGGAGCATGTCCATTAATTCTGGGTTGGACATGGCTTTATACGTCAGGCACAGATTGCCTCTGAGTAGGCGGTAAGCAACTGAGTAGAGCTGGAGTTTCTTTAGCCTAACTGCTTAGGGCATCTGTTTGAGTCCCTTGATCCTCTTTGTGAGGTACCTTTGGGGTCTTTCCAGTTGCTGCAGGTGTCGGGTAAGGTACATCCCAAATGGGGCATTGTCCTCAATTATGGGCCTGATGAGTGATGAGTAGAGGGACACAATGACCTCTCTTGATCTAGATGTGAATCCTTTTGTGATAAGGTGGGCTGTATAGAAGGTCTTTCTAACCACTTCGGCAACGTGATTGTCAAAGGAGAGATGGCTGTCTACTTGGGTCCCCAAATCCCTAATTACTTCTTCTGTACTGAATGGATTACCACCTATGTGGTAATTTGTGGGCATTTTGTTTTTCCCAAAGGGGATGACTATGCACTTTTTGGCATTTAGCTTTAGGCCATGGCTCTGGCACCAGTTATCTGTCTCTATGAGACCCTTTTGGAGGATGCTCATGTCAGTTGGTGAGTCGATTATGGCACCCAGTTTGCAGTCATCTGCGAACTTGGTCAGCCATAGTCCTCCGGTGTTAGCCTGTATGTCACAGAAATATATACCGAACAAGAGAGGTCCCAGGACTGAGCCTTGTGGGATGCTACTTGTAACTGGTTTAAGGGTCTGACATGGCACCTGCAATTCTGACCATGTGGGTTCTATCCCTGAGCCAGTTCACAACCCATCTTGTGACATAGGGGTTGATATTTAAGCTGGTGAGCTTATTTATGATGCCCGAGTGGAGTATTGTGTCGAAGGCTTTTGCAAGGTCCAGGTAGGCTGTGTGGACTACCTTCCCTTCATCTATGGCCTTGGTGACTGTTTCAAAGAAGTTGAAAAAGTTCAAGAGGCAAGATCTGCCCTTAACAAAGCTGAATTGGGTAGGATCCAGTGTTTGGAGGTTCCCAATGTCTTTGTTTATGAGTTTCATGATGATACGCTCCATAGCTTTGCAGACCAGGCTAGTCAGGCTTATAGGGTGATAGTTTCTGGGGTCCGTTGTGGCACCACCTTTGTGGAGTGGGACCACTGTTGCTGTATGCCATTCCTTGGGTACATATCCTGTAGTACGGCTGAGATTGAACAGTGACTTTATGTGAAGGTTCAGTTCTTCTTGGAGTTCGTGTAAGACGCACCCCAGGACACCGTCCAGTCCCACTGATGCTGTGTTTTTTGCTTTGGAGAGGGCAGTACTCACCTGTGCAACTGTGATGTCAGGGAGGCTACACTCTGTTGGGATAGACATTTGCTCTTTTGGGGGGGAAGGGGGGGAGATGTTTGCATTGAACCTGTCTGCCAGGATGTTGGCAATGTCTGTGGGTTCAGTGTATTTTTTGTCATTTTGAACTAACTCAGAGCATATCTGGAAGTTGCCACCCAGGTTCCTGACATAACTAAAGAAGGCCTTGTGATTATCTTTAGCATCTTGTGCAATTTTTCTTTCGAGGCTGGCCTTAGATGATTTTATGAGGGATCGTAGTTTCTTGCTAGTACTGATCAGAGATGCCTTCCCTTTTTGGGATTTTGCTCTATCATGTAGTAGCTTCCTGCTTCTGTTGTATAGCTTATTTATGACTGGGGTCCACCAGACAGGTCTCCTGCCTTTGGAGGAATGAGTCTTGGTTTTATTTGGGATAGCACGATCCATGCATTCCTGTAGGTGTCCATAGAAAGCGTTTGTAAAGGATTCTGCGGTTTGGGCCGTATTTTCCACTGGCCTGGGGGCTTTGAAGGATTCCACCTTGGTTTTGAGAAGTGTGAAGTTTGCTTTTGAGAAGTTCTTCAATGTGGTTTCCTTGGCTGGGGGTGGGAATGGGATATGGATGTCCAGTGAGATTAATTTATGGTCAGAGCTTACCAATGAGGGGTATACCTCTGGTATGGAACATAGAGTCCCCATGTTGATGATGATCAGGTCCAATATGTTTTCCCCTCTTGTGGGAGTGGTGACCAGTTGTTCCATAGCGTTTGAGTTTATAAATTCTAGGAACCGTTGGGCGAGGGTGTTGGGGATTGAGTAGTGCTCCCAGTCTATGTTTGGGTAGTTAAAGTCACCCAATATAATGGTGTTTGGAGAGACCTTCATATTCTCCAGTGTTCTCAGGAAAGCCGAGTGGGGTTCCTGAGTTTGGGAGGGTGGTCTGTAGCAGGTTACAAACTGAAAGGCAGTTTTGCCCACTGTTCGTTGCACATGGATGGTCTCCGATGCTTTGTGCAGTGCCACTAACATGGAGGTGTGGGTTTCTTTGATGAATATGGATACCCCCCCTCCGTTTGTGGTTCGGTCCGAGTTTTGGGGCTGAAAAGCATGGTATGAGGTATAACCTGGTAGTACTGGGGTGCTCTCGGGATCCTTGAACCAGGTTTCTGCTGCTGCACAGATATCGATATTCTCCATACTGAGGAGGGCCTCGAGTGCATGCATCTTGAGGTTTAGACTTCTGGCGTTGAGCAGCATTACCCTTAGTTTCTTTTTCTTTGTGTTGTCTATGGAGGTGGGTTTGTCTTTTGAGCCTTGCCTAAAAAAGGCACTATGGGGGTAGCAAGAGCCTTAGCCAGTATTCAAAAGCCCAGGGGTGACAGGTGCAAGCCATCCCTAGTGAAGCAACGTGGCTTGTCGAGCATGTCATCCCAGGCTGACAGACACTGGATCCCCTTTGAATGACACCAATACTTTAGCCAATTGTTAAAACTGATCATTTTGTCTTTATACTGTGGCATCATTCTTGGTGAGGGTAAGATGCTACTCAAGGTCAGGGTCATACCGGCCATGGCTACATGATCAGAGAGCTCCTCTATGTCTCTTTTCATGTAGTCTAGGGAGGTGCATCTCAGGTCATTCACACCAGCATGGACAATGACAAAGTCATATTTGTACTTGCTTTGGAGTGATCTGAGTGCTTGTGTTATGTGGTGGATCCTGGCACCTGACAGGCAGCTTACAGTGACCTTCTCCTTGTTCAGCCTGGTGAGTGGGACGTCAGTGTGTCTGACAATAGACTCACCTATTACAAGTGTATTAGGTGTGTTGTTTAGCCTTAAGGGCTGTGACTGTGTGGCACACTGACTTTGTGAACTATGTGATACATGGGTATTGTTGTGGGGTGGCGGGTTCTTGGATGTCTGCTTTGGAGGTCTCTGCTGCTTGAGCAGATTTTTCTTTAGAGCCTCCGAGTATGTTTTTGTGTGTTTATGTGTTTGGTTTTCTGTTGCGATAGGTCTATGTGAGACTGGATTTGTGGTGTCTGTGGTTACCTTCTCCTCCTGACTGACTGCGCCAGTATTGGGTTGAGAGAGCTCAGCCTCCAGTTTGGCTATATAGTTGCATCTCTCACATATATTTGAGCTTGTTGGGAGGAGGAGAGGGTGGTCTGTGTACATAAGGCAGTTGTAACATTGCCTCAAGATTCCCAGATTCACCAGCTGGACTGGAGAGTAAACCCGAAACTGACTTTTGGACATGCCAGAATAGTATAAGGAACTACTTTTTGACTGATCAAAAAGGACCAATAGGGAGACAAGTACTTAAAGGGAGTATAAGAGGGTGTAGTACTTTAGTTTATTAGTGCTTACTTATAAGATTACTTATACGAGCAACTGCAGGGCTTTAGAATGAAAATAGAGTGCTTACTTTGAGATTTAGAACAGTTCTAAGGGAAAAAGTGAAGAGCAGACTTTGTGGAGCTGGAAATACACAGGATTGGGGGGGGCACACCTGACTGTTACTACATTTCTACTCTGGATTGGGGGAAGAGGCACACCTGACTGTTTCCACATGTCTGCATAGGAGTGGGGGTGCACACCTGACTGTTACTACATTTCTACATAGGATTGTGGGGGGGGGCACACCTGACTGTTTCTACATTTCTACACATGATTGGGGGGGGGCACACCTGACTATTGCTACATTTCTATTCTGGATTGAGGGAAGGGGCACACCTGACTGTTTTTACATTTCTACACAGGATTGGGGGCACACTTGACTGTTACTACATTTCTACATAGGATTTGGGGGATCACACCTGACTGTTTCTACATTTCTACACATGATTGGGGGGCACACCTTACTGTTTCTACATGTCTACATAGGATGGGGGGGCATACCTGGCACTTGCACACATTTGCTATGACTGTACTGGTATGTCAAGTACTCCATTTCTTTCTGTATTATAACCCATCATGCTGACTAGAGGCATATCAGTGTACTACAGGTCTTTGCTTTGGTTGCCCTACATATTAGTGTCTGACTTCCTACCCTTCAGAACTAACATCCCACTGCCTGACCTGCTGTAGTCTGTCTGTGTAGGCCTGGGGGGGGGGGGTACCCATAGGCATCATTCAGAGGCCATAGCACAAATTCTGTTTGTGTTTGTCTACACCTATCCTGCTGGCTGAGACTGTTTTTGGATATGTGAACCTCCCTGACTGGCATGTGTGAGTCATACGGACAGACATGTAGCCCAGCACATTTACTGTAGTGGGTTTTGTCACCCTGTGTAGTACTGGCTACTATGGTGACTCCAGTATTTGTTACAGATGTCATGGTGCCACTATGAGTGTCTACTATCTGCTGGCATGCCATTCAGCCACCCAATTCCCTTGCATGCTCACATCCATACCATAGATACAGGTAACAACACATTCTACACCATTCGGCAATTGGTAGGTTGATTGACTTACCTTGTGGGTGTGCCAGTATTGAGGATGGCGCTGGAGGGCTGCCTATGTCGGAAGCACATAGTACACTCCCTATACATGGTTGAGCACAGGTAGTGTCATGTTTGGCATCCCTTTTATTGTATGTGTGAGTCAGAGAGAGGTGTCATTCCCTGGGTCCCTATTGCGTTAGTGTATGTGCTATGCATTTTCTCTTTGCCGCAGCCTCGGCATACTGGGCACACCTCCATCTGCCTACTGGGGCAGGCTCAGGTTGTTCCTCCTCTGAGTCACTCTGTGCCTGTGCAGGCCTTGGCATTGGTGGGGGATTGTGTGGCCCTGCCCCGTGCTGTTCCTGCTGCAGTTGTTTCCACAGGATCATATTGTGTAGCATGGCACATACCATAACAATTTGAGTACATGTAGCTGGTGAGTACTGCAAGGCTCCACCAGATGTGCCCAGGCACCAGAACTATGACTTGAGCATCCCAAACACATGCTCTATTATAAGCCCAGTCTGTGCGTGTGCCTCATTATGGCATTCTTGTTTGGGTGTGTGTGCATTTCAGATGGGTGTTATCAGCCACAGCTCCAGTGTGTAACCAGCATCCCCGACTAGGTGACCGTAAAGGATGTCCCCATTGTCAAATCTCTGGTACAGCTGTGTCAGATGCCAGATGTGGGAATTGTGATAGCTTCCAGGGTAGCCAGCACACACATTCATTGTAATGCTATGGGTATTGCACATGACCTGGCAGTTAATGGAGATGAGGCCCTTGTGGTTGATGTAGACCCTACCCCGATCACTGGATGGTGGTTTGATGCATATCTGCGTGGAGTCTATAGCACCCACTACTTCAGGGTATTCTGCTATTTGGTGGAAGAGATGCATATTGCTGGCCAACACCTCATGGGTGTTGAGGAAATATACGTGCTCACCAGCATGTGCTGACATGGCATCCAGGAACTGGTGGAATACTCTGGATGCTGATGCCTGTGAGATCCCTATGATATCCCCAGTTGAGCTTTGGAAGGTACCTGTGGCTAGTACTCCTAGGCCTACACATACCTTGGTATCCACTGGGATGGGTTCCCCTCTGTCAGTTCAGTGTGTCAGGCGTGGCTGGCATAGCTCAACAATTTGCTGTAGGAAGTCCCTGTCCACCCTATAGTGCTCCACTATCTCCAGCTCATGTAGCTCCTGGTAGGTTACCCTGGGTCTGTACACTCTTCTCCATCTCCTCACTGTGGATTGATTGACAGCATTCTCATCCTCACCACCCTCAGCCTCTTGCACATGTGTTGTATGATGCCTGCTGCAGCCCCTATCATTTTCTTGTTTTGTTTGTTAAAAGTTTTCTGCTTGTATACACCGGTGGTGAAGAATATGGGAAAAAACAGAGGGGAAGGTGTTTGCATAGTTTATAGTAGTGTTCTGGGCTGAGCTGGTCTGCTGCCTGTTTAATTGGCTGATTCTGATACATTTCACCTGCCAGCTATGCTAGTTCTTCTTGATTAACTTCCTACTGCTGTTTTCCCTTCCCATTGCCTTCTTGTTTAATCCCAGAGGTACGCCGCACAAACACAGTGCTCAAATGTGCACAGAGCTGTTATTTCCTGGTTTACTTTTTTTCCTTTAAAACCTGATGCGCGGCATGCACACCCACTTAGGCAATGTAAAGAGTGCTAGGCAGCCTCAGACACTCCCCCTTGCATAGCTGTGCTAAGCTAGGAGCAAACCCAAGCCACAGGGCTCCAATCCGCTTACAGTATGTCTGACACACATCCCTATGATGACAGCTAACTCCTAGGCTTGCACCAAGCTATTCCTGCTCTTACACTTTTGGGAGCTGACTAGCATGCAGGGGAAATCTGGGATTCACTATCATTCTCCTCATTTGCATAGGATTGTCTGCCAATGCATAGTTACATGCCTCACACTGAGCCTCCCCCCTTAGTAACCACTATTCACTGGCCATGTTGTCTTCTCCCTGCCATTGACTTTAATGGCAGAATAGTGATTTTGGTTAGAATGCTTGATTTAGGATTTTTTTTTATTTTTAACCCGATTTCATTTGCGCGTCGCTGCCCTACGCTTAAACAGCCAAAATCAGCAAACAAAAAATCAAAGTTGATTTTTTTATTTTTTCAACTGTTTTCCATGCCAATGGCCTTATACTTGGCCATTGGCATGCTTTCTAAATGATATCCACCCTTTATTTGGAGCTGTCATGGCTCCGTTTTGGAATTTGCAGAAATGTACTCTGTTACTGGTGGAGTACATTTCTGCAGATTACACTAGTCCTGCACAGCCAGTTTCCAGCTTCCTGGATCACAAATTCACCTCATTTGCATGGATTTCTCCTGCAAATGGCATAATTTGCATACAGGGGCTGAGTCCGTGCAGGACTAGTGCAGGAGCGCTTGTGCATGCCCCTACAGGCTATTCCTGGATCGCACAACATACATATTGCCTGCTGGAGCTCCTGTACTAATCCTGCATGCCAAGAAAGGCTTGCAGAATCCAGGGGAATGTTTTTCAAGGGGTTTAGCCCCCTGCACCCCCCATGTAGCTTCACCCCCAAATCTCCTGCTAATTGTACATGCTCTCTCTGAGATTGCACAATCTCAGAGAAAGAGCATATTTCCCTATTGTGTGATGTCGCACACCTGAAGATCATCTGTTTAGTCAATCAAATTTTTTTGGCTAAACAAATGTTGGCCAAAGATAGAGTTGACCAAATTCAGTGCACTGATATATATATATATATATATATATATATATATATATATATATATATATATATATGTGTGTGTGTGTATAGATAAATGTGCGTGTGTGTGTGTGTATGTGTGTGTGTGTGTGTGCGTGTTTGTGTGTGTGTGCAGATAGATAAATAGATTATATAATATCTAATCTTATTATAATATTAGCTATATTAGTTTTTTGAGTAAAACTACAATGAACCACAATGAACACTGGTACCAAAGCAGAAAACATCAAAATTGAAGATTTCTTCTAACTCATTAAGACATCTTAAACAAAAGGGAAAAAAATAAATAAAAAAAACAGTATTTTGTGAGGGGAGTCCTCCAGTTCAGTGCACACCCCTTGGTAATTATATATACTATACTGTACTGTACTATACTATTAAAAAGGAAAATTTCCCTTACCCGAAATGAATGCCAATATTGGCAAAAATGCACACTGCAAAGAAATAAAGAAGTTTTATTTTGGAAATATCTCCTGCTAACATCCTTCAAACCTGCCAGTAGCAGCTTCAGTTGTATAAATGTCATTGAACTGCTACTCATGTTACACTTGATATTTTCTTACACCAGTGACTATTCTGACTAAAATACTAAAACAAGCACTGCACAGATGCAGTCAATATAAGTGACAGTAGCACATCAGTTCAGTTACACTTCCCAGCCAATACTGAGTAGTAAAATTTGACTAAAGTAGAATTGATATAATGAACTGAACCCTGTATGTCTATGTCTGTATCTATATCTATAGTTATTTATCTTTCTGTTCATATATAATACTCACAATTTCTTCCTTTAATAGAGAAACACTGAAATGCACATAAATGAGAAGTATCCAAAATGTTTAGAATACAGTGGCAACCTCAATCTGTCACCCATTCAACCCTTTCCTTGCTACTCCTGTGGATCTAGCATTAGTCGCTTATAAGGTTATAACCTGGCCATGAGGATTTTACAACTTAACAATCTCTCTCACTTCTGCTGTTCATCAGTGCACTGTTAGCTCTGTATTCACCTGTGGCCAATCAGACTACCTCCATCTTTCCTTCCCTTCCCTACTCATTAACTTTCTGACCCAAACTTTAAACAGTGTTTTATGTATTTTTTAATTAATTTATTTATTTCATATAATACATTACACGGTCAATAGATAAATATCAATAACATAATAAAGAGATAAAAAGAAAAAAAAAAAAGAAAGAAAAAAGAAGGAGGAAAAGCAAAAAGACACAAAAGTGCATTGCTGTTACCATTGACAACAGATATATTTATTATAAAGAGAATGCATGCATCGTGATCTCTTTTTGGCATAGGTACAGTTTTCCATTTCTTTAAAAATTAATCTTTGCATTACCACTGATGATAAGGAAATTTGATATTTTTTATCCATTTCATATTGATTTAACATATAAAACAAACAAAAAAATCAGGAAACAGAGGTATCATATTTTTAATTAGTATAGAGCACTATTCAGATATAATGCTCTAATATTTCTTAATTTGAATACATTCCCACCAACAATGCAAAATATCAGCTGGAGAAGATTAATAATGCCAACATTGTGATGTTTCCAAGTAACCCATTGTCTGCATGGTGTTAAATGAATTCCATACGAAATTTTATATTGAATTGATGCATTTGTAACTGATGTATGTAATTTATTAACAGATGATTTTGTTTCATAATATCAATCTAAATTTGTTTTAACATATTTTCAACATAATAATAATAGCTTGTAGAAGTTTAGTTGATTCAGCCATGTTTTTAGGACAAAATCTAAATTGTCTTGACATCAGAATCCTGTTTTTTTTTTCACATTTGCACAAAAATATCAACTACTTTATTATATAAACTACTAATTAAATTATTACTAGGAATTTAGTTTTGTTAATATTCTTCCCATGTAAGATTTTCATATAAGAGACGAATCAGTTTAATAGTGGGATATTTATATAATTTAATAAATCAATTATGCCCCAACAAATGACATGATATACTTATGTATGGTCATAGCATCACAATTTAAATAAAATATAAATTTAATCCACTAAGAATTCATTTTTAATATTCTTCCAATGTAATATTCTCATTTAAGAGAATTAATAATTTAATAATAGGGAAAATTATGCATTCTAATTGTCTGCCATGGAATGATCACATAATTTAATAAATCAATGAATTCCTTGCAAATGGTATAATATGTATGGGTATAAAATCATGATTTGAATATAATACTCTAGGAAAGGGAATTAAAAAATCTTAAAAGCCTCTTAATCATATTGGTGAAAAAGTTATCTACATATAGAATATGAATATTAGAAAATGTGATGGCTACAACACAATGGTAAAAGTCAGGAATAGACAAAGCACCTGTTAATTTAGACAAACGTGCATCTTTCCATGGGATTCTTGGAGAACCCGGTCTCCATAAAAATGTTTTATTTACTTTCTTAACTTTATTATACCATTTAAGATTAGGAGGAGATAAGATAATCTGTACTGGAAAAATAAAAGTGGGTAAATACACATTCTAATTATGTTAGCACTACATACTTCCTTATTTTTTGTTATAGCAATTAACCTGTCATATATTGCATAGTAAAAATAACATATTTTGCATTAAACAGTTTGCAACTTAATTACCTACACTGATGATACTTTATTACTAAAAAATATTATAAGAATATGGTAATAATCAAAGATGAAATGAAATAGGTAAAACATTATTAGGGCATATCACTGATTATGATAACTCTGAGTGAATTCCCTTCGATTCATGGTTTAGATTATATGACAACAGTTCCGATTTTATGTTTTCATAGATTCATTTAAATTTTGGGGATTGCATACAATAAGAATTATGCTCAAATATTTAATGATAACTTTGAGGTATATTATGAGAAGATTTCAATAATATTTAATGCATTAAATATTTTTCTTTGTTAGGTAGTGTTAACATAATTAAAATATGGTTGGGGAAGTGATAGAGGTCATTATGGGTACAATTTCCTTTATATCCACAATGACCTTTATCACTTTTGCAACCATATCTCCCCATGTATTCCAATCTGAGAATTTACAAACAAAAAAAAAATCTTCCCCTACCCCTCTATCCTCCTTTATATGTTTCTACAAAACTCCACAAAATATCTGAAATACATGTCTTATTTGTTACTTTTAATCACTATTTTCCTTATCCCCAATGATTCATTTGTTATTTTTGTTTCAACATTAACACATTTTAATCTTTTATTGCATTAACTTACTATTTTGGTCCTCTACATTCTAGCTCAACTTTGGTGTCACTTTCCTCCACTATCTTTACATTTTTATGTAGCACCTTGATCTTTTTCTGTACCTCCATGACCTATGTACCCCACCTCCGTACCCCCTGTAAACTATAGGACTATCTCACTCCTTTGCTAACCTTTCTCTCCTCATGTATGCTAAAATCCTTCCTCCCTATACCATTTGCTGCCAATCCCACTTCTACAACTGTTCTCTGTTATACCATACCATTTTCATCTACTTCTTGATTTAACATTTTTGTATGCCATCTTATCTTATTCTTAACTCTGCTTATCCCAGAATTTCAACAGCATATTTTTTTCTTGTATTCCTTTAACAATTATGATATTTTAACATAGAAGGGTCAGAAATTCATCTTAACTTTCTAATTTGCTCATTTCCCCTGGCTGCGTCCATGTCCATTTAAATTCTATCTATTCTACTGGACTCCTTGCTATCATGTTTTGAAAAAGTAAATTCCTTCTTCTCGCCTCATTTCTGTCTCCAAATATCCATTGAATAGAAATTGTCCATTCTTCTCATCTTCTTGGGACATTCTACATTAAACTACATCACCCTATGTGGACCCTCTAATTCCAGTTTTAATGCAAAGTTAACATCACCACAAGATTATTGTACTGATGTCCTTTTGTAACCTGTGGATTGCACCTAAAATGTCCTATGTCACATCTGCTCTTTTAAAGTTCAGGCTATCAATGGGCTCTAATATATTACCATTAGCTTTACCCTTATTTTGATGCCACCAGTCTGCATGGTTATCTACATTCCTATTTTGTTGTTGAATAGCTGCACCGACCTCATTCCACACATGCCAACATCACCACTTGCAAACACTTTCTTTGCCATTTATTGACTTTCATAGCCTTCAATGTTAACTCTTGAATCAGGGCCAGTTCCAAGTCTCAAGCCAACCTGCATAACTAATGTTCTCAATTGACTGGATTATGCCAGCTATAATAAAACTATAAATACAAGTGTCACTTTTGATTGGATGCTAATGTCAGCTTCTCATAGAATAACTCAATCTAAGACTCTACTCACATCATGCAGTGGCTATCCTCATATGTACCTTTTGTAAAAGTTCTAAAATTCATAAAATCACCAATTATAGCACAGTGAGAATTTTGTCTGACTTCAGTATATAAACCTTTAACTATATATTGCCACAATGTAACTGAAACCCTCTAAAGTATATCTTGCTTGACAAGGCTGCCTCCACATTTAATAATATCTTCCTCCATATGAAACTCTCAAGCTCCTACGTGATGAAAAAGGGTGAAGACTAACTCAGCACTCATCCAAAAGTGAAAATCCTTGTCTGCAATTTCACAAAATGTGATGTATTGTGCAATGTAAACCCCAAAAAAGAAGAAAATAAAAAGCAATCAAATGTGGTGCAACCATTCCTGCTTATGTTTAAGTGTTAAGATCATGTTTCTCTTCTTCTTGTAGTCAGTCTATGGTGGTAATGACTCCTGAATGATTCATAAGTTCATAGGTTCATAGGTAGGTACTAGGCTATCAGCTATAGGGCCTATACAAGCTTAGACAAAAAGGTACCCTTGCTTTTGCCACTCAAGAAAATTATTTTCCTGTGCCCCTGTCGAGCAGAGCCACAGAGGTGATCCCCGGGGTGAATTTTCTATTTCCCATCCAATCATCAAGATTTTTCTTGAAGAGTGCTAATGAGGAGCTTTGTTTGATATAGCTAGGTAATTTGTTCCAGAGTATGGGAAGTCTCTGGGACAGGAATCTATCCCTCCAGCATGTTCTGTTTATTGTGGTGACAAGGTTTAAGTCCCTAGAGTGTGTAGCTCAGAGGGTTTGGGATTTCTTTAAGTGGAGCATGCCCAACAGCTCTGGGTTTGACATAGCTTTGTATGTTAGGCAGAGATTGCCTCTGAGTAGGCGATATGTGATGGAGTAAAGCTGGAGTTTATTGAGACGGTCTGCGTAGGGCATCTGTTTGAGGCCAGTAATCCTCTTTGTGAGGTATTTCTGCAGACTTTCCAGTTGTTGTAGATGTCTTGTGAGGTACATACCAAAAGGGGCGGTGTACTCTATAATGGGTTTAATAAGTGACGAGTAGAGGGGAATAATGACCTCTTTTTTCCTGGATGAGATGAGGTGTGCCACATAGAAGGATTTCCTGACTACTGTGGTGATGTGATTATCAAAGGAGAGACTACTGTCCACCTGTGTCCCAAGGTCTCTTATCACACTTTTGGTGTTAAGTAGACTATCACCTATGTGGTAGCTCACGGGTACAGAGTTTTTACCAAAGGGGATGGCAGTGAACTTTTTGGCATTGAGCTTGAGACCATGGCTTTGACACCAGACATCTGTCTCAGTGAGGCCCTTTTGTAGGATGTCCACATCATTAGGAATTTCAATGCTGGCTCCTAGTTTGCAGTCATCTGCGAACTTCATTAGCCAAAAACCTTCTGTATTAGCCTGTACTTCAGAAAAGTAGATACCAAACAGGAGAGGACCCAGGACTGAACCCTGTGGTACACCACTTGTCACTGGTCTGAAGCCGGATTTGGAGTCTGCTACTTTCACAGTGTGAGTTCTGTCACTGAGCCAGTTGGCAACCCATCTTGTGACATATGGATTTATACCTAGTTTAGTGAGTATCTATAATTCCAGAGTGGGGGATGGTGTCAAAATCCTTGGCAAGATCTAGATAGGCTGTGTGAACCACCTTACCCTCATCTATGGCTTTGGTGACTGCTTCAAAAAGTCAATCAGGTTTAGAAGACATGATCTGCCTTTTACAAACCCAAACTGGGTGGGGTTCAGAGTTTTGAGATTACCAATGTCGTTGTTTATAAGTTCCATGATGATATGTTCCATGGCCTTGCAGTCCAGGCTTGTAAGGCTAATGGGCGGTAGTTCCCGGGGTCCGTGTTGGCTCCACATTTGTGGAGTGGGATAACCATCACTGTGTGCCATTCAGTGGGCACAAAGCCTGAGATGGTGTTATTATTGAACATGGTGGTTAGGTGGGGTGCCAGTTCATTCTGTAGTTCATGTAGAACACAGCCTGGGATGTTGTCATGTCCCATGGATGCTGTGTTCTTGGCTTTGGAGAGTGTGGTTTTTACCTGTGCAGCCGTGATTACAGGAGCTTTGCATTCTTCCAGTATAGAGATGAGCCATTTAGGGGGTGGGGGTGGGGGGGTAAAGTTAGCACTGAACCTGTCTGCCAGAATGTTGGCAATATCAGTTGGTTCTCTATATTTAGTGCCATTGTGCTGTAACTCAGAGCAGATCTGAGCTATAGAATGCTTTGAGGTTGTCTTTAGAATCAGTGGTGATTTTGTTTTCATAACTGGCTTTGGAGGATTTTATGAGGGATCTCAGCTTCTTACTGAAGCTGACCAGGGAGTTCTTCCAGCCATGGGATTTTACTCTTTTTTGCAAATTTCTTTCTTGCAAGTTTGTTTATGGCAGGGGATCACCAGATTGGCTTCCTTTTTTTGGAGGATAGCATCTTGGTTCTGTTAGGGATAGCATGATCCATGCACTCGTGTAAGTGCTTATAAAGTGCATTTGTGTAGGATTCAGCAGTCATGCCTCTATTGTCCATCTGCATGGGTGTCATGAAGTTTGCCACTTTTGTCTTAAGAAGCGTGAAGTTGGCTTTGAAGAAATTTTTTTCTGTGGTTTCCCTAATGGGGGGTGGGGATGGGATGTGGGTGTCTAGGCTGATTAGCTTATGGTTGGATCTGACCAATGAGGAATTGACCTCTGGTGTAGAACATCTGTCACCCATGTTGGTAATGATCAGGTCTAGGATATTGCTGCCCCTGGTGGGAGTGTGGATAAGCTGATCCAAGGTGTTGGAATTTATGAATTCCAGAAAACGTTGAGCAAAAGAGTTGGTACATGAGTAGTTTTACCAGTTATGGTGGGCTAGTTGAAATCACCCATTACTGGGGTGTTGGGTTGTACCCTAATGTTTTCCAGTGTATCAAGAAATGAGAAGTGTGAATCCTGGGGCATGTTGGGGAATCACTACAAGTTACAATTTGGATTGCGGTCTTGCCCAGAGTTAGTTGCACTTGGATAATCTCGGATGCATTATGCTGAGCAACTAGCCTGGAAGTGTGGATATCCTTAATGAATATGGACACGCCTCTGCCTATAGTGTTTCAGTCCAGGTTAGGGGGCCAAAAGGTGTTATTTGAATTACAGCCTGGTAATGCAGGGGTGGTCTCTGGAGCCTTGAACCAGGTCTCTGTCACTGCACAGATGTCGATATTCTCCATTTTAAGGAGTGCCTCGAGTGAATGTATTTTGAGGTTTAGATTCTAGCATTGAGTAGCATTACCCAAAGATTGGTTGGCATTCTTCACCAAATGTACTCTCTGTCATTTTTCACAGTCACATTTAGAAGCTTCACCAATCTCATCTCCACCCTCCTTTTTTATGTTGGAGACCATCCAGTACATCTAGAGCTCCTGACTTTTGCTAATGTTCTCAATATCTTTCAGTAGCAACCTTGAAAAATGCTAGCGTGATAAGGCATCTGGCAGATTAAGCTATCATCACCATGAAGACCTTTACATTTTCATCAATTGCTTCCTTCTCTTTTCATTCAACTGAGGCTGATAATCTCAGCTAAACTATGGTGGGATGACACCATTTGATATTCTTCCCTGAGATCCATTTGTCATCAATGAACTTCCTTTGTAGCCCATCTTTATAAATAGCTGTGACAGCCTCTACAAATCAATGCAGCTAGGTTTTAGGTGACTTTCAGGAGTCTAAGGACCAAAACCATAACACTTAGAAATGTGGAACTAGAAGTATGAATGACAAAGGTATATCCTAAGTCTGAGTTTGCATTATCCCTTAGTATATACTATGAGTAGTATTCTCAGAGTTAGCATGTAAATGTAGCATGAGTGTGGATGACACTGTATGTACGTCTGTAGATGAAACAGTATGTACATCTGTAGATGACACAATATGCATATCAGCTGGATGCAAGGAGGTGAAACCCACTTACCAAAAATGCTTTAAGGTTGTAACAGCCAGTTTTGCAGTTCATTGTTTATCTTATTGAATTGTAGCCTATTTTCAAGGTGTCAGACCTTGCAGCAGTAAGGTCCTACCCTACTTTTAGTGGGACACAAGTTTTACCCTGCCAGGTAATACTCAGTTTGATCTGATGAACCAGCTAACTATCTACAGCCCACTTCTTACTGCCACCAACCTGATGAAGTATTACTCTTACTTTTATAATTACAACCACTCACAGTAATGTGTCTTTCATACAAGAATGAATTAAATCCCATCTACACCCTGTGCACTCTATTTGACAGTTTGGGTTTGCTTCTGCAGTTATTGCCTGATGAAGGTCTGCATCCAGAAATTATGTTTCCTATCTCCCCTTCTTCTTTTATGATTCTGACAACAGTGACTATTGAGCCTAAACCATTACATTTACAACTTCCCCCTATGGTGGCAAAAGTTGCCATCTAATGTTACTATGAGGTTGAAAAGTAGAACTAAAAATACTATTCTCTAAAAATAACAAACATTGAGGTGTCCATGCTTGTTTTCAATGAGCTCTAATTTAGATAAGCACTTTCATCAAGATACTTCATCAGGTCCAAATGAAATGTTCTACCCTTAACTCATTAGCACCTATGTGGTGTGGAGCATCACATATCTAACAGCCTACTGACATGTTGCATTCTGGAGCATTTTCTGGAAAATAAACTTAAAAATCTTAAGATAAACAAATGCAAAAATGTTGCGAGCAATAAAAGCTATTAAAAATGTACAAATGGCAATGTTATTAGTAAGAAGTATTCTTTATAGAGGTAATTCTGCATTCATAGTCTTTTAAATAAATACTGTGACATATAACAATAATGTGCACAAACTCCACATTAATATTTTTTCTAAACTTTCATAAATTTTCATATCTTGAAAACTATACAATCCAGCCATAGATTGTTTAATCAGAAATAAGCATTCACATGGCAGCAAGAAATTCTTCTAAGTTCATGTTTATTGATATATTTATAGAAATATGAAAACATGTTTAATTACATAATTAGCAATACAAATAATACTGGCTATCACTTAAGATGTGCAACTTACAGTGTAAATATCAAAGATAGTTTTCTTCAATAACATCTAAGGTTTCACTTAATGTGATGCAGCCGTTTGTAAAGCTCTTGATTTTTGAAGTATTAAGTACATATGGCAATATCATTTATTTTCATGATCATTAATAAACAACTAGCAATATTTCCAGTATAGAGTGCTATACATCAACACTTTCATAGAATTGTTCTGTCTTCCACACTGTTTCACATCATATACATCAATAATATGTAGGTCTCTCAGTTATGAAAATATGAATATAAATTTGAAAATATGAGTAATATGTGGCAAAGATTAAATTCTCCAGCGCAGGACATCCTAGACTAACAATCTAAGTATAATTGTGTTCATAACTCCTTGTCCTTCTAATACTGCCTATTATTAGCTGGTAGGTCACTCAGTTAAAGAAGCCAGACCCAAAAAAGTTCTGCATGCCGTAATGAGGTATGAGTATGAACTGGAAGTATACAAAAAAAAGCCTTATAGGCTTGAGCAAGTTAATACATTTATATCCATAATCTCATGAGGAGTTGGACTAAGGTGGCATTGTAAGTACAAACAGCACCCCCTAGCATAGGGGGTTCTTTCTACTTCTTGACCTGCAGGGTATTGGAGTTTAACATTCCTCTACTTCTATAAAACACTGCTCCTTGAGCTGTCAGACTCACGTACAAAACGACGTAAATAACAAGTTGAACTAGTTAGATGAAATTACAGTCTTACAAAGATTATGTTTTCTACCTTAGAATGTCTGGAAACCTATATCTAAATTAAGTCTGTTAAACTAATTGTTAGAGATGCCCTTCAGGATTTCCTCTATTAAAATTAAATTAATAAAATTAAATAAATTAAAATTAAATGCTTAAAGTTTACTTCAGTCTCAGAAGCTTTTCCAAACTACCATCTGCATCTTCTGTGTGCTTATCAAATGACATTGCCTAATTTGTATTGCATATCTATATGTAGATTCTGACTGAAAGGCATAAATGTTTGATTTTCTTGACTTAGCAATGCAAAGGAAATAATTTTTGTTACGAGTGTTTTCAGCTGCATCAGTAGTAATATAGTCATTGGTTTAATAATATTAATTAGAAAAGAAGGGAAAAAACATAGCTGACTATGGAAAATATGATCTGTATTTAATAGGTAAAAAATAATAGCTAACAAACTCCACAGTCAGTGCATGGCACTTATAAACTGTGTTTTATGTGCAATGCAGAAATAAATGCATTACTTTATCAAAGGAGTGCAAAGGAAGCATCTATAGTACAAAGTGTTTGTGATGAAACTAAACTTAAAACAGTACAGAAGAAAGGGAATTCATAACAGTACCTGCATTACCTGCATTATATCTGTGTTGATTATTAATATGTATAGATCAAGGGTGCTATATTTGATTAGTTATACCTCAGTTTTCTTCTGTGTGTCTCTGAACAAGTCACTTGACCAGGCAGTTCATTCCAGGTCACACCTGAAAGGAACAAGTGTCTAGTGGGCTTACCCAGTTAACAAATGTATAAAATAAATAAAGTCACTGCTTCCTGACTAAATCTTTAGCCACAGAAATGATTTTCATAATGCAGATGGAATATAATAATTTCTGGTTGTTGTTTGCCAAACCACAAAATACTCATTTTGCCAAGGTCACTGCAGCCTGGTCATCAAAGTACAGTGAGCCTGGCATTGATTATACTAGTAAAATGGATAGAAAAAGGTCAAGCTCTCTGCATGGGGCAGTGTAGAGGAGACTGCCTCTTCAGAGTAACAAAAATAAAAATAAGTTTTGTTTTTTCTTAATTTTTTTGTCAGTGGTTTTTCACAACCCTGTGGGCTTTAATGTAATATTCCATGATCACATAGTCTACAGTTTACCCTGCCCCCATGGATTGCATTATGGTATTTATTGAAAAGAAAAAAAAATAGATTCCTTTCCTGCAAAACACTGTGCAAGCCCATATAATTAGAGATGCATAATTCAGGAATCATAAACTACCTCTAAAATCTTGGCGCAGGGAGACATTTATAATCTATACTACTACAAATAATCCTTCCAACAGTCAAAAATTATATTACTGGTACATGTTTCATTTTTGAGAAGAAAGCGTACTGAAAGTCATATTAAAATATTTACCTAGTTTGCAGTGACTCATCACAGTATTTACACTAGTGAAGCTTCTGTGCTTCTTGCAAGTTTATGTAATAAGACTGCCCCTTGAAATGCGGCTACTGCACACACTATCAAACCACACTTCCGGATGGATAAGGTCAGGAAATGTATTTATGGAATAAACATACTCCTCCACCTCCACATAGGATATTGCTACTGTTTTTCATAAAGTCATGCGGCTTCTTTGCAGCTGTTTATTACAGCACTCAGGCCAACAACATCTGTGTTGAATAAAATGTTTTCATAAAAAAAAAAAAAAAAAAAAAAAAAGGAAAACAAGCTTATAGCATTTTAGAAAGGAAACCAAGACATTAAATGTTAAGGCATGAAGTAAAGATCAACTGCATATGTATTTTCTCCTGGAAATTTTGTAGGGTGGTACTCATAATCATAACACTTAACCTTTGAGCATTAAAATCATAATGCTGGCCTTTAAAATCACAACAGTCACAAAGAGGATCAAATTGTTGTTTTACATAATGGAAGGTTTTCAGGTACTGCAATTCATATAATTAATGCCACCAAATCTTTGCATAAGTTTAGTTCAGTTATTTTGAAGTGTATCTTTCTGTAAACAGGCCTGATTTTATTAGGAGCATCAATAAATCTTGGAGGAGCAAGTCTAAATCTAATGGCAAAAATCATAGCAGCATGCATAAATTGTAGCACAAGAGGTTCGCTCGTAGCTATAGTAAGTATGGAAGATCATAAAGCTGAACAATTTGGATTAATACCATAATAAAGAAAGAACATTTATACCTATGTTTTTTCCTCTCTCCTGGGTGGTCCAAAATTCAAAGTTATATAACAGTGATGGTGATGTTAAACCAAGGCATAAGGGAGGTAGGATCAGTCTGATAGGAGGAAAATGAGGAATAGCAGAAGGCTAAGGTAAGTAAGCAAAGAGCAACATACAGGAAGATATCAGAATTAAAAGGGAAGGCAGAAAACCCAGTAGGTAGGTGCATGTGAGAAAATACCTCTGATGCAGGGTAGGAGTGTCAAAGATGAATGTTCATAATGAGCAACACCATGTGCTAGGCATGAAAAGGTGGATGTTCATAGTGAGTAACACCAGGTGTTAGGCATGAAACGGTGGATGTTCATAATGAGTAATGCCAGGTGTTAGGTATGAAAAGTGGTAGCTTCAGACAGGACAAGATATGGAGAAGGAGACATAGTTAACAGAATCCTAAAAAAAAAAAAAAAAAAGATGAAGCAGATGGGCGAAATGCAGATTCCAATTAACCAAGTATTCAAGTAGGACAGAAAGGGTAAGATAGGAGGAAAGATAGCAGTATATGTTAGGCAGGATACTGAATATAACTTACATTAGCACAGAGGAGCAGAACAGGGAATACAGGAACAACAAAGACTAGCAAAAGTTAAAAGTCCAGTGAAACTACAGGGAAAAGGGGTGAGAACTGGTAGCTAGATACTATACAACAAATACCTTTCAAGTGTACCTTATAATGAGAAATGTTCATTTTGATTCTTAAAAACTCCTTATTCCATTATATTTCAAAAATGTCTATCCTATTGGTAATAACTCTTATTGGCAAAAAAAAAAATAATGGATTATATTATGTCATCAAAAAAAACTTTTTGTAACTAAGAAGAAACACAGCTGCTAAGAACTTTTAGTTGACTGACAATATGCATTCCACATGTTGTTTATTTGTTCCACATTGTCAGAGGTAGTGTTTCACATTTTAGAGATAGGAGTTGAAGAGCAGTGATATGAAAATGTAATCTCCTCGAAGCAGACTAGAACTTTCCTTCAAGCATTATAAGCAGGAAGAAACAAAACATACTGAAGGAATCAGAGTAAAAGAGAGTCATGTAAATAGTACAGAAAGGTAAACAAAGGTATAAAATTCTGGGCATTTTTTCTTTGCAAAAATGAGAAGGTTTGAAACAAGCAATAATGGCTGACAGGGTGGGTGTTAGTGAGGAAATAGCCCACTCTGGGGTGTTGTGAGGCTTGATACTGCAGGTGTTGGATCTCTACACCCTTGAAATTGAGTTTATTCCCCTTTAAAAAACACATTGGATAGTATTATTGTGCTATCTGTTAAATTGCTTCAGATTTATTTTGTTTTATTAGCAAATAGTTCCTCTACCCCAATGCTGCAAAGTTGCTGCAACGGGTCTATATCAGAACATTAAAGTATTAAATCTTTGAATGTTCTGATATTGAACACTATTCATCCAATGCTAAGAATAGTGAAGCTGCAGAACAGCAAATTCTTTTCTTGGGAAAGAATTTGGTTGGCCAGTTCTATGGCTTCGCTATTCTTAGCACTGTGGTGGAAAGTTACGGGTTGGGTTCAGGTAAGTGTACGATTGTTTGTACATTAGGGTTAGGGGCGGGTTAAGTAAGTTAGGGTTAGGGTGCGGGTTAGGCGTGTGTGTGATAGTGACAGACTTTAGGGTTAGGGGCGGTTTAAGTGAGTTAGGGTTAGGGCGCGGGTTAGGTGAGTGTGCGATAGTGACAGACCTTAGAGTTAGGGTTTGGGTTAAGGTAAGTGGATAGATAGTAGTGTATGTTTAGTTTAGTGTAGCATTAGATGTAGGAATTTAAGTGTATGTGTGTGTTTGCTGTTTGTTTGATGTGCTTGGGTTGTGTGTATGTGTTTCAGAGCAGCAAATTTTTTCCATGGGAAAAAATTTGCTGTTCTGAATGTTCGATATTTTCATGTTTAGATGTTTTGGGGACGATGCAATAGCGTTCGCTATTTTCATCTTTTGATAACATGATATAAATGCTATGCAACATATGCAATTGTTTTGAGGGAAATATTTTACATGTAATATAAACGTTATATAGCTACTTAATGTCAGCAGATAAATGCAAGCCCATACACACCCTCACTCTCTCTGTCTCACACACGCACACACACACACACACTCATACACACACACACACACACACACACACACACACACACATGCGCATACTCACACACACACACACACACACACACACACACACACACACACACACACACACACACACACACACACACAAAATTATGCCCAGCAATTACAACTACTTTCTTTTCTGAATACACCTCACTTATCATTGTGATCAAATGAATGACAAAAAAAATGTTTACACTGCAAGGCATTTCAACCCACCTCAAATGTCCATGGTTTTGCAGAACTTCCTTGATTTGCCACAAATTCTTGCTCCCACTTTGAAGAAATGTTATTTTCTTGTAAATCGCTTAGGATTACAGTCAGTCAATAAAGTTAGACATTATGGATTCATACTTCTTATTGTTCAAATGATGCTTGTTAATGAAAAGCAGGTGTGAAGATTGGGTGAAGATGGGTGAAGGCTGCCAGCCTAGCGAAATAGAATTTTGGAGATAATTCTGTCATCTGTAAATATTACTGTAAACCACAGGCTTGTTGTCTTAAATGGTAAAAATAGTGTTACATGTGGAACTGAAAAAAATGTAACAACAGTGCATTCTACTGACCAAGTAAAGCATGTTGTGACCCTTTGATGTTAAAACTTGGACCAGTAAGTCTAGAGTGAGGCATCCTGCCTATTGTTTTAAGGCCAGAGTTAATGGCCAGAATTTGCATGCATAAATGTCCTTTATTGCTCTGGTTTCTGCCCAGAGGTGAAGAATGTAAATGTAGTTTCTGTTAGCCTGGTAACTCAAGGAAGTGTGAAGAATGATGTAATGTGAACCAGGAATGTGATTTAAAAAACAGAGAGAATCAGAGAGCATTAAGCATTTTGTCTTGATCATCCAACTCACCAGCACTGTCTTGCTCTATATGTAAATTTATCTTAGATTTGTGTTTTCTCTTAGAAATAAATTGAAACTAGAAAGATTAGACTGTGTTTTTCTGTTATGTCATAACTGTACTACTGAATTATTTTAAGTATTTCTCTGTGATCTCTGAACGCTTGACTAGCACTGTGTAGTAAAAAAATATTGTCTTGTGTTTTGACTATTTGTTATTAAATATTTTTAACCCTTTCAACTGTGGCTGTTTTTGTAGAGATAATTCAAGCTCTTTGGAGTACTTGCATGCCTTTGTTAAAATTGTACAAAGCCACTCCAGTAGCTTTAGCCCTGGGCTATACTACCAATTGGATAATAATATTGCACAGTAATAATTGGACACCCTTTTAAGGGCCTTTGAGTAGCTGATAAATATTAGTGGGTGGTGGCAGCTGGTACTACCGTATAGTCTGGGAAAAAGGGGCACAGCTAGAGAACCTGTGCCAGCCTTTCCCATGAGTGTCTGTATGGTTGTATAAACTCTTCTCAAAGTGGTGTGTGTGTGTGTGTGTGTGTGTGTGTGTGTGTGTGTGTGTGTGTGTGTGTGTGTGTGTGTGTGTGTGTGTGTGTTTGTGTGTGTCGGCTACTTGGGCAGGGACAAGAAGCACTGGTTGGACAGAAAGGGTGTTGGAGGTTTTAGTTTGTCCACTAGGCTGAGATATGGACCCTATAGCTTTGCCAGTGGGGAGTCTTATTGGGGACCTGGAGAGCAAGGGAACGACCAGTCCTGAACTGACTGTGATCTCTGTGCACTCTTAAGGGAAATTGCACTTTACTGTATGTATTTGTTATCCTTTCCTCCTATATGAGACGCCCCTCACTGGTGTTAGTAGTGAGGACTGAGGCTCATTGATTGCTGGGCCAGGGCACAGGCATCACAGCAGGTCTGAATTCTTGAGCAAAGAAGTTAAGTACGTGCTCTACTTTCATTCACTCTCTCACACACACACACACACACACACACACACACACACACACACTTACACACCCCCACAAACACAAACTTTCTCAGAACTGCATTTCTTTTAATACCTCACTAAATGCAGCTTTTTCAAACTACACTTAGTGAGGGGTAAGTAAAATTACAAGTCCTTGTGTCTGCTATTGTAGTTCTTTTATTTGATATTGTTTCTGTTTAATTATCTTTGTTGTGTTTAATAAACAATAAAGCTATGTTTAGTGAATTTAAAAATGGAGGTTGCTTGCTTTTTTCTTTCCTTGCTACATGACAGGTTAATATGCTGTCATGAAGCAGAGGCCTTGTTTTTTTTTTTTTTTTTTTTTTTTTCCACTGGATAATATCTGTACATTAGCACCCTGTTAACAAACGTTCATTCTCCAGTATGGTGGCAGTGGATGATTTGTCCATTATGCAAAACTAGAACAAAAGATCACCAAGCCAATAATGATAATAGAATAATTTGATACATCACGTATAAAGGGGGGGAAATAAGCAAGCAAATAAACACGAACTGTGGTATAATCATAAAGCAGACTATGTTTAACTAGGAAACTATTTTAAAATCCAAATGAGAGACAGTAAACAAGTCAGGATGCAAACTTCCTTTGAATAAAGAGCAAGAGAAAGAGAAATGTACAAACAACAACGGGGAAGGAACTAAGAAAAAGACTAATCACTGAGTAGAAAGTGGGTCATGTGGTACAACACAGTCTATGGAAAGAAAAGGGTATTTCATGAGCAAAAAAAATGATGACAGGAGGAGAGCAGACAAAGAGTATGAGGAAACTAAAAAGGTTTGTGAAGATAGTATTTATTTTATTTATTTATTTGTTTGACATTTGTTAACTGGGATAGTCCATCTGAGCAAAAGCCCTTTTTCAGTGGAGGCCCAGGGAGAAAAACTCCACAGTACAAATTTAGTGAACGCCCTAGCAGAAGAAATAAAGAGAAGAAAGGTTAAGACAGAGTTGTGATATGTATAGTTGGAAAATTGAAATTGCAGCAATTTTCAATGAATTGTTTGTTTGCGTCTTTAAATAAAAGGAGGGAAGAGTTCCTACTGCTTTGAATGAGTAAACTGGACAAAAGAAAGATATAGAGAATATATTCAAGTAGTTAAAGGAAGATAGGGCTAGAAGCTTAGATGCATACTCTGACAGGATTCTGAAGAACCCAGCAACTATACTTACAGACATTTTCACAGAGCTTTTCAATCAGTTCTCAGCAGTTGTGATGATCTGGTGGACTGTGAGGGTGCCACAGTTGTGCAGCTGTATATGGATCTGCAACTGACTTGGCAAACAACAGGATCCTAATCCTGACATCAGTAGGAATGGAAGTCACTGGAAGATATTGACGGAAACTCTAGCTTGATTTCTAGGGGAGCAACATAGTGCAGGAAGTGTATTAACGTGAGTTTCAAATGTGTTGTCAGGTCAGGGTAATGTAGTATTATGGCTTATTTATTCTGGAACTTGACAAATTAAGCCCAATTAAGCCCAGTCAATGCTGTGTACCTTGACTTAACCACTGACTTAGTCCCTCATGATAACCTGATGAGTAAACTGAAGAGATGGAGTACAACACAAGTTCATACAAAAGTGCCTGGATTAACCCATCATAGGAAATAAAATCAGTTAATGTGGTTAGTATAGTTCCACAAGGGCCAGCCTTGAGGTCAGTATTCTTTGTCATCTTTGTATCAGATATCTTAAGGGGCACTAAGAATCAAGATCATTCTATTTGAAAATAACATTAAGATAAAAAGGGACAGCAAAGGACGGAAAAGGTCCTTCAAAGGTGTCGTTCGCCACGTCAAGATAAAACAAACAACCATAGTGGGTTCTTGTTCAAGCAGCTTTATTGCATGCAAACACATCATAAATGAGGTTAAGTAACTTTAACTTATAAACAGATTATCTATCATACACATGGATGTTAACATTCTGGCTGCAACTTCAAAATGGCACTGAAGCTAGCACATGTTTGGTATTTATATGCACACCCAGATCTTGGCAATGCTTCTTAAAGGTACACCACACCTACTATTCTAGAAAAAGGGATCTAAAAAGACTGACATAGTGAGCTGAGAAATGGCATCAAAGTCTTAATGCATAGAAATGTAGTGTACTTCATCTAGATTCTAATAATCCTAGAGTGGAACACCACCTAAGAGGATTAACCCTAAATGCACATATCAGGAAAACTACATTGATGTGACAGTAACAGTAAAAATGAACAGTCGAATATAAACTGAAACAGATGCAGCAAAGGCCAGAAAGATGTTCAGCTGTATCCTTTGGTAATAGAATAGACTCTGGAAAAGAGAATTATGCTTACATCCAGTCTTGATAGGGGAATCACTCTATCATCATCCAAAGTTTGGAAACCTTACTCCTCTCCCATGATTCACTACAAATGTTTATTAATAGTATTTTAACTTTTCTCATCAGCTTTGTTTAACAATTATAGAATTCCTTTATTTCCCTCAGCATTGTGTAACATAAAGTTTCTGACTTTTTTACCCTTTTATTCCTGTAAAAAGGTAGGTATCAGCACATCTAACTTCTAGTTACCTCCTGTCTCTTTTCCTGCAGGAGATCCCTGACTTGGGTGGTATGTTTTGTTAAAAAACATGGCTAATGTCCAACATCCTGAAGTTCTAAACATAATTAAACATGAATAATACCAGATATCCTAAAAGCTAAAAAAAAAGTCCAACTTTCATGTAAGTATTGCAGGGAACTGTGATTATGGATGTGAAACATCAATTTGTTGCTCATTTATTTATCAAAAGTATTTGCGTATTGTCTAAGCTTTGTAGCTCTAATACAGTGCATGATACATTACTCATTGCATTACATGAACAGGTAAAATTTAACATAATAAACTTAAAAATACATCTATCAGATGTAAATGCTGCACATTCCAAAGGGTTGAGGTAAATGCACCAAAACAGATTATATTCAAGGGACGATCTAAAGGAGACTTCTTAGTTGCAAGCTAAAATCAGAGAAGGTAGGGAATTCCAAATATTCACTGCAAGTTATGCAAAAGATAAACACCCAAAGTATTCAAGCTGGGTTCTCAGAACAACTAGCAATCACTCCAGCCTATGGATGACCTAAAGGATCTGGCTAGGGCATGATACTAGCAGCTTTTTCATATAAGCAGGCCCTAAATCATGCAGGGCACAATATGTCCATATTAAGATGTTTCAAACCAAGCTAGCATGGTCCGGTAGCCAGTGTAGGTACTGCAGGTACTGGCATATAAAAAGTAATATGACAAAAGTAGGAACCACACATCAGAAGCCTTGTCACAAAATCCTTCCCTGTCCGCAGTTATGTGGCATCACTATCCAATAGGCAAGGAAGAGAGCATTGTGGTAACCTGAATGAAAATATACTAAGGTATGAGTCACTTTAGCTAAGTATGTAGATGTAGTTAAGTTTCAGATCTGAGCAGAATTCATAGGTTCATAGGTTCATAGGTAGGTACTAGGCTATTGGCCCTAGGGCCTAGTTGGAAAAAAGATCCTTACCACTGCTGATACATGACCATTCACTGTCATTCTGTCATTAATGATGATGTCAAGATCCTGGACTTGTGAAACTAATTTGAGAAAGGAGAGCAAAGTAAGACAGATGTATAGTGGTGGATTTAATTAAAGTATTTAAATTTCATCAGAGGAAGCTGAGCATTTTGGTAATAAAACTGACCTTTGAATTGGATTTAATCTAAAACCTCAAGTTTCAGTATGCAATATCTCACTTTTGGGCAAAAAATAAGATGGCAACTTTAACTTATTTAAGAATGTTCTGCTGGCTGCATGACTGAATGTTCTTTAGTTTTAATTACAACTAATGAACATAAGTATTCATTCAACACTGTGGAGTTTTCACTATTAATACTTTCCATCTTTATCAATTTTATTTGGTTTTCTGTATCTGTTGACATCCTGATATTTACATAAAAGGTCTGACATACTTTCTGAACATGACTGGTTAGTCTTCCTTCAGTTTAGATGGTTCTACTATGAAACGTTGACTTCCTTAAAGCAGAAGTCCCATGTGATGTCCCCACTCTGGGCCAGTAATCAAGGAGCCTGTATCCTCATCACTGACACTGGAGAGGGACGTTCGCTTTGAATACAAATGGATACACTCAGTATTTCCAGATGCAGACCTCTCTGCATCAAGCAAAATTTCCCTTAAGAGCACACAGGGAACAGTCAGCCCGGGGTCTGGGTTTCTCTGACTATCTCTCCTCAGGCCCCCAGTAAGGCTCCCCAATGGCACAACTACAGGGTTAAGTCCTCAGCTGAGTGTCCAAACCAAGTCTTCCACCACTCTGTCTGTGAAACCAGTGCTTCATGTCCCTGCCCCAAGTAGCTGAAGCACACTCTTTGAGATTTAACTTACACACACACACACACACACACACACACACACACACACACACACACACACACACACACACCTGGGAAAGGCTGACACAGATTACCCATTCTGCCAACTTTGCCAAGACTATAAGGTAGATTCACTGCCACCAGTCAGTTACTATAAGGCTCTTAAAAGGGTATCCAATTATACTGAGTTAAATTAATATTAATACAAATGGTAATGTTGACCAAACAGACAGGCTTTCAGGAGCAGTCAGAGTTATCACCAAATAAATGTATAGAAATACTCTCAATAAAAAAAGTTTCTTAATAGTTGGTTTCCCAGACATTTTCTCTCTGATTACAACCAGAACTGTAAGATACAATCTTTGTGGCCTAATTTAATTTCAATTATTTTTCAGAGTTAGCTGGGACTGAGATTAACCTCTTCTCTTCCAGTATCCTCTGTTACAATATATTTATTTATTTATTTATTTATTTATTTATTTATTTATTTATTTCAGTTTGATGACTGGGGAAGTCCACTGGGCCAAGAAGAGCCCATTTTCAATGGAGACCCAGGGAGAAAAGCTCCAATGACAAATAACAAACAAGTAAATTACAAATATATACACAACGCAGTGTGATTAGTTACATCAAGCTAAGAATACAGTGTAATACATATGACACATAATACTTATAATAAATGCAAGGAAATACAGATAATAGAACAGTGGTGGACAGTTTTTGTAAGTACACAGTTATAGTACATATTATATGTAATAAAATCACAGTTTTAGATACAAAAGGAGATCTAACAAGGTTAGCCACAGTGCAGCAGGACACTGTCCTTTGTAGGTAGTAGAACATAGTAGTAGGCAATGTAGTGGTATGAGAACTGGGTGTGGTAGGGGATGGTAGGTCGAATAATTAGGGGAGCAATTTATGTAGGAGAATTGCATGGGCATGTCCATTTTGAAGCAAGATGTGAGAATAGGAGAGATTTAAAGGATGAAAAAAAGAGAAATACAGAAGGGCAAAAAGTAAAAAAATCAATTTCAATTGTTTTTTGAAGGGACCAAGTCCCTCTGTACCTCAAACTTATATATACTAACTTCATAGTCACACAACTCAAAGAAGGGAAAATGTTCCAAAACAGTTGAACTATTATAAACACACACTTAGAAAGTGCATGCCAGCAATGGTTTTCTATGGGAATGTCATTTGACTTTAGTCCTTTCCTCATTTTTTTCTACATGGTGCTGGCACTCAAGCAATTTCACCTTATGCAGCTGTATGGAAGCCAGTTTAGACACCTGATATTCTGATCTGACTCATTACAGATGATTGTGCCTCCAGGTGATGCTGCAGTTAGCTCCTATTGCACCTCTAGGCATCAAATATTGCTTGTTCGTATTTGCATTAATAATTCCAAAACCATGCTACATACAAGGTATCAGAATATTTTATCTTGAAGCATACATGATGGCAAATACAATTGTATTGATATTTGTCCTCTGTCAATGAGCATTTGTTAGAACTTTAAGGTAATGACTTTTTTAAAGCCTCAAGCCACACCCACTGGGAGTTACAGGTACACACTCAAAACAGCTGTACTGGAGGGAATGAGTTAATGCTGTAGTGTATACCATCCACTTACTGCTCTTTTACGTGCTGCAAATTTCACCCTAACCTTTTACTCTCTTTACAGGAGAACAAGCACATCTACTTTTCCCTCATTTTCATTTGCATATTTGTTTCACATAAAGGTATGCTGATTCTGAGATGACAGTTTTAATGGATCTTCATTTTGTCACACTAATGACAATTAACATTTTTTATGTGTTTTGAGAAATGAGACCTGTTTGCGAATGTTTTCCCTCTTCCTGTCTAGTTACCACATCTTTGTTTGGCTCAGTTTTAAATTTAAGCTGGTTGTTAACCTTATACATCGTTAACGAGTTGTTCTCATTTTTGTCTTTTTATTTATTTTTTTTTTATTTATTTATTATATTTTACATTTGTTTACCAGGAAGGTCCAGCTGGGCAATTGCCCGTTTTCAGTGGACGCCTGGGGAGAAATGCTCCATGTCATACAATGATAATTACAAAAATCAACACAAAATCAACACAACAGGTTAATCTCTTTTGGGGAGCTTATAGATAAACTACGTTTATCTGAAATGTTTACCAGTTATTCAACTATTCACTAAAACAGATCTGCATCAATTTTTGGTGATGCTGTTATGCTATGTAGTATTTGTATATTTTCATAACATAAAATCTGTTCTATACATGTAATTTATTCTAGAGAAAACAACATACTGCATCATGTTTTGAAATAATGTTTTCTAATTAGTGGGATAGCAGATCAGGCGATGAAGTCCAGTAAAAGATTTTCTGCAATGTGCAAGTAGAGTTTCTGAAGGAATGCAGTAAATCATGGAAAAGACAATATTCGGAATGACTGGTAACAAATGCTATAGTTTTATACAGTGATTAATGAACTGTATGCTAAAAATATTTAATGTGGTCAGTGCTGTCAAATGCAAAGTGTGCAGATGAGAAAAAAAAGCTGGGATGCAATGTGATTGGAGAACAGAATATCAAGACAGTTGTCAGGGTCACCTCTCTGAGTGTTTTGCCACTGACTGAAACTTTGCTGAACTGCCAGTAAATGACAGCAGTAAGGTACCTTCTATTAGCTGAAATAATTGCCACAATTACTTATTTAAAGAAATGGCAAGATTATAGTAACACGAAGAGTCATTTTGGGTATTCAATATGCAGCCAATAGAAATTCAATCAGAATAAGCTTTTTCCTGTAATAAGTAGATACAACATGCATCCAGCAGAGCAATTACAGTCTGCAGGGCTAAAAATACCACCGCAGGAAAAGGAAGATGTTGTTATGCAAATGATTATAGTTAACGTAAATTACATATTAATAGCTATGATATATGAAATATTGAAAGTTGATTGGTTGCTTCATGCTTCATGCTTTAAACTGTTAGCATATCTCAGCAGAACATCACAGATGCACATTTAGAGTTAGTCATAGGCACATTGAAACATCAGTTTACAGAATGTACCCTGGTGCCTGGCTTCATTAAATACATTTAGTGCTTTTCCATCAGAACAGTACAAACATTTTCTTTGAGTTCTAATTGCATTCACATGTTAAGTAACTTATCAGTTGTAGTTAACTAACAGTAGTTGTAGTCAAACTATAAAAGCACTAGTACACTCTAGAGTGTATATGAGATTTTTTTTTTTTTTTAATATTGTTTTTATGTTCCTCTGCCTGCCAGCCTTCAACCCTGCAATGTTCATCTGGTGCATTCTGTCTTTCCATGAAGTGAAGTCCCATAAGCCCATTCATTCCCATCATAGGACAAGACCTGGCTGTCAGGACCCATCAACCAGGCAGATGTCAGGGGTGTTCCCATGTTGCTGGCAGATATAGCTCATAGTGCCAGCCTCTGTATAAGTGATAACAGTGCATACTCAGCACTGACTTTTAATGTAAACAGTATAAATTGCCCTGTTAAGGCGGGACTGCTGTGTAAATGGGATAGGACAAACATGCCCAGTACTTTTCAGGAAACACATTTATGTTGTAAAGAACTTCCAAATTACTAATTTGTATGTATGACATGATAAGACTTTCATCTCATTCTTTAGCAAAGACAAAAGGAGTAGCAGTCTTAGAAACATACCTCTCAGCTGTCCAGGTTTTTGCTGGATGCCCATATTTTTACCACATAATTTTGGTCTGTTCCTCTTCAAAATTTGTGATTTTATAGCAAATCACTGAGTGCTGAAGTAATTAAATTATGATATGCATTTGAATCTCAGCCTTCATATTATTGAGAAAATGCATGCTAACACAACTCCAGTTATTCTATCCATGTTCTAAGTTTATAAGAGCAATATTTAAAATCTATTCCTATTTTGGCGGATCAAGACAAATGGTTTTGAATTTAAATTTGAAACAAAACTGCACCTTATCTCTTTTTCTCTATATATGGAAGACACTGATTTTAAAAAGTGGCATGTGATAGGAAAGATTGTAAAAGAAAAGAAGAAAAATTAATAATCAGACCACAACTTATCTAATATAAGACAAAAATGCATTTGAAGACCACCTCCCCACTCGTTTAATCAATTCAATAGAACTACCCTCTCTAGCTAAATCTGAAGCCCTACCTATCCTGAACGAATGAGCTGCAAACCTCTCCACCGGAAATCCCATACAATGTAAAACCTTCCTCACCAAAAGTATGAATCTACTATTCAACACCACCTTCCCATCCACTGAACAAAAACATTAACTGATCCACACTCCCCTTCTGCCTCCTCATAAATTCTTTTGCCCACATTACTGGACAAATGCAAAGATTCTTGTCAGTTTTAAGCACCACCACACATCCCCTACCTAACTGATCTGTCTTACTCCTCCTTAATGCAATAGTAACCTCACCCTCCTTTATAATGACATTCTTCCAACATAACGCACCTAACAAATCCGAAATATGAAAAGCGCCAAAATATAACCATGTACATAACATACCCCACATAAAATAATCCATAGACCCCTTTTGCAACAAACATATCCCTTTCAACAAAACTTTCACTATAACCCTTGTAAGCGGCCATCAAATATCCTTATGTTCCACCACCATTCTCCCCCAACCACTCAACATATGCCCTAATGTTCAAGACTTAGTGAAATCCTGCAACCCCGCTACCTTAGCAAAAATGCTAATCGCAGCCAAATCCACCTTAACCATCTGCAAAGCCTTGCCTAACCCCCAGTCACGAGCTACATATCGCAGTAGTAATTCCTCCGACCATACCCCTTCCTCCTCTGGCAGCTGCAAAATAAACTGATTAAAATCAGATAGAGCCCTAGCATACGCCTTCCTTGTAGAAGGGGCCCAGGAATGCCATACTAACCACCTGGTTACATCGACCCAAGATTCCACACCTCTTCTGGCAGGATTTCTGGCACCTCCTCCACCCATGGAATCAACCCTTGAAACCTGTGAAACTGAAATTGGAACAAGCTATCAGCAATCTCATTCCTTATGCCAGGCACATGCACTCCTGTAAAAGAAAAAAATATTAAAAGGCTCTGCAAAACCAATTTATGTAACACCAACAATAACAAGCCCAACTTAGATGTATTCTTTGCAATACCCTCACTACAGCCATATTGTCATAGTGAAAAACTACACGTTTGCCCCTCAATTGCTCCTTCCACACCACCAAAGCTGGCCATATAGGCATCAACTCCAGAAAGGCTACATCCCGCTTCCATACCTCCTCCCAATCCCGAGGTCATTCAGCCACAAACCACCGACCCCTGAAATAGGCCCCCATGCCAGCACCCTCAGCTGTGTCTGTAAACAACTGAAGTTTCTCCTGCCCCACCCAGTCTGACTGCCAAAAAGATATCCCATTAAATTGTTGCAAAAACTCATTCCACAACCCCAAGTCCTCCTGCACCAGTTGGGTTACCCTAACCCAATGGTGTTTGTTCTTACCTCCTTTCAGCAAATACACCAGTGACCTGCAAAAAGCTCACCCTGGGTGCACCGCTCGACAGGCAAAATCCAAAATCCCAAACAACTCCATAGCTGAATGAATCCAAATCTTATCCTTACCCAACACTGAACGTATCACCGACCTAAGCCTCTCTATTTTATTCTCTGGTAAACAAAACAGTCCCTGCTCCACATCAACTGTTAATCCCAGAAATTCTAATGTCCTTGCCAGACCCTCCATCTTATGCTGAGCCAATGGTACCCCTAACTCCTCACACATAATCGTAAACTACTGCAAACCCTTCTGTGCTGCTACCCTTCCTTTGCCCACCAACAAAATATCATCTAAATAATGCATTGCCTTTTGAGTCCCCACTTTCTGCTGCCAAATCCAATGCAATACTGTACTGAACTTCTCAAAAATCGCACATGCCACTGAACAACCCATAGGCATAGCTTTATCAAAGTAGTACTTATCTCCTACCCACATTCCCAGTAGTGGCCAATCCTCACAACTAATAGGCAACAATCGAAAAGCCGACTCAATGTCGACCTTAACCAACCATGGCTCCCTAAATTCCCTAATCACTTTCACTGCATCATCTAAGGAAGCATAATGCACCCTAACCTCCTCATCTGCAATAAAATCATTTACTGAATTCCCTTCCGGATAAGAAAAGTGATGTATCCCTCTGAATTCCCCTTCTCGCTTCTTTGGCACCAACCCCAAAGGTGACACACTGTAAGCACTAAAAGGCGGACTGTCAAAAGGACCCAATAACTGCCCTGCCCTACACTCTTTCTCCAGTAAAGCCTCCAAGATGTCCTCTTTGCCTTAAACAGATAGTAAATTCTTGCAACCACCCCACCCCTTCCCACGGTAGACTTAATAGGAACCCCCCCCCTTGAAATCCCTGTATTATCTCCTCTTTGATGGCCAAACCAGGAAACCAATGAAGCATACCCCGGAGAACCACCACCTTAATAGGGAACAGTGCCCCTCTCTCTATTGCCTCTAAAGAACCCAAGTCCTAATCTCCAGGACCCACAAATATTACCCCTTTCCCAGGCCATCAGAAAGCCTTGCCCACCAAATCTACCCTCAGGACCCATAACATTTGAGTTCCAGGACAAATCCTACTGACCACAGCCAGTGGCCGAATGACCCCTCCACATTTCGAACAAACTTGGGCAAATTTACACCCCACCCATGAATAGGAGCCATTATTAAATGACCAACACTCACCTGCTGTTTCCGTTCCACTCAACCTTCTGTTAAAGCCCCAGTAACTATCCATCATCATAGCCAACTATAGATCTGAATGACGCACCTCCCAACGAAGTGACTGGTCCACAGCCTTCCTTTTGCAGAAACACTGATCATACCAGAGCCACGCATTACCCGGCCTTAACCATTGTGCCTCACGAATGGTAAGGAAATAGTCTAGCAGCAGCAGGGCCAAAGACCCGTCCTTCTCCAGCTGCACTGCAATAAAACAAATAAAACCAACCACCCAATTATCCCATGCCCTAGGGCGAAGCTTACCTATCCTCTGCCTTCCCAATGCTGCTAAAGCCACTAACAAGTCCTTACTGTTAGAGGACTCTGCTTCCACTAGCCGTTGGACCCCTTCTGCATCGATCAGCTCAAACAAATCCACATACTCCCCATTCCAATTTTTTCCTTAACCGAACCCGGAATATGCGGAGTCAGGAAAACTGCTCCTGACCCCTGCCCCAAAGATTGGGTAGCCAACCAGTCCCCAGGCCACAGCCCAAAATCAGAGCCTACCATACCTCTCAACTGTCCCGAATTCCTCATTTTTTTACCAAGTTTTGGGGTTCAAATAGTGGGGTGCTACGATTCCCGGGTGGCACCCCTTCATTTCTGATTTATTCGCACATTTATTTTTATTTTTTTAACTTTCGCGCTTCTTGTGCTGATGTCATCATGTGCGCAATGATGTCAGCACCACCAGTCTGTCGAAATGCTACAAGCACGTATGTAGCACATATTTCCGGCTCTGGTTCAAATGCTTTTACAAGCGGGAGTCACCAGAGCCGGAAAGGAGTTATGAGTAGTGTCGTTTTATTTAGAAGAAGCTCGCTCTGGGGGATTTTATTTGGATGAAGCTTGGGGATTTCAGTTTGCTTCGCTAGCTGGGTTTAGAAGAAGAGTTCACTTCACTTGACTTTTATTTAGAGGTAAGTGGTGTGTGTGTGTGACTGTGTGTGTGTGACAAGTATGAAAAAAAAATGTGTATGCTGTGTGCACAGCGGCATAGCTTTCTTCCCCTGCTCAGCTCCTCCTCCAGGTAAATGTAAACAACATTAGTAGCTTACTTTACTTAACGGCTGTCGACTGCTTTTCTGTATGTGAATAATGCGATTACTGTATAACAGCTGCGCGGCAGAGAAAACTGTGGTTTACTTTTACATGAACATCTGCAGAGAAACCTGTGGGTATGTCGTTGCTGCTTGTGCTTTCTTCTTTTAACATAATGGCTGATTTTATTTATGGATTGCTGTGTATTGTAACGGTTCGGCTACAGAGAAACTGGTTTGGCGGTGGTGTGTGTTAACGGCTGCTGCTTTTATTTGTGATTACCATGTAATGCTGCAGAGAAACCTATGCTTTTTACATTAACACCTGCAGAGAGAAACTTGTGCTTTCTTCTTTTAACATTAGTGGCTGCTGCTTTTGTTTATGTGATTACTGTGTTTGGCTGCAAAGAAACTTTTGTGGGTTAATGGCTGCAGGCAGGAGAATGAGCTTTACCATGTATTTAATGGCTGCAGGCAAGACAGGAGAATGAGCTTTACCGCGTATTTAACGGCTGCAGGCAGGACAGGAGAATGAGCTGCTGCAGGCATAAGAATGAGCTTTACATATTAAACAGAAGTATTGGATTACTGTGTGAGCTTTACTTATTTAACAGGCAGTTGCTTTTATTTTTGTGATAACTGTAATGGCTTTCACTTTTATTTATGTGATTATAACTGTCTGTGTAAAGGCTGCAAAGAAACCTGTGCTTTTTACATTTACTGCGACAGAGAAACGTGTGCTTTCTTTTTACTGTGTGTTGCAGGCAGGTTACATTTATTTAAATTACTGTGTGAGGCACTGTGATCTTTATTTATTTAACAGCTGAATGAGCTTTACGTATTTAATGGCTGCAGGCAGACGAATGAGCTTTTTACATATTAAACAAACAGCAGCATTAAATTACTGCGTTTGTGAGCTTAACTTATTTAACAGCTGCTTTTATTTATACTGTGTAAGGGCTGCAGAGAAACTTGTGCTTTGTTTTATGTATAGCTGCAGAGAAACTTGTGCTTTCTTTTGTGTACAGCTGCAGACAAACCTGATGCAGAGAAACGTGTGCTTTATTTTGTGTATAGCTGCAGGGAAACGTGTGTGTGTGTGTGTGTGTGTGTGTGTGTGTGTGTGTGTGTGTGTGTGTGTGTGTGTGTCTGTGTGCATGTGTAAATGTCCTAGTTATAACTGGAATGTTTGGTTCATACTTTTGGTCTGTTAGTTTTAAAATTTGTGGTTTTCTGACAGTGAGAACTGAATTCATTAAATAATGATAGCCATTTAAGTTTCAGTCTTCCTAACTTTCAGGAAATGCATGGCATTGGTAACAAAACATTTTATTCTAGCAACTTGTCTAAATTATATAAGCAATGTTTAAAATATGTCCCTGGTTTTGGGCTTTTGCCCCCCCCCCCCCAATAAACTTTGGCTTTTTCCAGATTTCTTGTGCTGCACAGTTTTACAGGGGAAGAGAAGTTTAGTGCTGCTTATGCCAACTCGTTTTGTGTTGTTAGTAGTGCAATAGGTAGAGTACTTGCTATTTGATATAGCAGGCTGTGAGTTATATTCCCACAGTATGCAGATGGATTGCTGATACCGTACTGTATTGTACTTTTAACGGGGGTGGATGCTGTAGTCCTGAGAATGTCCTCTTTGGAGATACCTAATAAATATGAACCTGTTATCAGTTTGCTACCCACTCCCTGTTGGCAATATTACTAGCTTATCATTTTATGTAACATAGGCCATTTATTCCTCAAGGGCAACGAGCACTTTATTTGTAGATGAAACAATGAAATATTAAGTTGTTTGCTAGCAGCAACCTCTTTATTAGTTGCAGATCTCTTTAATGGGGAATTATTTAGATGACTTTTACTTCTGTAGAGATTGTGCATATTTACTGATACTGGTGGACTGTAGAAGTTTGTGTAGACTTTTATGATGGAAATGTTCTGAATTGGGCAGTTTTGTCATCATTGGTTTATGCATTTTGTTTCATTCCTTACTGGAAAAATGTTCAAAACAATAAATTTAAAACTAGCTCTAACGAGTGTGCTGTATTATACAAGAAATATAGTTTAATAGAGTCAGGAAGGTGTATCAAAGGACACATGTATGGTTTTGTGTGCAAGAGGCCTGTGATTTGAAAACAGCCCAAAGGTAATCTTTATCCACCACTGGCCAGATGCATTTTCATTGGATGTGGGTTTCAATGCTGTTTCAATGAATATGAGTTTCAAGGGCAGAGAAGGTTTAATGCTAAGTCTGTTTTCATTGTGCAACTGTATTGCTTTGTGCAACTGTATTGCTTTGTTTATCAGATGTTTATTAGTGTTTGTGCTATAAAATGTAAAATAAAATCCAGATAATAATTGTAGAAATAAAGCAGTATGCACATTACAGTGTTTATGGTAAATGGGGTGAAATAGCCAAGTAATGTGATATTGGAATGGCTGCAGGGGAACTCTGGGGCCATATTTTGATTGCCTGTTCTTCAGATCGCACTTGAAATTTGATGTCCCACAATTCCATTGGAGTGGGTGGGGTTACATAATTATGTATGCAAATGTTATGTTAATCAGCGTACCGATTTGTACGTATTTTTCATGGGCCTTTGTCCAGATTTTTGATGTTTCGAGGTTGAGAGGTATGGAGCCTACCTCCGAGCCCAAGACCGAACTGTCCCAGGAAACCACCCCCCATCGCATCTCTAACTGTGTACCTGGCACCCTGTGCTAGTTGCCTCTGCACCTCCTCTATCCCTTGCACACCACCCCCGAGATCCCCAACTGACAAGTCGTCATCCCTCCCTCCCCACAATTCTCAACCCCAGCTCCCCCAACAATGCTGCCGTAATAAAACCATTACCTGCACCTTCATCTTGAGATGTGCTGGGAACCTGTGTCTCCATTGTTACCACCTGCTGCGATGCCTGTTGCTTTATCACCCCAGCTGGGGTTCTCACCACTGTGCGTCACCTCTTCTGACCTGGGGTCTGTTCAAGTTCCTGTACCACCTCCGATGTTGCCGCCTCCTGGAACAGCTCCTCTGCTTAGGCCATGAGTAATTTGGCCATCTGTAAAAGAGAAACAAAATATTAAAACTATTCTATAAGCCCGACTGCCATACTCCCCCAAACCCCTAGTTTTGCCTTGCTCCAGCACCTTAACTTACCCCTGCCTACCCACACTTCACCTTTCAACCACCCTGTCAGCCACACCTCCTACCATTTGCACCCTTCCTAACCCTAGAATATCCCCTATTAATATCCCTCCCCATGTGTATCTATGCAAAAAAAAAAAAAAAGAATTAATCCTGTCCCTCTAAGTATATTCCTATCTACCAGCCACCCAATCCCATCACCGTTCACACAATTGAGCCTAAAAACACTTACCTTTACTCCCAGCATGATCTTCCATAGCGGTAATGGCTAAGTACGCAGTGTGCATGCGCAAACCGGCGCTCGGACCCAACAGCCAAAAGACGGCAGAAGCAACCAACTAAACCACCAGGGAGTATGGAGAAGATATTCCACCACCACCACCAAAATCCAGGATGGAGGGACACCTGATCAACTGCAACGCCATCCTGAAGCCGGAAGGATTGGAGAAGACGGACTGACACCCACGAACCCACCAGGGAGCACAAACAGCAATCCACCACTACCACCAACGACAATGAAGCACGATGGACCCCCAAACACCTGCCACAACCACTGGGATAATGTATATGGACACAGCGGCCAACGAACCCACCAGGGAGAAGATATTCCACCACCACCACTGAATACCAGGACGGAGGGACACCTGAACAACTGTGACGCCATCTTGAAGAGAAACCGGAGAAGACAGATGGACACCCATGAACCCCCCCATGGAGCACACACAGAAACCTGCCACTATCATCAATGCAGATGAAGCCGGACACAACGATGGACCCCAGAGGAGATGATCCGCCACTATCCCCCAGCACTACTGCCTACCACGACCACCAGGAGAACCATTTTTCCCAGAAATGGACACAACCAGCCCACAAAACCCACCAGGGAGCACGAGGGGT